>NC_136982.1:24011295-24066295 GCF_032717465.1 Coenobita brevimanus
CATGACCACTGTGCGGGCGTCATGCAGCCTCATACCACATAACCCCACACACCACCAGTATTTTCTCTGCCCAGTCGGGTAGTATTCTGGCATCCGTGAACGATATATTCACGGTAATTTGTAGTGTTGTTTGTGACATAATTTGCATGCTGTGAAACTTCATTATCTCACTAAACCATTTCACTGGAACATGACGCAGTGTAGATTTTATTTATACAATTACCATATGATATTTAGGGTGTCGCCAGGAGGGGTTTAACGTGGCTGATATTGCAGGATAATATTTAGGCAACCGTCAGATGATTTTATTCGTCTGAGGAAAGTCAAAAGCACGCTAAAGCATCTGAACGACCATAATGAGGCTGGTGTACACATCAGGCCGCACACATAATATAAGGGAAAGGCAGAAATTCACTGAGATTTATTACACATCCGATACTGACTAAACTTATGCAACCCCGTCAACGTGAAATGTTATTCTGGTTACATTCAGCTTAGTGAAAACATGTAAAAGGGCTTGGTACAGTATCAACACTTATACTACAATGTGTGTGTGTGTGTGTGTGTGTGTGTGTGTGTGTGTGTGTGTGTGTGTGTGTGTGTGTGTGTGTGTGTTTACTTGTTTCATCTGTATTTGCATCTCACTAATTCGATGTAATTATCAGGGTCAAAAGATAGTGAGACCTAAACTGAAACGACAACATTTTAAGAATACGCCATTGTGAATCAAGAAATCTAATATCAAGACGAGTGAAGAAGTAATTACGAAGAATATAAAAAGGGACGGAGAAAGTAAATAAAAAATGGAGAAAGACAAAAACGCGGGGAGGATGAAGAGTAAAAAAGAAGTGGAGGGCCCGGGATGAAAAATGCGATAAAGAAAAGAGAGGAAGAGAGGGGAGAGTGACAGGAAGAGGGAGAGACTCATAAGGCGTTGCTTACAGGGAAGGGAGGAAGGGAGGGAAGGAGAGAAAAAGAATAAATGGAATTATGTGGATTGCGGAATGGAGAGAGAGAGGGAGAGAGAGAGAGAGAGAGAGAGAGAGAGAGGAAAGAAGTGTGGTGAAAATGGAATGATGTGGATTGGAGAGAGAGAGAGAGAGGAAAGAAGTGTGGTGAAAATGGAGTGATGTGGATTGCGGAATGGACAGAGAGAGAGAGAGAGAGAGAGAGAGAGAGAGAGAGAGAGAGAGAGAGAGAGAGAGAGAGGAAAGAAGTGTGGTGAAAATGGAGTGATGTGGATTGCGGAATGGACAGAGAGAGAGAGAGAGAGAGAGAGAGAGAGGAAAGAAGAAATGTGGAGCTAATGGAGATAAAGTTTTGGGAAGCGGAGGATGAAATGAAAATGAGAAAAGAGGAAGTAAGGAAAAGTATTAAAAAAAAAAAAAATCGGAAACGAGAGGAAAACTTGAGCAGTTACAGAAAAAAGGATTGGGAAAGGAAAGGAAGAATGAGGGAAGAAGAGGAATTAGAGCTGGGAGGGAAAGCAGTAGAAAAATAGAAGGGAGAGAAAAGAGGGAGACAGAGAGAGAACCTGGGAAAGAGGGAGGAATGAAAGAACAAAAAGCATGGAGAGGAGGAGGAAAGTAACGTGAAATGAGAAAATTATAAGAGAATTAAAAACAAAGAAGGAATTAGAAGGGAAAGGGAGAGAAAAAAAGTAAATACGGGAGAGAGACTGAACGTGGAGAGAGTTGAAACATTGCACCTTCAGGCTCTGTTCTCTTGGGCTTGGAAGCTTCCTGACAACTCTTCCATGGCGATTCATTTTGCATAATAAGATACCTAAATGTTCTGGCTTACCAGCTCCAGAGCGATACATTTTGCATTTTAGGACTGAATATTCTCGATAGTTGTTATTTACATCATTTCAGTAGACATACAGGGTAGTTTTCATGAATAACATAAGCATTGCGGAGAATATTAGGCACTCATTATCGGAAATATAGAAATAAAGAAGTGTCCACAAGATCCCTGGAGAAATGGTTAGCCTTTTGATTAAGGTAACTAGGATTTCTGGCAACTGGACAATACTCTATGTTATCCTGAATACAATGCACAAGTTCTCAATGGTTATTACTCGATGTTATCCTGAATATATTGCACAAGTTCTCAATGGTTATTCAGGTTTATTGCCACCCATCAACACTGCCAGGATTAAGAGGTATACGAAGTCCTGTGAGTTAGTCTTTATTAAATTCATGAATGGGTGGCTGACAATGAAGCAGTTATACTAGAGGAGGAAATGGCCACAGAGGAATATAGAACCCTGGACAAAAAGATCAGACCTTAAACTGTAACAGTATGATTATATTCGCCAGTGAGAAAGCATTTAAACGGGTTCGGAGCTCTAGAATAGCTCTAAGGTTGCATCTTGGTTATTAAGGTACGGTAAGTGCAGACGATTTATCTGTTTATTTATTTTTTCATGCCAGGGAAATTGTAAGAGCCATAGAGTTTCCAGTAATCCCAGTGAAAAGTTTTGCTATTGTAGACAAACTTCAGAAATAGCCTAAATGAAGGTAATACAAGGCAATACTGTGTCACTAATACCCTTCACGTGCGGTGGTCAGCAGTAATGACCATGTCAGCTGCTGCACCCTCTGTCTGTCTGACTGTACAGGTCTTAATGATGATGATGATGATGATGCAACTTCACCACCACCGCCACCATCATATGTTTGACCATCTTCAAAATCGTCACCATCATCTGTCATTGTCAGCTAGACTGTCTTAATCACCACCACCACCACCACCACCACAATCACTAATGGTCGTCAGTAACACAAAGACCTCTCCCGAGTTTTTTCTCCCTTTTTTCTGTTCACTCGTGACCTGTTGGTAGTTATCTGGTTTTTCTCCACTCAGGCTAATTTACGATCCCTCCCACCCACCTCACCCGACCCTCCCTTCCACCCATCCCGCTGTCTGGTCCCCTATGTGCCTCACTCTCTCCGTTTGGATTGCCTCTCTCTTAACCAGGTTGGCCATCTTTGATCCAGTTAAGGAAGTGGTAAAACTACTAAAGTGCCCCTTCCTGATCTTCAAGGCTTCGTTTTCCCTTTTATTCCCTGCAGTATTAGTTGTAAGTGGAGTTACAATGATCATTAACATTTCAGCCACAGAACAACTCGAACTAAAGGGCTAAATGATGACAAACTAAACCATACAGTTCGAAAATTTTCATCCAGGCTGAATAATTGTCTGCAGGTAGAACGAATTAGTATGACATCATCGGAGAGACGAGTGTAGTGCATGCATCAACGTACCGTCAGTCCGTATTCGCTGTTATCTTTCTTCCGCTGTAACGTCTGTCCTGATGCACTGCTGTTACTAGTGGTTTAAAGCAAGAGTTGGGATGATATATAGGTGTAGAATGGGGGCTGAAGTTTTTTATCATGCAGTGCCACATGGGGCGTACGCAGGTCACCTACCCTTAATCTTCTCAATACGATGAAGCTTCAGTTCTCGCTCTTGCAAACGCTAGACGATTTTATTCGGTTAAGGAGGTCCCCGGTAATGAAGGGGTTAATGAAGGTTGTACTGTATTTTTATAATCTCTAGTTCATCTCTTGATCGTCTGGAAACGGCATGGAATGGAATTTGAGACGTCATCATAGTGAAGGGACTAATTGCTCTGCACTGTGGTAACCAAACCTTGGCCTCCTGCACTGCGAGGGAAAAAATGTGGGACTCGCTGACTTTTTATTGTTACGAAAGTATTAAATCTGTCTTCATAACTTCCATCATGAAAGACTTAAAGGGAACTGTTCGTCTCTCTCTCTCTCTCTCTCTCTCTCTCTCTCTCTCTCTCTCTCTCTCTCTCGTCTTTTTCTCTTTTTCGGCGTTTTTTGTAGTTCGTAACATTGTTCTTTAGACACGTTGATGGGATGGAGGCACTTTGTCGAGCCCTGTTGCCTTTCTCAGTTTTTCTTTTGGTGCCTTTTTGGTAGCTTGTACTCGGATCTTCATTGTGAATATTATTTCCACCCTTATCCACGTGAAGCGGGAGCCACAGTTGCAGCAGTAACAACAATAATAATGATGACGATAGTGGTGGTGGTGGTGGTGGTGTTACTGAGAAATAAGTTGGGGAGAGTGGACTGGGTAAGAAATAATGTAATTCGTGGAAGGGATGGAGTAAGGAAGTCTGTGGGCAATAGAGCCAGCGATTTTACTTAGATGGTAAGGCATTTGGGGAGAATGGGTATAAATAGGGTGGTGAAAAGGGTATAAATCAGTAGGTTCAGGGCTGAAGGAGATGTGGTAGAGCAATAAGGTGGATATATGGAAAATGAGTGAGTGGGAAAGCGAGGTAAGGACACTGAAGAGGTTAGAAAACTGACAAGGGATAGAGATGGTTGGATGAATTTTGTACGGAGGAAAGAATGACAAGAGTTTCGTATTTTTTATTTTTAACCGGACAACTGTCGAACTGACTTTCTGAGGTAATATTATGGATGGTCAGGATTCTGGGGGCTTGCATGGTGAGTAAATTGTGTGTTGCCCACTTCTTTGGACATTCTGTTGATTAGTTCTCCCTTCATTATGTTTCTAGAGGCGGGGACATAGATCAACCATGTCCGTCACTTAATCACTAATGTTTTTCAGAGCTAAGGCGCTTCACTCCCGTAGACTTCACTGTGACTTTGATTGTGTGAGGATATTTTGAAGTTTGGGTGCTATCCTCATCATGGTTGTTTGTGTATGGATGTGAGCGATAGGGTATTTGGAAGTCTGGGCGGTATCCTGTCATAATCGCTTGCTTTTAATTATGGTTGTGATAGGATATTAAGTTTGGGTGCTATCCTTGTCTTGCTTGTTACGTGCTTGTGATGGGATACTGAGAAATTTGAGTACTAACCTTGTTTTACTTAATTGTGCCTGGATGTGATAGGATGCTCAGAAATTTGGGAAAAAGATGGAAGAAATGAGATGAATGCGAAGAAGAAAAAGGAAGTAGGGAAGCGAAGTGAATAGGAAAAAGAAGAGGAAAGGTGGAAAGCGACAAGAATACGGAAAAAGAGAGAAGCGTTGTACAGCAAGAGGCGAAGGGTTAATGTAGTACTAAAGGAGAAAGAGAAGATTTACTAGGGTAAGTGGAGAAGAAAAGAGGTAAAGAGAGAAATAAGTAGAACTGAGTAAGGTGTAAGGAAAGATGGAAACATGATGAACAGTGAAGAAAAAGTTTGTATTGTGATGGACAGAAGGTTAACCTAATATTAATGATGAAAGAAGGAGATGGGGAATAAAAAATAAAAGAAGGACGGAAATCAGTAATAAAAATATGAAGCAAATAGATGAGGAATAGAAACTAACAGGGAAGGAGATGAAGAATAGAAAATGACAGGGAAGTAGACGAGAAATAAAAAAAGAAGAAGGAAGGAGAGGACCGATAGAAAATATATGAGGAGGGAAGAAGAGTATTAGAAATAAAAGAAAGTGTAAGGAGGGAAATAAAAGAAGTAGTGGAAAACAAGATGGGTTGCATTGCGAGAGGCGAAATAGGACAATGGGAAGGGAGGAGGGCAAGTAGAGTGAGGGTAATTGGAGGGAAGTAAGGTAGTTCAGGAGTGGGGGAGGGGAGAGAGGGAGGGGAAATTGAGAGAGGAAGAAGAATTAAGACGGAGAAAGAGAAGGGAGTGGGAGAGGGGAGGGAGAGAGGGAGGGATGGGAGAATTAGCAGAGAGAAGGGTTGGAAGGGAATGAAGAGAAGGAAAAAAAAAAACAAAGAAGAGGAAGAGGACCAGGCGTGGGAAAGGGAGAAGGAAAATATAAAGTGGAAGAGATACCAAAAGGAGGGAGGAAAAATCGGAGAGAGAGAGAGAGAGAGAGAGAGAGAGAGAGAGAGAGAGAGAGAGAGAGAGAGAGAGAGAGTGAGAAAGGGAAGGAGAGGAGGGGAGGGGGTATGTAAATGGAGGTGACAGACAGAAGAGAAAGGAGGGAGAGGGAGAGAGTAACGATGGAGGAGGGTGGGGGGTACATGAGAGTAGAGAGAGAATAACAGAAGAGGGAGGAGAGAACAGGGGGAGAGAGTAAAGACTGCATGGAGGAGGAGAGTGTGAGGGGAGAGGGAGAGGGAGGGGAGGGAATGAGAGAGAGGGAAGGGAACGAGAGAGAGGGAAGAGGGTGGGGAGAGAAGGAGAGGATTACATAGGATTACATAGGAAAGCAAACAGCAACAGACCTTATGGTCCTCTCGAGGCTGCTTGTTACAGAGAAAACTATGACTACAAGATCTAACTCTACATGCTGAAGGATAAGGATCGTAAAGCAAGAAGGCTCCCCCCGCCACCAAACCCTCCAGGAAAAAGTGAGAAAAACCACCATGCAGCATGGAAAAACTGACATGGAAATTTCATAGGAAAAACTAGAAAGGAAAAGTCACATTCTATAATACTTTGTCTATAAGCTACCCGATTGAGCAACCTGAAAGAGAAAGTAATCAAATAAACTAATAGTTACAGCATGACATTATAAACCGGTATATTGAGTTTATGGGAAGTCTGTGGACAACGTGGAAACTACACACTGCACAGTGTGGATGTTTAGTGGTGGTGCGGCAGCCTTGCCTGGCGCTTTTGAGGTAGGCAGCAGTCAGTCAGGCCCTAGCTCCGTTCGCTCCACTGAGACAAGGAACTCTCCCATGTGGGACAAGTACACAAGTTTCATCCTGAAGCAGTGACCCCTGGTATATTAAAAAAAAATCCCGATGGTGGTCACTTGACTAACAGGGACCCTCATTGATCCACAGCCCAACACAGGTCTTAAGTAAGAGTAGTGACCGTTAACTCAGGGCTATCTGTGCAGATCCTAACCTGTGCTTACTGCATATTACCTCATTTGCACTGAGTAAACTGAAAAATGTATAATGACGTGATGTGACGCTATGTTAAGTTTACGGGGTGTCCTGTAGACATGAGGGGACTGCACAGTGTGGATGCTTAGGGATGGTACAGAAGCCTTGCCTGGCACTTTTAATGTAGGCAGCAGTCAATCAGGCCCTAGCTCCGTTCACTCCACTGAGACAAGGAACTCTCCCATGTGGGACAAGTACACAAATTTCATCCTGAAGCTGTGACCCCTGGTACATTAAAAAAAATCCTGATGGTGGTCACTTGACTAACAGAGACCCTCAGTGATCCACAGCCCATCACAGGTCGAAAGTAAGAGTAGTGACCGTTAACTCAGGGCTATCTGTGCAGATCCTAAGCTGTGCTTATATTACTTTATTTGCGTTGAATAAATTGAAAAATGTATAATGACGTGACACAACACTATTTACGGGTACGTTGTTCACAGGGTGTCTTGTAGACAAAAGGAGAATGAACTTACATGTAGCTATAAAAGGAAGTTATTCAAAAGGAAGTTATTCGGACAGAAAAAGAGTCAGCTGAGGATTCTCGTGCATATACTTGTCTATTTTGTTTTTGAATGTCTCAATTGAGATACTGTTCACGGTACCTGAGGGTAATCTGTTCCAGATATTTACAACTCTGTTAAAGAAGATTTTGCTTCATGGAACTGGAAATGCTTTCCCATAATTTTGCAGCCATTACTTCTGGTTTGACTCGACCTGTCTATATCAAAGTATTTTTTCATGTCTAAGTTGTCATATCCCTTCATGATTTTGAAAACTTCAATAAGGTCCCCTCTTAACCTGCGCTTCGTTAGGCTAAATAATTTAAGTTCTTAAAGGCATTCCTCATATGGTTTGTTTCTAAGTTGTGGCATCATTTTTGTGATTCTTCACTGAATTTTCTCTAATTTTTCAATGTCCTTTCTGTAGTACAGAGACCAGAATTGCACTCAATACTCAAGATGGGGGCGTACTAGTGAGTTGTACAAAGCAAGTATGACTTTTTCCGATTTAAACTCGAAAGTTCTTCCAATAAAACCCACAAGCTTGTTTGCAATTTTAACCGCCTCGGTGTACTGCTTACTTGGTTTTAGGTCGTTTGATATTATCACACCAAGATCCTTTTCATTGTCTGTACTTGATAACTGGATATTGTTCATTTTGTAGTTCGCACGGACGTTGTTACTTCCAGTATGAAGTACTTTACATTTTTCTGTGTTGAATTTCATTTGCCATTTGGTGCCCAGCTTGCTAAAGTATTAAGGTCATTTTGTAACTCCTGCCACTGTAATTTTGAAGTTACTTTACTGGTTATTTTAGTATCATCTGCAAATTTGGATACTTTACAATTTAGACCCTCACCAATATCATTTATATAGATAATAAAAAGTATCGGTCCAAGTACTGAGCCTTGGGGAACGCCACTGATCACATTACGCCATTTGGATTCCTTTCCGTTTATCACAACTCGCTATTTTCGGTCTGAAAGCCAGTCTTGTAACCATTTCTGCGTATTTCCTTATATTCCATGTGCTTCTATTTTGCTCATGAGACGCTTGTGAGGGACAGTGTCAAATGCTTTCTGAAAGTCGAGGTAAATTATATCTACTGCTCTTGAGTCATCGTAGGATTTGGAAACATCATGGAAGAAGTCCAGTAAGTTAGTTAAGCATGAACAACGATGTCTGAATCCATGCTGCGAGTCTTTAATTATATTATTTTCTTCTAGATAATTAACTATTTTATCTCTTATGATTTTTTTCCATCAACTTGCACACTATTGATGTTAAGCTGATTGGTCTGTAATTTCCTGGGTGCGACTCATTTCCTTTTTTGAAAATAGGTTTTACATTTGCTAGTTTCCATTCGCATGGAACTTTCCCAGTACTTAACGATTCATTGAATAAGACAGAGAGTGGCAGCAGTAACTCATTTTTTGCTTCTCTGAGAATTCTCGGTGATATTTTATCGGGGCCAGGGGTTTTGTTTATGTTCGTACTATTTATGGCTGAAAGGATATCGTTATTATGGGTAGCATAGTTACTAAGGACTGTTTTGTTTGCTTGGTTTGTGGGTAGCAGTGGGTTTCTGGTGGTGTTTTCAACTGTAAAAACAGACGCAAAGTAATCGTTAAGAATGTTTGCTATTTCGACCTCATTTTCTGTGTTTACCATTGTTCGTTTCTAGAGGACCTATTGATGTAGTCATAACCTTTTTCTTTCTAATGTAACTGTAAAATTCTTTAGGATTTGATTTGCAAGTATTAGCAATGTGGATCTCCAGTGCTCTTTTGCTTTGTTTAATAAGTCTTTTCGATATGCGGCGTAGATTTTCGTACTGTAATTTATCATTAATTTGTGTAGTTTTATATTTATGGTATGCCTGTTTTTTGGCTATTAAGTTTCTTTTTATTTCACTAGACCACCACTTTGGTTTACTATTACGAACTGGACGCCTGTTACGTAGTGGCACACATGACTTTACCGCTTCGTTAAATTTTTTGGTGAATATTTCCCATGCTTGGTTTATGTCATCGGTTTCAGACATTTGATTCCAATCCGCAGTTGCAAGTAGCTCTCTGAGCCTAGTGAAATCAGCTCTACGATAATCTGGGACCTTTTCTTTGCTCTCCATTTCTTTTACTTTTTCAGTAGTAATATTAAGCTGTATAATTCGGTGATCACTGGAACTAAACTCAGGTCCTATTTCAACGTTGTTGACTAGGTTATCATATGTAGTCAAGATGATGTCTAGGATATTGTTTCCTCTCGTTGGGTATTCTACGTGCTGGGAAGAGGGTGGGGAGAGAAGGAGGGGGAAGAGGGTGGGGAGAGAAAGAGAGGGAAGAGAATATAGAGGCCGGTAATGGTGATCAAATTATATGTCATTACTCCGACCTTCACTCCAGGGGGCTGACCGCTGAGAGAGAGAGAGAGAGAGAGAGAGAGAGAGAGAGAGAAGGTACGTTAAGGGAGTAGTTTAATTAAGAGTAATGGAAAGGGGTTAACTGAGCTGGGCAGAATAGGGAGGTAGTGGTAGGAATCATTGTAGCACTGGTAGGGTTTGTGGTAATAGTGTAGGATGATGGTGGTAGGAATGGTGGTAGCATTGGTAGAGTTTGTAGTAGTAGTGGTAGGAATAGTGGTAGAAATAGTGGTGGCAGTGGTAAGAATAGCGGTGGGAATGGTGGTGCGGTGATGGTAGGAATAGTGGTAGCAGTGGTGGTAGGAATGATGGTAGCTGTGGTAGGAATGGTGGTAGCAATAACAGGTATGGTGGTGGCAGCGGTAGGAATGGTGGTGCCAGTGGTGGTAGGAGTGGTGGTGGTAGTGGTGGTAGGAATGGTAGAAGCTGTGACAGGAATGATGGTGGCAGTGGTAGGAATGGTAGTAGCTACGATAGGAATGATGGTGGCAGTGGTAGGAATGGTAGTAGCTGTGATAGGAATGATGGTGGCAGTGGTAGGAATGGTAGTAGCTGTGATAGGAATGATGGCAGTTGTAGGAATGGTAGAGACTGTAATAGGAATGATGGTGGCAGTGGTAGGAATGGTAGTAGCTGTGGTAGGAATGATGGTGGCAGTGGTAGGATTGGTGGTGGCAGTGATGATAGGAATGGTGGTGGCAGTGGTGGTAGGAATGATAGTAGCCGTGATAGGAATGATGGTGGTAGTGGTAGGAATGGTGGTGGTAATGATACGAATGGTTGTGGTAATGATGGTGGCAGTGGTAGGAATGGTGGTGGCAGTGGCTGGACTGGTGATAACAGTGCCAGGAGTTTTGGTGGTAGTAGGAATGATGGCAGGAATATTAATGGTGGTGATAGCAGTGGTAGGCATTATGGCAGTAGTGGTAGGTTAGGAATGACAGTAGGAATGTTGAAATGGAGATGCCAGTTGTAGGAATTGTGGTAGAAATTGTGACAGTAGTGGTAGGAAATTTGATAGTGGTAGTAATGATAAAATGAATATTAGTTGTGGTGGTGATAGGTGATCCTGGTAGTAATGAGAGTGATAGTGGTAGCATTAAGTAAAAATGTTAGTGATGATCTAGCATACAGTGGGTTGCAAATACTGCTTTGGTAATGATGGTAGTAAAAATGTATCATATTTTGGAAATAGTGGTAATAATTTTCTTTAAAAAAATGATCGAAATGTCTGCAGGAGATTGAATGAATGTGGGTGGTAGTTTGTTAATACTGATATCGGTATCGGTGTACTGTTTACACGGCATGGATATAACTGTGGTAATTTGATGAAGTGTGATGAGATGATGATGGTGTTAAATTCTTCACTACGAGGGGTGGCCGAAGATGAAATGTCTGGCATAAAAATAGACATAATGAAAAGCTTTACTGTTATAGAAATGTAATGTTGGTAGATTTTTAAGAGCTGTTGGTAGTAAAGAGGAGGGGGGCGTATTTTACAACGATGTTGGTTATGGTGGTGGTTTTGGTGGGAGTCAAAGGCAGGTGATTCGCCCTCTTTAACTCGTGATAGCTGTGGGGCAAAAAAATGTTTTATGGGGGATTTCTTTCTCTCTCTCTCTCTCTCTCCCTCCCTCTCTCTCTCTCTCTCTCTCTCTCTCTCTCTCTCTCTCTCTCATATGCAGGTGTATAAGGGCGTGGGTGGAGGGAGTGGAGGGGGAGATATTGAAGTGACTATTCTCTTCCTCGTCCTAGTCATGCGCACACATTCCCTCCCTCTCCTCATTCCCTCCCCTCCTCTCACCCCCATTCCCCACCTCCTCTCACCCCCATTCCCTCTCCTCCTCTCACCCCCCAGTTCCTCCCCTCCTCTCACTCCATTCCCTCCCCTGCTCTCACACCCATTCCCACTCCTCCTCACACCCCATTCCCTCCCCTCCTCTCACCCCCAGTTCCTCCTCTCCTCTCACCCCCATTCCCTCTCCTTCTCTCACCCCCATTCCCTCCCCCTCTCACCCTCATTCCCTTCCCCCTCTCACCTCCATTCCCATCCGATCTCACCCCCATTCCCGCCCCTTCTCTCACCCCCATTCACTCCCTTCTTTTCACTCCCATTCCCTTCCTCTCACCCCCATACCCTCCCCTCCTCTCACCCCGATTCCCTCCCATCCTCTCACCTCCATTCCGTTCTTATCCTTCTCTCTCCTCCCCTTCCATTCTCCATCTCCTCTACTTTCCCCCCCCTCTCCTTCTAATCTAACCCCCATTCCCTCCCTTCCTCTCCCACTTCCATTACTTCGCTCTTCCCCTCCTTCCCTCCTCCTTACTCCCCCTCTCCTCTCTCACCCCTCTCTTGTCTCCCTCATCACATGGTTCTGATTGATCTTCCTTCTCACAGGACAAAATGGAAGGGGGGTTGGGGGGAGGGAGAAGCATTTGGTGTGAGAGGGTGTTGGGAGTAACTTCAGGTGAGAGAGAGAGAGAGAGAGAGAGTTATTAGTGCTTGCTCTGTTATGTAAACACCGGCTTTCCGTTAACTAGTGGCTGCACTAAGACGGAATACCAAATAACTAACTAATACAGTATGACAGTGTCGTGTGTTGGGTAGGAGCAGCTACAGTCCGGTATATCTCTAAATGACCCCACTCTCTCTCTCTCTCTCTCTCTCTCTCTCTCTCTCTCACACACACACACACACACACACACACACACACACACACACACACCTAACAACTACCTGAGTTTGTGATGACAGTAATAAGTATGTAATGCATATTCATCTGCACAGCTCCCTAATTAACGCTTATAAAACTCATTCAGACTGAGGACCTGGTTTTCATTTTATTCATGGTATTTTCAGGTGATATTCAGATAAAAGGAGACACTTTGGACCGGACTGGTTATATTTAGCCTTAACGCCTTCATTGTTGCTCATATGAATAAAACAATCGGGAATATATATGGCTGAAGGGATTAAAGACGGTAACATAGGGTTATTGTTGACGTGTAAAGAGTGCTCGTATTGCCATTCTGACTCGAAATAAGGGATTTTCAGTACAAATATTTCTGACCATTTGAAGCCTTGTCAGATTTGCCGTGCAAAAGTTTATCATTAATAGGTAAGCTATTCAGGGTGGCCTTGCCACAGCGAGGCGCTGGGAAGGGTGTGGAGGTCTGCTCCGCCAGACATCTAGCTTATTCAGCAGCAACAATAACGTCAACAACAGAACCTCACAAGGTTTATGTTCAGGTTATACCTCCCCCCCCCCCCGTAGGCAACATCTGCTCAAGAGCCAGTGAGCGCGACTATTTGTAATTTCATCCAAATTTCATGCAAAGGTATGTTATGTAGATGCCCTGCTCAGAATATTTCGCCTCCAGCTGACGTATCTGCCTTTCCGCCCACCAAGACCCCGCACTCTGCGGGTTGGTGTTACTGCAATATTCTAATACTGTAGGCTAAAAGGTGAAGTGTACAGTCAAGGAAGGTTCCGCATTACCCACCTCCCGAAGCACTGGTGTGAGACAGGTGAATGTGAAGCTGCAGCCAGACCTCATGTGTCTGGTAACTGTGAGTGTGAAGGAAGGGGAGGCGGGGGATGGGGTCACAGGAGGATTTGGTGATAGGCTGGAAATCACGTGTCGGTCTGCAACGTATGACTTGGACGGTGTGTTTGAGTTGCTTTAATAAGGATAGATGGCAATATGATGCTAGCAATTTATGGGAAAAATTTCGTAGATGTCTGTAGAATTAGTGTTGTCACGAAAGTTATGGAAGTTTGGTAGGTTCGGACAGAGGTTTGAATGCTTTCATTTCCTTTCGACTTTAACATGAGAAGTTTCCCCAGGAAATATTCGTAACGATATAACATATATTAACATTTTGTGTTGGCTTTAAACAAAACTATTATTACCGTACCTATCTATCTATCTATATAAATTCTTATCTGTTAATTTATTTATCCTGTGTCACCCCACTGTAAACATCCGCCTGCAATCATTTCCAGTGTTATTTTGATAATTATTCACATCTAACCTAGAGTCCAGGGTAGTGTGTAATAATAATAATTAAAAAAAAAATCTCTATGAGAGATTAACAGATTTTTCGTTTTCCTTTAGACAGAATGACATGGGAAGTCCTAATTATATGATCAGTGTCTGTAACTATCACTCCTATCGATCATTACAAAATGAAGGCATAGAAGCATATCTTTGACAGTATACATATATTGATTCTGCGACGTGACCAACTCTCTAAACCCTCCCACCCCCGGCCACCGTCCCTACCATTGATAGTTACCAGACAGATGGGGTCTGGCTGCTGCTTCGTGATTGTTGACCACTAATGCTCCGAACAGTGGGTAATGAGGAACTTTCCCTGACTGGACCAACAAGAAAAAAAAAAAAAAAAAAAGGGTCTGTGTAGTTACCTTATTATTATTATTTATTTAATTTATTACGCAACAGCGTCAGACAGTACATGTGAAACATGATACATATGGAATCCTCGGAAACAGCTATGGACATATGTATACATATACATACATACACATACACATATATACACATATACATATATACACATATACACACATACATACATATGCATATACATATACACACACACACAAATAAAGACAAAACTCATAAACATGTAGGAACATTACATGGAGGTATATGCCACACAGGGCACAGTGAGCTACTTAAACCCGCCAAAACGAGGGTGACGCACCAAGAGTTCTTCTAAAACTTCGTGGTTTAATAAGTGTCGACACACCACATCAAGCGGCTGGCCCTGGGGCAGCAGGTGTCGAACGGTAGGGCACTCCAGGCAATAATGCTCTATAGCGTCGGAGCGAGGCGAGTGGCACAAGCGACACTAAGCGAAGGGAGGCTCCCCTTCCAACCCAGCGACCTGCCACTGTTGCCGGTAGCCCAGCCTCAGACGAGCAGAGACAGCATTGTGCCTCCGAACCATGAGACCCCGGCGATGGTAGGAATACTTGAGGCGGCAGACAGACTCGTAATGGTTAATGGACACGCTGTAGGGCCTCTCTGCATCTCTGCGGCGTCGCACAGGGAGGAAAGCAGCGGTGCGAACTCTGGAGAGGTAACAAGTCAGGGAGAGAGGGCGACAATCACCATGAGGAGGCAAACGGCAGGCTTCCTTCGCGAGTCTGTCGACTGTGGTATTGTGACGTAAACCAACATGAGATGGCACCCATATAAATATGACAGTCAAGTTACGATGAAGCAGTAAAGCCAGAAAAGATAAGATCAGTTGAACAACTGTAGAGTGTGTGGGCTGAACACTGGATAGGGACTGAAGGGCAGGCTTGGAGTCGCATATGATGACAGCATTTACTCCCCGTTGGCAGACAAGACTAACAGCATCCAGAATGGCAAACAGTTCACACAGTGTGGAGCTGGAGTGATCACGGAGACGTCGGCCAACCCAACCCCCTGGGGGTGGTTCCAAGTCGGGTGAGTAGACAGCACCACCAGCAGCACCATCCGATTGCAGTGACCCGTCAGTATAGAGGTGATATGGAGCTGTGATAGAGGATGTCACTGTCACCACGTGTTCCAGAGCCAGCTGCAGCTGTAGATAAGGTGGGTCAGACCTGGAGGTGGGAGTGAAGCTCACCTCTGGCATAGGCAGCACCCAGGGTGGGGGGGTTGGGGGTACTTCTGCAACAAGAACATCCAAATTAAGGCTGCGGAGCATAGAGGAAACAGATTTAATAAGAGCACGTCCACCGCGCAGAATAGGAGGAACTGGGGAGTTTGGTCTCAGAGAAGTCCTGACTAACTGAGAGTAGTGGGGTGAAAGTTGTGGAAAATGGAGGCACTTGACAGTGAGGCGAGTGACATTAGAATAAATTCTTTCTATTAAAGGCGGAAGCCCCAGCTCACGCTGCATGTTCACTATCCTGGTAGACATGGGACAGCCCAGAATTACTCTCATTGCTCTATTCTGAAATTTTTCTAAAGGCTCCAGAGCAGTCCTAGAAAGCTGAATCAAG
Organism: Coenobita brevimanus; assembly: GCF_032717465.1. Taxonomy (NCBI): domain Eukaryota; kingdom Metazoa; phylum Arthropoda; class Malacostraca; order Decapoda; family Coenobitidae; genus Coenobita; species Coenobita brevimanus. Next base: position 24,027,106 of record NC_136982.1, read on the forward strand.
GCAGGGGAGAGATAGTCAACAACAGAGCGAATGAAAGTAATATAGACTGTCCTGGCCACATGGACGGAGATTCCCGAAGAGTTGTTGGTGAGCCACTGAAGTGGTGCGAGTCGGCGCTGGAGGCGATCCAACAGGTCACGGACGAAGGGATGGCCCTGGCGCCTGGCGGGGGGAACAGCCGAGATCTTAACAGGTGCCCCCAGGTAGCGGTACTGGAAACACAAGGGAATGACAGTCCCTCCGATGGTGAAGTCAGGCAGAGCTTGAGGAGGGTGGCAGGAGAACATTCTGCTCTTATCTGGGGAAAGAATAATGCCACAATGAGAGGAAGCCACATAGAAGGAGTCAAGAAACCGCTGGAGATCCCTTGGCGAGGAAGAGTGAACACAAATATCATCGGCATAGCATGTAATCGTAGTTCCAGGAATATTAGGGAGAGAAGTGAGCAACCGATGCATCAGTACATTAAACAAAAATGGGCTAAGAACACCCCCTTGTGGCGTACCAAGATGAAAATTGCGTCGAGGACTGTACACACCACTGAAAAACACGCGAGAGGTCCTGTTACTGAGATAGCCCAGAATCCACTGCAAGAGATTACCCTTTATCCCAAAGTTGACAAGTTGATCCAAAATGATGTCTCTGTTAGCAATATCGAAGGCACTCTGAAGGTCGACGAAGGCCACCACACTGTCCCGGGAGAGGCGAGAATACAAGTCAACGAGGCAGTGGTGCGTGCTGCGCTGAGGAAGGAAACCATACAGATGTGGAGAAAGGCGGTCCTGAAGCCTGTGCATGAGACGGTTGAGTAAGATCCTTTCCATCACCTTGCAGAAACAAGAAGTAAGGGAAATCGGCCTGAACTTCGCCGTGCCAGGCTTGGGGATGGGGACGATTGTACTGCTGGTCCAGGCTCGTGGTACACAACCATCTCTGAAACAAAGATTGTACAATTTAAGTAAAGGGTTACCAGGAACTTGTTGGAGCAGACGTAGCACAGCATAGGTGATACCATCATCACCAGGGGATGAAGCCTTACCTCAAGAGAGAGCACGACGCAGCTCCGACTCGGTTATCTCCTCTGCATCATCATCATCATCCTGCAGCAAAGCAGACATCAAACGAAGCTGACGGGCAGGAGCACAGGAAGAGAGTGCATCTTGTATGTGGTTGGGAAGACTTGCTGGGGCAGACTGTTCCGACCAGGCATCGACAAGGTTTTGAGCGTAGACAGCAGGAGTGTGATGGCGAGCAGTGGCGGGAGTCTTCTTGACAACTCGACGGATGAGGTGCCACATGGAAGCCACACTTGTCTGTTGGTTAATACTGTCCGTAAACCGCTGCCAGGACTCAGTAAGGACACACTCCTGCAGTGCGACTAGTGCATCCCTGGACGTTTGATAACGATGGAGTGTGCCAGGATTCGGGTTGGCTTGAAACAAGAGCCCATCACGTTCAGCCTCCTTCTTCGCCTCTTGTATACGTGCATCAAGCGTCCAGGAGTGGGCGGTACAGCGGCGCTGCAGATGTGGGCGGGAGACATACTGCCTGTAAAAATCATGAGTGGCAGAGACAAGATCAGAGTATAACTGGTCAGGTGAAGAAAGATTAAAAGTAGGTACCATCTGGGCCATATATGATATGTACGTCGGACAATACTTAGGGGGCACAGTAATGCGCAAACGAGCAGCAGCAGGAGCAGTAGAAGCCGCAGGCAGAGAATAACGAAATCGAAGTGCGACATGATCAGAGAATAAGGCTGGCACTGAGGAGCATTGGACCCGAGACGCTATCAAGCCGGACGTGATGACGTGATCCAGAGTGCCTCCCCGGGAGTGAGTGGCGCCGCCAGTATCCCAGCGTGCAAGGTGATGCCTGCGGACGTAAGAAATGAGATGAAGACCATTACGATTGTGAGAGCCAGAACGATCACCTAAGTCAGGATGCCGAGCATTGAAATCTCCCATATACACCACCCCACGCACTGTAGGAGGAGGAAGAGCCTCAAGAGAGAGTCTGGCAGGGGCGGAATAGACATTACACAGCTGGAGCACGCCATCCCCAAGTGTGACCTCAAAGAGCTGGAAAGTCATGTCAGGGTCGGTGGAGTTGCGGAGAAGGCGGTGTGGTAAGGAGCTGTGTATGTAAGTCAACAGGCCATTCCTTACCAGATGGACGTACGGAATATAACCTGTAAGGGGGGGAGCTTGTCCAGCGGCAATCGGCCGGCCTGGGAACGCTTCCTGGAGAAAAATAACACTAGGGTGGTGTCGAAAAACAAAGGTCTTGAGTTGAGCGAGCTTAGCATAATTGGTGATACCACAGACGTTCCAGGAGATGACATCTAGCTGGTAATCAGGAGCGAACCTTATGCTTGAAAGAAGGTGACCGGAGAGTGGAGGCAGACGAACGACCTGGGTTAGAGAACGAACCAGAAGGGAATAACTCACAGAGTTTTTCAAGGCGAGAGGCGATAGTACCCATCTTGTCGGTGAGGGTGGTGACGGTGGAGATGATGCACTGCTGAGCCTCAACCAAGGTGGAGAGTTTGTTATCCGAAGAGGCATGAGCTGCAACCAGCCCGTCAATCCTGGCTTCAAGAGCAGAAAAGCGGTCCTCGAGAGCCGTACATCGTGCCATGAGGGAGGCAACAGCCTTGCGGAGGGTCAGGTCAGGAGCCGAAGCAGTGCTGGTGGGAGGAACAGGCTGAGGTGGTGGTGGGGGTGGCCCGGGAGTGACGGCCCGAACTGGGGCCCGGCGCCGAGCACAACCATGCCACACGTTGACCCCTGGCTGAAAACTGCGCGGACACTTCCACAGAGACGTGTCCCGAGGAGGTGGGGGTTCTGAGGTGGATGCGGAGGCAGCAGGACGTGACGGCTCACCCTTGACAGGACACGTCCTGGATTCGTGGCCAGCCGCACACCAGGCACACTTCGGCGAAGCAGAGCAGTACCGGGAAATGTGTCCCACGCCCCAGCATCTGTAGCACCAAGGCTGGTCATTATGGAGTTTCTGCACCTCACACTGTGGAAGACAGGGGAGGAAGTCAAAACTAATAACTGATGGAGGTGGGTCGGGAAGGCTCCAGACGACAACAATCCGGTTAATGGGAGAACCATCCTGCATGAAACGACGGGCAAAGTACACTCCAGGATATCCCTTGGCAAGATTTGGGTCAACGTCAACAGGGAAACGGGTGAGGATGTAGCTGGGGTACTTACGTGGCCTCTCCGGTGAGTCCTGAAGAACGAGTGGCAGCGAGCAAAACTCACCAGATAAGACTCTGTTAATGATGTCCTCTCTTTGTCTAGTTATGTAGACAAACCGGGAGGTGACTGCAGCCATCTTGACTTCTGCCTTGTCACGCTGTAGTTGGAAGGCCCTGTTAACCGAAGACAACCATCGCAGCTTCGTATCCGTGGAAGGGTCGCCACTGAAGCAGAGCTTGACGTAGGCATCTCTCGGGGCAAATGCAGGGCGGTGAGACAAGGGCCGGGAGTGGGAAGAGGTAGAAATACCAGCAAGAAGCTGAGGAGGCAGACAGACAGGCACATCACGCACAGATGAGTCACCTTTGGCAGTCTTGGTGACAGGAGGCACACATTCACCGTCAGGAGAGTCCTCCACAGGCCGCTTGTTAGAAGTGGACGGGGTGGAAGGCTGTATCCCATGATGAGTGATCAAAGACTGAAGGGGCTGTGAGGTGGCAGGCACAGGCAGTTCAGGCCAGTGGTTCACGGTAGGAGAGGCATCGTCGTCAGACATGGCTAAATCATTTTCCAGGAGTGAACCAGCGTCCGACCCCGAACACTCCATCGGGCCAGGCAAGGCCTCGACAGAACACTAGCGAAGCACTCAGCCCACACTCACAGCAGCCGGTGACTATATCAAAAATCCGAACACAAAGAAACAGCTTCGAAATACACAAGCAAGCGCCAGGAGGAGCAGAGAACGTCCGCACTCAACGCAGGCTGAAGTGGGACTGTGTAGTTACCTCTAAGCGCAGCTATCAGAAAGAACTGTGACTGGATAAAAGTTGTACCATAGTTATTGCTAGGAACAGGTTGCCCCATTAAGTGTGACTATGGGTAAGAACTGTACCATTGTGAGCCTCAATACCAGTTTTTCTCTAAAACTGCGACTGTAGGTATGAATTATACCACAGCCACCACGAGGAACAGGTTGCCTGAAAAAATGACTGCAGGCAAAAAGTGTACGGAGGCATCCATGCTGAAAGAGTATGGTTGTATGACTTTTACTCTTTTCCTAGTAAATTGCATTTGGGTTACTGTGTCTGTTTTTTGGATCTGCTATCCTTGGCATACGTTCATTTCCGTAACAAACTCTGTACCGTAGTTTTGCATCTCATGCAGGCGAGTTGAAATTCCATTTTTTGATAACGTACTAGCTCGTTTTCTGTCAGCTTGGAACTTTAGTATTCCCACCTCTCTCTCTCTCTCTCTCTCTCTCTCTCTCTCCCTCTCTCTCTCCATGTAACCCTAGTCCAATGATGTCAGCGTTACTTCGTTTACGTGTAATTTTGTTACTCAATACTGTCTTTTGCTACCCTAATCATTATACTGGCACTGTTCTCCTGAAACTGGCACTAAACCTTGTGTGTATCTTTTCTTATCAGTACACTGGTTATTTTTAGTGTATTTGGGTCCTTATCTGTGTACTTTGGCTTTTACCAATGTGGTCTCCGCAGTGGGTATTAGTCTTTATGTTAACCATTGTATTAAGATCTTAACTGATGTTTAACCGAGTGGCTGCAGATTAAGAGCTTCGTCTTTATTCTGGGAGATGGCAAGGTGTTTTATTTAGTTCACAGAAACATACTGCAGCAAACTGGCTAGGCTAAAACTTGTCCTGATCTGCATTGTTGTAGGCAACCTCTTCAATCCAAAGACATCATTTGTATTATTGTCACAACCAGAGGACTTCATGAAGCCCACAAGAACACTGTTTTATTGAATGTCATGTCCAATACCGTCCAGTTCGGAAAGCCTCATGAACTTAATAAAAAAACAGTTTGTATATAGCAATAATAAGAATGATAATTAACAATACTGGAAGGGTCCAGAATGTTATATTTTATTTCATATAACTCCAGACATTTAGCCCTGAGAACCTCACCATGGCCAAGAGAATAGGAGCCCCCACATTCCACAAACAGGAAAAAGATGCCACCGCTCGCCAGATAACTTAATGTAAAATGCAAAAGTGGGGTCAACTTGAATTACCCTCTGTAATACAATTTTTGTGTTACTTTGCTGAAAATACGATATATATTTTTTTTATTTATCTACATATAATACTGGAGAAAAAAAAATGGCTTCCTTATCAAAATATAATAGAAATAGAAGGTTGCATCCATCTCAGTTTAGGGACAGTCTACATGCGATTATTATGTTGCCTGAGTATTGATCACAGTCATTTTTTAAGTTGGTGAATGTACGTCTGTAAGGAAAAATTGTAACTGAGTATAAAGAAATTGTATCTTACATAAGATATTAAGGAAATATGGTACTTAAACAATCGAAGATCGTATGAACCCACTGAGTTCATATGGAGGCGCTTTCTCATTGGTAGCGTGGCGTAGTTTGTGCGCCCGCCGCCAGGGGCCCAGGGCGGCGCTGATGGTGTGTATACACCACCTTGTGAAATTACCCGATGATTCTGGAAAATATAGTGTCATGGTACACTGTGTGGGTAAAATACATGTGGAAAAATAGACTGTAGCAGAACTGAGACGTTTTCTCAAAGCAAGAGGAATATCATGCCTTTAAAAATTCGGGTCGGCTGATCTCGGTCCCGTAAGATTTCGGCCATGCAATTCTTACTATTATTAAGTGTATAATGGATAGAATCATGTCAGGATTTGCCAGGTGAAAGATTACGATCTTTGGAAATTGTATGATATATTTATACAACAACTTTCATAACACTTGGTAAAAATGTGCTGAATGCAAAAACACACAATAAGCTTTGATGCTTTTTAGTCAACTCCATGGAGAGCTTTTCAGCGTAAATCTCATTAAGAGCATCAGTAAAATATCTACGATGAATATAATACTAGTATAATGTCTTATGCATGAGTAATAATCCCGATTGAATTCTTTTTAAAGGAAGGTATACCAGGGTTGCGTTTTTCAACAGCTGGAGCGCCACGGAACGTGACGGTGTAGCGTTATGATCTGTCCTGTCCTCCTATCCGCCCCCTACGGCGCATGCGCGGGACTTGCCAGAGGCCGCCACAAATATGCCATTTGTCCTCTGCAGTGTTGCCAGACATGGGGAATTTTCCCTAGATTTGAGGAATTCAAGGTGTGAATGGGGAAAGGGAATTCGGGTGTGATTTTGGGGAATTTTCGCATTGTGTTATTATTTCTTTATTTAAAATCTGGGTAATTTCTTATTATCAACTAAACATATGTGAATCTCACCCTGAGAAGCACATATATACAATTATACATTACTTTTGAAGGTCTCCTGCATTGGAACCACTGAGCTATATAATATGGAGTGGCTTTCTCCGCCGCTGGCGTGATTTTGGCGGCCATATTGAAACAACGACACAAATTCAAAATCAAATACTTTATTTCCACTAAGCAGTGATTATTAATAAAGAGACACTTTTTGCTTATCATACAGAAACTGCATAGCTGCACACCTGACCATGGCACTATATATTACGGAATCATCGGCTGCTTTCCAAAACTCAACTACATTTAGGAAGAAGATTATTTCTCTAGGATATCATAAGTTCTCTAGATGTTATACACACACCGGTATATATATGTAAAAGTATGCAAAGCACAATGAGTTATAGTTTTGTTATATTAGAAATTAAATATTGATATAAGTAATCCCTTTCATTACTTCCAGCTCACTAATGCTTTATCACATATATATCACTACTTTATTATTTTAAGGTAAATATAACATACGTGAACACATGGGGAATTTTGGGGAAATGTTGCCACGAAAGTTGGGGAATTTTAGCCTTGGTCGTCTGGCAACACTGGTCCTCTGATCTCTGTTGGGGTAACATGATCGGAGCCTCTCGCCCTTTGTTTACAAACGGCAAATGGTCATTCCGCCGTCTCATATCATTCGTCTCAAAGCTTTCCCGGGTATTTTTCGCCCTTAAATTAAATTAGGTTAGGCTGAAAGCAGTAAAAATTCGAATTTCTAAGGTATGAATGAGTTAGGTTGGATAAACATAGTTATAATTAATCATCTGGGGACGAGTTATCTAATCTGTTAGGCGTGAGGATTGCCTTAGCTTTGAATCGTTACAGGATTGAGTCAAGCTCGTACTGTCTCGTGTATTAAACCATTTTTATCATACATATCCTTGAAATTATAAATAGTTTTGGCACACACTATCTCATTCGGTTGTGCATTCCACTGATCAGTTGTCCTATTAGGGAAACTGAATTTCCTTACATCTTTATCAACTCTCTTTTTATGCTGTATTTTGCAATGTCCTCTTGCTGATGCTTCACACATATGATATATATTCATTTATGTCTATTTTTTGTTCCCCTGATATGCATTCATATAGCATAATCATGTCTTCTCCTCCTCTCCTGCAGCGTTGGTAAATTCAGTCTTTCCAGTCTTTCTCATTAACTTAAATCCCTTAAGCTTGGTACCCATCTTGTAGTGGCCCGTTGTACTTTTTCAATCTTATCTGTGTTTTTTGAGATGAGGATTCCAGACTGCTGTGATGCATACTCCAGAGTTGGTCTGATGAATATCTTCCTCAGCATATCTTCATTTATATATGTGAATGCTATTCTCATATTAGCAAGCAATGTATACATGTTTCGTACCTTCTCACTGATGTGATCATCAGGAGATAGTCTGTTACTGATAATTACTCCTAGGTCCTTCTCCTTTTCTGATATGTGTTGGGTTGATCTTCCTAACTTATAATACCAATCTGGTCTTTTCTCACTTTTACCGAATTTTATTACATGACACTTATCCACATTAAATTCCATTTGCCATTTATTGCTCCATTCATGAAGCTTGTTCAATTCCTCTTGCAGCTCTTTGCAAGAATCTATGTTAGTAATTTTCTTTTGAATTTTTGCATCATCTGCAAACATATCTAGATAGCTTCCAGTTCCAATATTACTATCTATGCCATTTATATATACTAAAAACATAACTGAGCCCTGTGGCACTCCGCTGGTCACTTCCCTCCATGATGAGTAATTTCTCCTTAATATTGTTCTCATTTCCCTTTTTCTGAGAAAATCCTGCATCCAACAGTGGAGATTGCCTTGGATATCTCCTTGATGGTACAGCTTCCATAAAAGTCTTTGGTGCGGTACTCTGTCAGATGCTTTTTAAAAATCTAAATAGATACTGTCCACCCATCCTTCTCTTTTCTGTAATGTTTCTCTAACTTTGTCATAATTGCTTAGAAGATTAGTAACACATGATTTTCCCTTCCTAAAACCGAACTGCCTCTCTTTTATCATACCATATTCTAGATGTTTTACCCAAACTTCCCTTATCAGCTTTTCTAGTATCTTACAACACTGGTCAGTGATACTGGTCTGTAGCTGAGTAGTTCTCATTGTGTTAAATTTGACTAGTGTACTGGTATTTGTAGACCTCACAGGTAGTTAAGGGGGATGAGTAAAGGACTCATGAATGGAATGGAATGAAATGGAATGGAATAATAAAAAAAAAAAAAAAAAAGGAAAGCGAGCACTAAGCCACTCAATGACTAAGTTTCCCCCTGAGGAGGGGGGGGATAGAATACCTCCTCAGTATTCCTGCTTGTCGTAAAAACCGTCAAAAAGGGGCACTTTAATCTTCATCCTTCCTCTTTTCCCCCTCTGCTTCTTGTACTTTATCTGTCCCACCTCTCTGCCTTATATTTTCACTTTACTACCCACCCAACTCCTATTGTAGTGCCATATAGTCATTGAGTGGCTTGGTGCTAGCTTTCCTTTATTTTCTTTTTTTTCTTTTTTTTTTCTTTTTTAATCATTCCATTCAATGAATAAGTTATATGGCACTAACTTGGGTGGGTATTGAAAATATATGGCAGAGAGGTGGAACAGATAAAGTACAAGAAGCAGAGGAGGAAAAGGGGAAGGATTTTTAGTCGGCTTTTACGACAAGCAGGGATACTGAGGAAGTATTCTATCCCTCCCTCCCCGAGGGGAAAGGACTCGTGAGATAACCGTGACTGGGAGCTGGCTTAGTTTCCATTGATAGTACCCCTCTGGGGAGGGGGAATAGAATACTTCCTCAGTATCCCAGCTTGTGGCAAAATGAGCACTTTAATCTCCATCCTTCCCCTCTTCCCAGTCTGCTCCTGTACTTTATCTGTCTTACCTCCCTGCCTTACATTTTCACTTTAATACCCACCAAACCCTCTTCCATTATAGTGCCATGTAGTCATTGTTTTAGCTTGGTACTGGCGCTTATTATTCACTCCCTCTTGTATTTCATGTGTCTTATCTCTCAACCTTATATTTTCACTTTAATAACCACCCAACCCCCTTCCACCTCAGTGCCATATTTTCATTGGCTTGGTGCTAACTTTTGCTTATTTTTAAAATACTGTATTCAATGCATTTCCATTGATAGTACAGTATATAAATATATCCTGTGCTACTGGACACGACAGGGTTTATGTTACTGCACATGTGTGCAGATTTAAATAAACGATTGGTATTAAAATATGCCAATCAGTGATGTGTAGTAATGTACACAATGTGCTCAATAACCTAACTTAGGATTTTTTTTTTAATTTCCCATAACAACTAGTATCTGAAGTGATCTCAGTAACGTAACTGATAAGGGTCTTAACTTTGTCATTATCCATTGAATCAGTAGAAGTGCTGTAACAGTGTGAACAGGAAACTTCACTAAGCATACCCTACTGGAGTGCATACTGTTTTCATAGTGTTTGGAGCTAAAAGTACTTTTCCATAAATGAAATTTAGAGGCTAATTTTTATTTCACATAGACTGAACTTGAACTATACTGGACTAGCCTAACACTCTTATGTGAGATTTCTCAAAACTAAAGGGAGATGTACGATTTCTCAAACTAGGATTGGATTGGATAATTGGAAATAAAAGGAAAAGGAAAAGCTAGCACCAAGCCACTTATTGACTCTATGGCACTTAAAAGGGGTTGGGTGGGTATTAAAGTGAATATATAACACAGAGAGGAAGCTATCTAAATATGTTTGCAGATGATGCAAAAATTCAAAAGAAAAATACTAACATAGATTCTTGCAAAGAGCTGCAAGAGGAATTGAACAAGCTTCATGAATGCAGCAATAAATGGCAAATGGAATTTAATGTGGATAAGTGTCATGTAATAAAATTCGGTAAAAGTGAGAAAAGACCAGATTGGTATTATAAGTTAGGAAGATCAACCCTACACATATCAGAAAAGGAGAAGGACCTAGGAGTAATTATCAGTAACAGACTATCTCCTGATGATCACATCAGTGAGAAGGTACGAAACATGTATACACTGCTTGCTAATATGAGAATAGCATTCACATATATAAATGAAGATATGCTGAGGAAGATATTCATCAGACCAAGTCTGGAGTATGCATCACAGTAGTCTGGAATCCTCATCTCAAAAAACACAGATAAGATTGAAAAAGTACAACGGGCCACCACAAGATTTATAATTTCAAGGATATGTATGATAAAAATGGTTTAATACACGGGACAGTAAGAGCTTGACTCATTCCTGTAAAGATTCAAAGCTAAGGCAATCCTCACGCCTAACAGATTAGATAACTCGTCCCCAGATGATTAATTAAGGGATTTAAGTTACTGAGAAAGACTGGAAAGATTGAATTTACCAACGCTGCAGTAGAGGAGGAGGAGACATGATTATGCTATATAAATGCATATCAGGGGAACAAAAAATAGACATAAATGAATGTGTGAAGCATCAGCATGAGGACATTGCAAAATACAGCATAAAAAGAGAGTTGATACCGCTTCCCGTCCGATCAGCGAAGTTAAGCAACGTTGGGTCTGGTTAGTACTTGGATGGGTGACCGCCTGGGAACACCAGATGCTGTTGGCATCCCTACGTGTCAAGTGGGATTGGTGGAGGATTAGTGCCCCTCCCTGTAAAACAAATAACTCTAAGCCCTTGGCCACCCCGTGTGGGATACATGGCGTCTGGCAATGAATGAATGAATAAAGATGTAAGGAAATTCAGTTTCCCTAATAGGACAATCGATCAGTGGAATGCACAGCCGAATGAGATAGTGTGTGCCAAAACTATTTATAATTTCAAGGATATGTATGATAAAAATGGTTTAATACACGGGACAGTAAGAGCTTGACTCATTCCTGTAAAGATTCAAAGCTAAGGCAATCCTCACGCCTAACAGATTAGATAACTCGTCCCCAGATGATTAATTATAACTATGTTTATCCAACCTAACTCATTCATACCTTAGAAATTCGAATTTTTACTGCTTTCCGCCTAACCTAATTTAATTTAAGGGCGAAAACTGCCCGAGAAAGCTTTGAGACGAATGATATGAGATGCCGGAATGACCATTTGCCGTTTATAAACAAAGGGCGAGAGGCTCCGATCATGTTACCCCTACAGAGATCAGAGGACAAATGGCATATTTGTGGCGGCCTCTGGCAACCCCCGCGCATGCGCCGTAGGGGGCGGACAGGGGTACAGATCATAACGCTACGACGGCGCTTTGGAGAGTGAAAGTGTGGGGGGTGAAGGGGGGGTTGTCACGGCCTCCGTCGGGGTTGGAACTATTAGGAGAGGTGGGTCTCTCTGGCGCCATCTGACAGCTGTAAATGGTTTGGATAACTCGTGTAAAGGATAACAGAACTCAATGCCAGGGTATTATTCTGTGTAATTTGGGAGAGTGATTGGATTTTGAATACTAACATGTCATAAATGAAAAGATTTGTTACAATACCCTCTTCATTTCAATTAAGTATTGATTTTCGGCTTAATGAAAGTAAAGGCTATGCGGATCTAAAGAGTACGGACTGAGGGTTTGTTTTCATTCATTCCCGTGAAAATCATACTTCCATGAAGTACCTCCTCACCTCTGCACAATTATCATATCTTCCAAAGTCATCTTGTTCCACTGTACTCTTGCACTGCTGGGTTCATTTCGTCTTCAAAATTGAAGGAAATTACAAGAGGAAGCAGCTGTGGCGAAGGCAGGATTTGTTATGGGTCTTCATTACGGCTTAAATATTTCCAAAGTATTTCGACAATATGCATTTACAATAATATTTTCATCATCATCATCATTGCCAGACGCCATGTATCCCAGACGGGGTGGCCAATGGCTTAGAGTTAATTGTTTTACAGGGAGGGGCACTAATCCTCCACCAACCCCACTTGACACGTAGGGATGCCAACAGCATCTGGTGTTCCCAGGCAGTCACCCATCCAAGTACTAACCAGTTGCTGACAGATATTCATGTAACATTAATACTGTTGATAGTAATGATCAAATATACATAACTGCTAAGTATTCTGAAAGAAGGATATCTAGAGTAAAAGCGAATTCGCGCTCCAAGTATTTGGTTGTTTCACTGCTACCCCCACTACCCCGGACCGCTCTGGGGCGCTAGGGCCTGTTGAAACGCAGCCCAAGATCTGAGTGGGTGGTGACCCCACGCTATTTAGTGATCCAGCGAACACTGGCAACTTTCAGGAGTTTGTGGGGGGCTCCTATTGGCTGTAACAAAGTGAATTTGCCGTAGCCTGAAGTGAGTTTGCTTTAGCTTCATGAGCTAACTGGAGACATAGTCTGTTCTCGCTGGCTGAGCTACTTTAATCCGGTGCCGTGTTTTTTGTTTTTTTTAATAAAAATGAATGGAGAAAGGAAAACAAAGAAAAAAAAAAGTCCATCTGCCTAAAGGCATCCTCCATTCATAAAATATTTAAAACAACTGGATTTAAATTGAAGTGGATTAAATGTTTGTGGGAAACAACTCCCAGGAAGTGAAGTACAGAGAGTAGTAGTTCTGGGGATAATGAATTTTGATAAGCAGAGGTTCTGCATTGCTGGGGAGAGAGTGTGAGTTCATGGGTGTTCCCAGCTGCCCGAGTATTTCGGGAGAAAATGTTAAGGGGAGGCGAAATTGAAGCCAGTTCGTCTGAACAATGATGGTAAAAATATCGATAAAATAATGCTAAAGAAGCAACATCTTTACATACTGATAATGGAGGAAAGTCCTGGTAATGGCAGGATTATTGATTAATCTAATGGCTTTATTTTGAATTTTGTCCAACTGCCTCAAGGCAGCCGCTCCACATCCACTCAACAGTGGTGAACAGTATTCGACCTGAGAAGGCACATGACTTTTGTATATTGTGGCCATCTGCTCGTCAGTGAAGAACTCACGAACTCTGTGCATAAGTCCCAATTTTTTTTGAAGCATTTTTAGCAAGGGATTTAACATAAGCTATCAAGCTTAGGTTGGGGTTTAGAGTAAAACCTAGGATATCAGTTGTAGTGGATATGGGAATATTGACGTCATTTAAAATTATGTGAGAGTCTGAGGGATTCTTTCTGTTGGAGAAATTAATGCATTTAGTTTTCTGAGCATTAAATGAGACCAGATTTGTTTGTCCCCACTGATTAATTTTAGAAAGGTCCTGGTTCAGAGAGACTGCTGTGTTTATTTGGGAATTTATGATATCAAATTGTGTAAAGGAGATACTAAATGTGAAAGAACTATGAAGGGTCGAGTCATCAGCATAAGAGTGTATTGGGTTGTGAGTGACAGATAGGAGGTCATTTATATGAATGAGAAAGAGGGTTGGTGCCAAAACTGATCCCTGAGGTACGCCAGCATTTATGGAATGAAACTGAGAATAAATTCCATCTACCACGACCCGTATTATTCTATTATGAATGTAGGAAGAAATTAGAGGAACCAGTGATGCAAGGCCATAGTGTGACATCTTAGACAATAAGGCCCGGTGCCATACTATGTCAAATGCTTTTGATAATGTGTGTGTTTCACCTTGTTGGTCTATTGTTTTGTTAATCTGATGGGTAAGAAGCCAAAGAATGTCTACAGTTGAACGTTCCTGTCTAAATCCATACTGCCAATTATTTATTAATTTATTGATTTCTAGATCCTTGATTATGTGTTTGTTAATTAGTGTCTCAAAAACTTTACCGAGAATGGATGTTATTGCAACTGGCCTATAGTTTGATGGATCAGAAGTTGCCTCCCTTTTAGGAACAGGATGCATATTTGCTTCTTTCCAAGAGACTGGAAAACTTGAGGTACGGATGCATAAGCGGAAAAATTTTGCCAATACAGGAGCCAACACTGAGGAGCAATTTTCAAGTACTATTGAAGGAATTTCATCTGGACTAGTAGCTTTGTCTGCTGAGAGATTCTGTAATACAGTTTGTGTGTATCTGGTGTGAATCATGAAAGGAGGTATTTGAGGGGAATCAAAATGAAGTACAAGATTATTGTGATTTTCTGTATTTAGGGTTGAGTTTGTTGAAAAAATGTCAACAAGAAGTTTGGCTTTTCCATGTGGGTCACTTATTAGTTTTCCATTGGGGGACTGTAAAGGTGGAATGGAAGAGGTGGTAGTGAAGTTTGTTTTGAATGAATTAAGAGTTGACCAGAATATTTTGTTATCATTTGGGTTGTTTAGTAGTTTGTCAGCCTGTATATGTAGAAAGTTTGATTTAGAAAGATTGATGATAGTTTTGGTATGGTTTCTGATATTATAATAGTTAAAAGCTTCTTTGGTTTTGGTCTTTGTATAAGTGTTATAGGCTATTGTTTTATGTTCTAGCACAATTGTGGTCAAACCATTTAGGAGAATTACATCTTTTTCTGTAACTATGATGGGGAATGAATGTTTCCATGACGATTTTAATGAAATCCTGTATGTGGCCCAATGTGGAATCTGCATCTTGGGAGAAAAAGGAGGTCCAAGGAACATCCAAGAAAAAATTATGGAATCCCTCCCAGTTTGCCCTGTCGTAATGCCATTTAGTCACCACGATTGGTTCAAGCAGGAGGGTGTGGTAGGTGTTAAACTGGTGGCTTGAATCAGACAATGATCCGAGGATTCGAGGGGGAACTTCACTTCGACATTATAATTATCTGATTTTGTTGTTAGAAACAAGTCCAGTAGGTGGGGATTTTGATCGAGGTTGTCTGGTACACTGGTGTTTTGACTGACTAACTGGATGAGATTAAATGAGTCTGCAAATAGCTCACATTCAAGACCAGAGTCATCAGTTCTGGCTGAATAAATGAGCCATTCAACATTATGGATATTAAAATCACTCAGAATAGTAATTTCTGGTGCAGTATTAACGTTGAGGACACTTAGTTGTGAAGACAGAGTCAAATAAACTTGGCTCAGGAGGGGGATCAGGGGAACGATAAACACAACAGAAACACGTAACTTTACCAAAAGAATTTAATTTGTATATGAAATAGTTGAAATAAGGACAGTTAAATTTAGTAATCTCCTCCAGGGTAATTTCTGATTTAGCAAGGCAACATACGCCTCCTTTGGGTCTGAAATTTTGAATCAAGATATAACCAGGAAAATTAAATCTAGTTAAATCAGAGGTGGAGCTTACTTGTGTCTCTGTCAAAAATACCAGATCAGGGGATTCAAACTGGAGGAAATTTTGAGCAGAGTTGGTGTTGGGTTAATTCAGCTCCAGAAAGACTTTACAAACTGGAGAGGTTAGTGGGCCTTTAATTTATCATTCCACAGAGCTGCATATACTGTAACTGCCTAGAGGCAGCATGAATAAATAATTTAAAAAATATATCACCAGACAGGGCTTAACAGATTTCGCAACACCTTCTTCTCCCCGGTTTCTATTGAGCATCACAGTTTAATATTCTCCAGAATATAATTAATACTGACCACAGGGAGGTCCGCAAATAGCGCTACACCAGAAACCCACCTGGCGGTATCTTATGTGCTGTGGGGACGGCTCAGTCTGCTGGTGCGTGAGGCCTTACCACAAATTTAAACTCAGTTCATTTTTTCCTTCAGTCCATATCCTCTTTGGCCCTTTTCCTCACAGAACCACAAATCTCACCCTCAACCAATATATCTCCATTTTGTTTTCCTGGTTACCATCTCCTTACAAACTTCCGTAACAAGGGCGGCACCTGTTCTTATATCATATCCCAATATGCAGTCGACATTTTATTAAACTTCACTTCATCCAGTTTTGATTACTCATTATATAAACTAAATTGTCAAAACATTACCAAATATATTTGTGTAGTTTATCGTTCCCCCAATGCTTCATCGGAACCCAGTGTATTTGATTCCACATCCACTCAGTTGAATAACCTTAACCTTGCCCTTGGCACCGAAATTACCATTCTGGGTGATTTTAACATACATAATGTTGAATGGTTATTGCATTCTGCCCGGACTGACAATGCTGGTCTAGAGTGCGAGCTGTTTGCTGAATCGTTTAATCTCACCCAGTCAGTAAAGCAATCAACCAGAATACCTGATAATCCTGACCATAATACCTATCTCTTGGATTTATTCTTGACAAATAATCCAGATCAATACAGGTTAGAGGTACTGTCACCACTTGGATCCTCTGACCACAATCTCATCAAAGCCTCATTAGTTAACTCCCACACCTCCCCGTTCTGAACCTGTCAGGGAGACCCGATGGCACTTTGATAGGGCAGACTGGGATGGATTTAGAAATTATCTTGCTGACATTCCATGGCAGTCTTTCTTCTCTAGTGATCCCAATTCTACCCAGTCCCACATTTGTGACTTAATACTAGCTGGTATGGATTTATTCATACCAAGTCAACAGTTCACTAAAAGATTGAACTCTCCAAAATGGTTTGATGGCAACTGTGCCAGAGCAACAGCCCAAAAGTCATTAGCATATAACTCTTATTTAAAATAAAAAAAACATCTGAATCACTCTCCCAATTTAAAATTGCTAGAAATCATGCAAAAGCTGTATTAAATCTATCTAAATCAAACTTTCTTCAAAAGCAAGCATCAAAACTACTTAACAACCCTAATGACAATAGAATATTCTGGGCAACTCTTGATTCTTTCAATAATAACTTTAACAAGTCATCTTCCATTCCCCCACTAAAATCTTCAGATGGCAACATTACAAATGACCTGCGTGGGAAAGCAGATATCTTTGCCAGTACCTTTGCCAGAAACTCTACCATAGACGATACCAGCCAGAATGTCCCAGTACTGGAACTTGATTCTCCCGAAATTGCCCCACTTAAAATGCGGACAAGATACGTAAAATCCATCCTAGACAATTTACCCACCAACAAAGCTCCAGGCCCAGATGGAATTCTGCCAATTGTTTTGAAAAAGTGTTCCCCTGAACTTGCCTCTGTCCTAGCTAAATTATTCAGACTATGCATACGTACTTCTTTATTCCCAAATTCATGGAAAGAAGCAATATCCACCCAATTCCGAAGAAAGGAAGTTCATCTGACCCCTCCGATTACAGACCAATAGCTGTCACATCTTCTCTTGATAAGGTATTTGAAACTTTAATAAATAAGCACATTGTTAAACATCGTGAATCCAACAACTTAATTAGTGATAGACAATATGGCTTTCGCCATGAAAGATCCACCATTGACATACTCAATATCTTAACTTATACCATCCATCAATCAATTGATCTTTTTGGAGAAACTCATGCAGTAGCTCTTGATATCTCTAAAGCTTTCGACAGAGTATGACACCATTCCCTGCTGTCCAAACTCCCTTGCTATTGTTACATAGCCTATGATTTCATCATCCTTTGTATAATTCTAACATACAGTATGCTGCATGTTTGATCACAATTCGCCTCAAGGCTTCCATAGTGACCAGGCTTGCATGTTCTACCTCACTCCCCCCTTCTCCTCCTTATAGTAGAGTAAGTTGTTCTTTCTGTTGTTCAGAGCAGGAGTGTCAACTCTTCGTCCTCTGTGCCCTCATTTGCGCGTCCTTCTTGCAAGTTGAATCAAGCTCTGGCGGCCCCCTATATAATGAGCTCAGTCTCTGCATTAGTTGCCATTTAGATCTACTCCTCATTTTGTTCATATCTCTGTCCTCCCCTGTATAGTGTATTATTATTTTTGTGAGTGCTCAGGAAGTCTCCAACCATCTAGCTGCTGTATAATTTGAGTATAAGTGTTGTTACCACTTTTCTTGTACTGTATGGCCTGGGGTGTTAATTCGTAGGCCTGGTAAGGTTTTTGTGATTCATGTAAAGTTTTTAATGTCAGCCAGTGTTAATAATATTTTGTATCTGTAATAATATATCTTGCTTTAAATGATCATTATCCGGTATTCTCATTTTATCAGGGCTGACTTAGATAAATTTGCTCTTACTAAATTCGTGTTAATAGAGGCTACTCCAGTTAACCATATATGTAACCTTTTTTGCCATTACATTATCCTTATGAGTCCTGAATGTTTAGTTGTTAGTTTGAGCATTAAACTTTAACTTGTAATTTTACCTGACTCTTTTGTTTTGAACCTGGAACTTTGCGGGACAGTAGTGATTTTAGTATTCTCACTTGAAGTGTTCATTATCTCTCTCTCTGTTCCGTAACATAAATTTGGCGACCTCTTATCAGGATATTCAGGATATTATCATAAGGATATTGCTTGATATTTTGTGACTGTGATTTATTCATGATGTCTACTATTACTACTCTTGATGAAGCCAAAGATTTTTTGTCAAATGTGCAAACAGTGTGTGATGTAGAAAACAGAACAAAGAATGAACTTAAGCTTGTTGCTCAACAATTGGGAATTGCTGTTTGCTCTCATCATTCTGAAGATCAAATTGTTGGCATGATTAATAAAAGCTTGTTTAATGTAACTCCCCCAGATGAGCAAACGCAGATTGAAATAGCTAAGTTACAGCTAGCCCTGCAGGAGGCTCGTGCTAAGGAGGCTGAGTTTCAGGCTCGTGCTAAGAAGGCTGAGTTTCAGGCACGTGCTAAGGAGGCTGAGTCTCAGGCTCGTATTCAGGAGGCACAGCCACAGGCACAGGCTCAGGCACAAATTGAACAGGCACGTGCTAAGGAGGCTGAGTCTCAGGCTCGTATTCAGGAGGCACAGGCACAGGCTCAGGCACAAATTGAACTTGCTAGGATTCAGGCAGACCATGAGTATCGCATGAAACAAGGTGGAACTGGATCATCTAGCTCTGATGATTTTGATGTGGCTAAAAATGTTAAACTTGTCCCTTGTTTTAATGAATTTGATTTAACAAAGTATTTTCAGTTGTTTGAGAGGGTAGCTACAGGTTTTAATTGGCCCAAAAAGTATTGGCCAGTACTCCTTCAGACTGTTCTCAACGGTAAAGCTCAAGTAACTTATGCATCTTTGCCTCATGATCAATCTGATAATTATGATGTAGTTAAGAGCTTGATTCTTAAGGCCTATGAGCTTGTTCCTGAAGCCTATCTATCTATTGCCAGACGCCTCAATCCCGTTTGGGGTGGCCACGAACAAATCGCCTCCAAGTCGCCCTGTCCCCTGCCATTTCACTCCCCTGCTCCCAACTCACACCCCCCTCTCTCATATACCTCTCCACCCCATCTCTCCATCTCATCCTCGGCCTCCCCCTCCCTCTTTCCCCCTCCACCTCACTCACATACACTCTCTTCGTCAGTCTTTCACCCTCCATCCTCTCCACATGGCCAAACCACCTCAGTGTGTTCCTCATAACGCTTCCTATCACATCCACATCAACACCACAACGCTCCTTTATATCCTTATTCGTCAGCCTGTCTCTCCATGTGACTCCACAGGCTCCTCTTAAATAACTCATATCCACTGCTCTCACTCTTGACTTGTGTCCTTCCAACAACGTCCAAGCTTCACTTCCGTACGTTAGAGTTGGTATCACAATACTGTCATGTAGTAACTTTTTCACTTCCATGCTCACTTCCCTGTTTCTTATCACTGCTTTCAAAGAACCAGCAACCTTTCTTCCCTGCTGTACCCTTTCAAGCACTTCACCCTCCAAACCTCCATCCTTACTCAAAACACTACCCAAGTACTTAAACGTACTCACATTTTCCAATTCCTCACCATCCAACCTCGCTGTACATTCACTGACTTCACCTCTCTCAAAGACCATCACTTTACTCTTCCCTACATTCACCTTTAGATTCCGTTTCTTACACACTCTCTCAAACTCATCCACCAAGCCTTGCAGCTCCCCTTCGTCTTCACTCAACAACACAGTATCATCCGCAAACAACAGTACAGGGAGTTTCCAAACACTATCCTCTCTCACCAGGGCCACTCCAACATCCACTACCCTACCTTGTACCTCTTTTATTACCCCATCCATGTACAGATTGAACAACCATGGAGACATGACACATCCCTGTTTCAAACCAACTTTCAAAGAGAAAAATTCACTTAGTTCACCATCCACACGCACTGCAGCCTTCGCACCATCGTACATACTCTTCACAGCATTCAACAACTTCCCATCTACTCCATATATTCTTAACACTTTCCACAATCCTAGTCTATCCACCCTGTCATATGCTTTCTCCAAATCCATGAAAGCCGCATACAAATTCTTTCCCTTCTCTAGAAACTTTTCCACTAAAGATCTGAGAATGAATATCTGATCTACACAACCTCTTCCCTTCCTAAAGCCTCCCTGTTCTTCTCCAACTAATTTCTCTGTTCTTTCTCTAACTCTGTCAATAAGTATCCTACCATACACTTTTCCTATTATACTAAGAAGACAAATGCCCCTATGATTACCACCCACTTCTTTTTCCCCTTTTCCTTTGTACAAGGGAATAATTATACCTGACTTCCAATCCTCCGGGACTCTACCTTCCTCCCAGGCCAATCTGCACATCTTCCACATCCATTCTACTACTATCTCTCCCCCATGCTTCAGCATTTCACCACACACTTCATCAATTCCTGGGGCTTTCCCTGATTTAACTTTCTTCATTGCTTCCACAACTTCTATCCTACTGATTTCTTCCTGTCTTCTCACCTCCCTCCTTCTCCCAGCCATTCCCCAGCCACTTATACTCGCATTACTTCCATCCTCCACGTTCAACAATTCCTTAAAGTGTTCTCTCCATCTGCTCACTTTTTCTCCCTTCTCCACTAGTAATCTACCATTTTTATCTTTCACTCCCCTGCTAACTTCACTTCCACCCTGTCTTACTCTTTTCACCTCTTTCCAGAACATTTTCTTACAGTCCCTCCACTTTACACTCAAATTCCTTCCAAATTCCTCATCCACTCTCTTCTTACTCTCTCTTACTAATCTTTTCACCTCTCTCTTTCTTTCTACATATAACTCTCTCTTCCGCCTCTCAACTTCTTCCACGCCCTTATTTCTCATCCATTCATTGTATGCTTTCTTCTTTTGTGCCACAACCTGTTTCACCTCTTCAGTCCACCACGCTGTTCCTTGCACCCCCCTCCGTCTTCTCTTCCTTCCACACACCACATCACATGCTGCACATATTTCTTCTGTAAATATCCTGCACACACCTTCCACGTCCCCCATCTGCTCCAATTCATATTTGCCCAATCGTTCCTCCACTTCTCTCTTATACTCTGCCTTTTTCTCATCCTCTTGTAACCTTTCCACTCTCCTTGCAACTACTCCTTCCTCTCGTCTTTCCCTTCTTCTTTAGGACAACTTATAAGCAAGATAAGCAATCCCATGTTGAGTATGCAAAAATCAAAGAAGATCTGTTAGAGCAGTGGTTAAATTCTAAGAATGTAAATTCTGATTTTGATAAATTTAAGCAGATGATTTTGCTGGAGGACTTCAAAAGGTGTATTAATAAAGATGTAAGCCTATATCTTGATGAGAAAAGAATAGATAATTTATGTGATGCTGCAGTTTTAGCTAATGAATATGTTCTCACTCACAAGAGATATTCTAAAGAAAAAAGGAAAGCTGAGAGTAAGTACGTTGCCTCTACTCAGAGTACAGGTAACAGGAAAGAGAATAAAGAAGATGTTTCTCAGGAAGTAAATACCAGCTCCACCTCTAGATTTCAGAAAAGTAAATGTACTTATTGTAGTAAGCTTGGTCATACTACGGAGAAATGTTTCAGGAGAAAGCGTAATGTGAACAAAAAGGAGTCTTTAAATATTCAGTCAACTGGTCTAGTGTCCACCCTTGAGAGTTCCCGGAATTCTTTAACCGAGTTAACTGAACCTGCTTTGAGGGGTAAATTAAATTCTCATGATGAAGCTCCTCTTTTGGGCAGTAACGTGGGTGACTCTCTCAAGAGTTCATGTGCTAATTTCCTGTCTGATGGTTTTGTCAGTCCTCTGGACAGTAATGACAGGAAATCAGTTAAAATATATCGTGATACAGGTGCTTGCCAATCCCTTATGCTGACCAGTGTACTAGGCTCTAATGTTAATTCCTCTGATGAAACTGTAATCTTACAAGGTGTAGGGAATAATTACTTCTCTGTCCCTCTGTGCAGAGTGACTTTAGAGTCTGGTTTTGTTAATGGTTCCGTTATGGTTGGGTTGGTTGAAACACCCCCAATGTCAGGTGTAACTTTCTTACTTGGAAATGATATTGGTGGAAGTCAAGTGTGTCCAGCTCCTCAGTTGTCTAGTGAACCAGTGACTGCGACCCAGGATAGTGATGTCCCTGATGTGTTCTCTGTGTGTGCTGTCACTAGGGCTAAGTCTAAAGTTACTGGTGACTTAGAGGATAATGATGATGATGATGTTATCCTAGCTGACACTTTTCTTGCTAATTTGGACCACTCACCAGATGAGGCAGTACCCCGTAGTGTTGACAATTTGTCTCGTCAGGAGTTGGTTGAGTTGCAGGTTGCTGACCCTGAGTTGAAAGGTCTAGCTAACTCTGCTTGCAGTGAGGAAGAGTCAGCTGGTGCTTCTACTTGTTATTATATAAAGTCAGGAGTACTTATGAGGAAGTGGAGACCCCCAACAGCATCAGCCGACTGTGAATGGGAGGTTGTACATCAAGTTGTCATCCCTCGTGTTTGTAGGCAGGATATCATTCGAGTGGCTCATGATTCCAGTTTGGCAGGACGCCTTGGAGTGAGGAAGACTGTGGCACGCATTTTGAAACACTTCTACTGGCCAGGTATCTTCAGAGATGTTTCCTGGTATTGTAAGTCTTGTCACACCTGTCAGGTTGCGGGGAAGTGTAATCAGACCGAAAAGGTTGCACCTCTAGTTCCCATTCCTCCTTTTAAGGCGCCATTCACCCGTGTGTTGGTGGATATTGTGGGCCCTCTTCCTAAGACTTCTTCAGGATTTTCTTATGTGTTGACCCTGATTGGTATGGCTGCTCGTTATCCTGAAGCCATTCCACTTAGAAATATCTCAGCAAAGAACGTGGTTAAGGAAATGCTAAGGTTCTTCACCAAGTTTGGTCTGCCCAAGGAGGTACTGTCAGACCGGGGAAGTAATTTCATGTCGAATGTTTTCAAGCAGTCTCTGAAAGAGTTGGGCATCACCCAGATCACGTCTTCAGCTTACCATCCTCAGACCCAAGGAGTGTTGGAGAGATATCATCAAACACTCAAATCGATGCTCAGGAAATACTGTTTGGAACATCAGAAAGACTGGGATAAAGGTCTTCCATTCGTTGTATTTGCCGCAAGAGAATCTCCAAATGAATCACTGGGCTTCTTACCCTTTGAACTACTGTTTGGCCATGAAGTAAGAGGACCCCGTAAGCTACTCAAGGAATGCTGGCTGTCGGAGGAAGATGACGTCAACCTGCTGGAGTATGTGATGAAATTCAAAGAACAGCTGTCCACTGCTTTACAGCTGGCGAGAGAGAATTTAGGAGCTGCTCAGGAGAAGATGAAGACTTGGTATGATAAGAAGTCCAGTTACGCCACTTTCAGCCAGGAGATCAGGTTTTGATTCTGCTACCGGTGCATGGGCAACCTCTTCAAGCCAAGTTTAGTGGTCCTTATTTCGTGGAGAAGAAACTCAGTGATGTCAACTATGTCATCGCCACACCAATTCGTAGAAAGAACAAGCAACTTTGTCACATCAACATGCTAAAGTTATATCACAGGCGGGACGAAAATAACCCAGTCTGCACTGTAGCTGTTCCACCCGAGTCTGCAAGTGAAGCTCTCCCATGCAGTATGAGCCTGAGTGATAGTCTGGGGAAGAATCCTAATATCTTGAATGATCTCCAGACTAAGCTTTCTCACCTAGCTCCCGAGGAAAGGCAGGAGTTTTCGGCATTACTGCAGGAGTACCCGCAAGTGTTCCGTGCCACTCCAGGAAGAACCCCTGTGTTGATGTATGATGTCGATGTTGGAGACACAAAGCCAATTAAACTGCCTCCTTACCGTGTGAACCCGGTGAAAGTTCCTCTCATCCAGAAGGAGCTTGGCTACCTATTGGACCACAAGATGATTGTGCCCTGTCAGAGCGAGTGGAGTTTTCCTGTCACTCTAGTCCCTAAGCCAGGTGGGTCACATCGGCTTTGCATCGACTACAGATGGGTTAATCAGATAACCAGAACAGACACTTACCCTCACCCTCGCGTGGAAGATTGCATAGACAAGATCAGAAAGGCTAGGTACATAAGTAAGTTTGATTTGTTAAAGGGATACTGGCAAGTACCTATGACTGAACGTGCTAGGGAGATCTCTTGTTTTGTAACACTAGGAAAGACTTTTGCATGTTCTGTAATGCCATATGGTATGAAGAATGCACCAGCCACTTTTCAGAAGCTCATGAATGTTGTAACAGAGGGTTTGGCAGGGTGTGTTGGTTATATTGATGATGTATTAATCTTCAGTGACAACTGGAAAGATCACCTATGCCATGTCAGTAAATTTCTTGAGCATTTGGTTCAGGCTAATCTTGTAGCTAATTTATCAAAGTGTGAGTTTGGTCAAGCTAAAGTTCAGTACCTTGGGTACGTAATTGTTATTGGACACGTTGCACCACCAGGAGCTAAGGTTCAGGTTATAAGTGATCTTCCCAGACCTAAAAGTAGGAAAGAGCTACAAAGATTTTTGGGAATGGTAGGTTATTACAGGAGATTTGTTCTTAACTTTTCAGTTCTTGTATCACCACTTACAAACCTACTGAAAAAGGAAGTTAAATTGGTCTGGACCGATAACTGTGAATCCTCTTTCAGTAAACTTAAAGCTATCCTATTAAGTCAGCCAGTGCTCGTTACTCCAAATTTTGCTAAGCCTTTTAAGATGGCTGTTGATGCAAGTGATACAGGAGCTGGGGCTGTTTTGCTGCAAGAGGATGATCAGGGTATTGAACACCCTGTATCTTATTACAGTAAGAAGTTCACTCCACCTCAAAAGAACTACTCAGCTATTGAGAAAGAGCTTTTGGCCTTGATTTTGGGTTTACAGCATTTTTCATTTTATTTGTGTTCTGGTTTTGACCCCGTAGTCATTTATACCGATCATAACCCACTGAAATTCCTTAGTAAGTTTAGAGATAAAAATCAGAGATTGACAAGATGGAGTCTACTTCTTCAGGAGTATTCATTAGACATACATGTCAAGGGGAAAGAAAATGTTATTGCAGATTGCTTATCTAGACTTTAGACAGATTGTTTTAAAGTAATAAGAAATTTCCATTGTAAATTTCTTTTTCTTTGTGGGGAGGTGTTACATAGCCTATGATTTCATCATCCTTTGTATAATTCTAACGTACAGTATGCTGCATGTTTGATTACGATTCGCCTCGTGGCTTCCATAGTGACCAGGCTTGTGTGTTCTACCTCACTCCCCCCTTCTCCCCCTTATAGTAGAGTAAGTCGTTCTTTCTGTTGTTCAGAGCAGGAGTGTCAACTCTTCGTCCTCTGTGCCCTCATTTGCGCGTCCTTCTTGCAAGTTGAATCAAGCTCTACCGCCCCCCCTATATAATGAGCTCAGTCTCTGCATTAGTTGCCACTTAGATCTACTCCTCATTTTGTTCATATCTCTGTCCTCCCCTGTATAGTGTATTATTATTTTTGTGAGTGCTCAGGAAGTCTCCAACCATCTAGCTGCTGTATAATTTGAGTATAAGTGTTGTTACCACTTTTCTTGTACTGTATGGCCTGGGGCGTTAATTCGTAGGCCTGGTAAGGTTTTTGTGATTCATGTAAAGTTTTTAATGTCAGCCAGTGTTAATAATATTTTGTATCTGTAATAATATATCTTGCTTTAACTGATCATTATCCGGTATTCTCATTTTATCAGGGCTGACTTAGATAAATTTGCTCTTACTAAATTCGTGTTAATAGAGGCTATTCCAGTTAACCATATATGTAACCTTTTTTGCCATTACATTATCCTTATGAGTCCTGAATGTTTAGTTGTTAGTTTGAGCATTAAACTTTAACTTGTAATTTTACCTAACTCTTTTGTTTTGAACCTGGAACTTTGCGGGACAGTAGTGATTTTAGTATTCTCACTTGAAGTGTTCATTATCTCTCTCTGTTCCGTAACACTATGGATTAACGTCTTTTGTTCCTTTGATTTCTTCGTGTCTTAGTGACAGGAAAATAAGAATAAAAGTAGATGATGTATATTCCAATTTCCACTCAATTAACGCCGGCGCGCCGCAAGGATCAGTTCTGGCGCCACCCCTATTTTTGATTCATATTAATGATCTCTTATCTGTCACCCACAATCCCATTCACTCATATGCAGATGACTCAACACTACATAGTTCATTCACACTCGGACACCCAATTACAAAGTTTAATATCTCTACCTCTCAACTCAGTACAGCCATCTCCATAAATCAATATCTATCTACGATCAGTGAATGGGGACAAAACAACCTTGTCTCTTTTAATGCTAGTAAAACTAAATATATACAGTTTACTAATAGACAGATATTGCCAGATTCGTACATTACCTTCAGTGCTGCTAATATTCCCATCTCCAAAAGTATTGAAATTCTTGGCATCTCATTTAACAGTGCCCTCAGCTGGACCTCTCATGTCAGATCACTTGCTAAAACCGCCTCAAAGAAACTTGAATTATTGTACAGGGTCTGTAACTTCTTCGCCGATGAGCAGTTAGCTATAATTTATAAGAGTCATGTGCGCTCTCAGCTTGAATATTGCTCACCCTTGTGGAATGGCTGTGGAGAGATTGCATTAAGACAACTATAGTAGGACTCGCCTACGTTTGCGGCTGTGGTGTAGCCCGCACCTGTGTACAGTGTTGCCACGTTTTCTATACCGTTATCTCTCTCTCTCTCTCTCTCTCTCCTGGCGGGAAATGTGAGCCACCCTGAGTACTTTTGATTCTTTTATAAGTTATTTATAATTGTGCTTTCATTTGTTAATTTGGTTTTGTTATATTTAGTGATGCCGACAATGCATTCAATGCATGCCCCTCTCCTGCCTCTCTCTCTCTCTCTCTCTCTCGCTCTCTCGCCGACTGGGTGTGGAAGTGTTGCCGCTCGCGAGTGAATAAATTTTTTTTTTTTACTTCGGTATTGGCATATGCCTACTATTTTGTCCTATATATTAGCTTATGATTATAAATGTGATTATTCCTCGTCCTTAAAATTATGGTAAAAGCCGGTAAATGTGAGCATTTTTCCCTAGCAACACCTGTACAAGCTATGGTTGGGTATACGAAGGTACTTTACCGTAGGCCAGACTGGTAAGTGTTGCCACTCAGAAGAATTACATGAATTATTTCTTTTACTTTGGATATTGGCATATTTCTTCTTTTTTCAGGCTCATTATCTTATATCCATAACTGTGATATTATTACCCACCCTAAAACTACGCTAAAAACCATTAAAAGTGACTACAATTTCTTTTAGCAACACTGTACAATATGTATGCCATGTTTCTGTGTTACTGTATAAATATTTTATGCATAATAAGATTACTGTTGATTCATCCATCAAAATACACAAGTGTAAGTTTTATTCATCTGAATTTATCGAATTTGTGATGCCTTGTACATAAATAGCTTCCGTTTCACATCGCAAGTTGGGGAAACATGGCACCATTGTACACAGTTGCGAGCCACACCACAGCCGCAAACGTGCGCGAGTCCTACTATAGACAAAATTCAGAACAAAGCTGTTAGAATCATTAACAACCCTGTCATTATATATAAACTACCTCCCCTGTAAGTAAGAAGGAATGTTGCCTCCCTTGCATTATTTTACAGATATTTTTTTTTAGCAAATGCTCAGAGGAAGTTGCGTTCATGGTGCCACCTCTCCATGCCTTCCCTCGTGCTACACGGGCATCTGGTACCGCTCATGACTGGAATGTCACTCAGCCATATTGCAGAACTTCTATCAGAATTCTTTCATTCACCGAACTGCATCTCTCTGGAATTCGCTTCCCCAGAGTTTTTTTCCTCCAAATTTCAACCACAGCTGTTACAGATATTTTATGAACGGAGGACGCCAGTAATCTGGTGTATGGATTGTTTTTTTTTGCTACTCATTTGTGGCAGATGGAAGGGTGCAAGGAATAAATGTGTTGGGAGAGTTGAATGATTCTTTGATCACGAAGGAGGAAATGGAGAAGGCAGTTAAGGAGATGAAAACAGGGAAAGCTGCAGGTATGGATGGGTGTGCTGTGGAATGCCTGAAGGGTGGTGGAGTGACTATTGTTGACTGGTTAGTAAGATTGTTGAATGTGTGCTTTGTGAAAGGCAAGTGCTTGTGTGGTCCCGTTGTATAAAGGCAAGGGTGATAAGTATGAATGTACTAGCTTTAGGCGTATAAGTCTGTTGAGTGTTGTAGGTAAGGTTTATGGTAGAGTGTTAATTATGAGAGTTAGAGAGGGTACAGAGGGAGTGATTGGTGATGAGCAGTGTGGCTTTAGGAGAGGGAGGGGATGCGTGGATCAGGTGTTTGCTGTGAGACAAGTGTGTGAAAAGTATTTAGCAAAAGGCAAGGATGTGTTTTGGGCATTCATGGATTTAGAGAAAGTGTATGATAGAACCGATAGGGAGGCTTTGTGGACTGTTTTAAGATTGTATGGACTTGATGGTAGGTTACTAAAAGAGGTGAAAAGTTTTTATGTAAATAGTAGAGCTTGTGTAAAAGTGGGAAATGCTGTGAGTGATTGGTTTCCTGTGAGAGTGGGACTGCGACAGGGATGTGTGATGTTGCCTTGGTTGTTTAATATTTACATGGATGGTGTTGTAAGGGAGGTGAATGCAAGAGTTTTAGGTGGAGGTCTGAGCCCGGTGAATGTTGATGGTGGAGAGTGGAATCTGAAGCAGCTGCTGTTTGCAGATGATACTGCACTGGTGGCTGATTCAGAGGAGAGATTGAGACAGTTGGAAGGGTGTGTGAAAGGAGGAAATTCAAAGTAAATGAGAATAACAGTAAAGTGATGAAGTGTACGAGGTTGGTAGATGGTAGGGGGATGATTATAGTTTTGAATGGCGAGTTGCTTGAGGAGGTAGAGTGTTTTAAATATCTAGGGTCACATGTTGCTGTGGATGGAAGAATAGATGCAGAAGTGAAGTTTAGAATAAATGAAGTAGAAGAGGTGCTGGGAGGAATGAAAAAAGTGTTTAGATGTCGTTCGCTTAGAATGGATGTAAAGAGAAGGCTGTATGAGGGTGTTGTGGTATCGACTGCGTTATATGGGACTGAAACATGGAATATGGGTGTAGCAAAGAGGAAAAGTTTGAATGTAATGGAGATGAGGTGTTTGAGGAGTATGTGTGGAGTGACGCGTATGGATCGATTGCGAAATGATGAAATACGAAGGAGAACTGGAGTTGTTCGGGAGATGGCTGGTAGAGTTGAGCAGAGGGTGTTGCGATGGTTTGGGCATATGGAGAGAATGGATAATGAGTGATTGGTGAAAAAGATAACTAGATCTGATGTGAGAGGTGTAAGGCTGAGAGGAAGACCACGAATAGGATGGATGGACAGTGTGAAGAGAGCGCTGGATGCGAGAGGGATGTCTGTTTAGCAAGGAAGAGTGGCTGTGTGTGACAGAAATAAATGAAGAGAAATTGTGAATGAATAAGTGATGACACAGCCCTGAGGGGATATTCTCCCGCATTTTGTCTGATCAGCTAGTCAGGTCAGGTGCGGGTAAGGGGATGGGTCTGTTATGATGTGGCAGGGGTAAACCAGCTCTGCTGTCGGGCCCTGCTGCGGATGTCACTGATTGCATTGCGCAATTGACCCTTGTGTGGTGTGGTGCTGTGAGGATCTGTCCGTTCTCCCCTTTGGGGCTAAGATGCGAATAAATGTTTTTGAATGGATGAGTAAATGGGGAGTGTGTCGTCCTGTCTCGGCTACCTCCCTTTCCTTGGGGGAAGCAGCCTAGGTATATAGATAGATAGATAGTTTTTCCTTCCTCCGTTCTGTTATTTATTAAAAAAAAAAAGACAGTGATATGACCGAGCCCGTCCCCGCACCACACGAGAAAGACCCTACGTGAGAGTATTAAGGTGAAACCTGCAACACAACAGAGAAGGTAATTACAACGTCTTCTGTACAGTCGCATGCAAAGAATCTGTTCACATATGTCTCTTTCTCTCCTTGTATTCACAGGTGCTTGACTGAGACGTAGTGGAGAAAGGTGCATGTTATAACCCACAGATAGATGGTAATTTTGCACCTCAGTCCACAACGTCATATTACAGCAATACAGCATCTATGGACCCCAGCGATGAATGAGGCAGGAGAAGTGAACGGGCTTTTGTATCTTGACTGTACAGTCAGGGAAAGTTCCGCGTTACCCACTGGTCGACGTATAGTCACGAAGCAGCAGCCAGACCCACTTGTCTGGTAACTGTGAGTGGGAGGGTGGCCGTGGGTGGGAGGGTTTGGAGAGTTGCTTATGTCACAGTATCAATCCATGTTTACTGTCAAAGGTATGCTTCTATGCCTTCGTTTTGTAATGTTCGATAGGAATGATAGTTACGGAGACCGATCTTATAGTTAGGACTTCCCATGTCATTCTGTCTAAAGGAAAACGAAAAACCTGTTAATCGCTCATATAGGTTATTATTATTATTATTATTATTATTATTTTTTATTTTATTTTTTTTATTATTATTATTATTACACACTACCTCAGACTCTAAGTTCGAGATGAATAATTACCAAATATCACTGGAAATGTTTGCAAGAGGATTTTTTCACCGGGATGACAAAGGATAAATACAGTAAATAAATTTATAAGAATTTACATATAGACATAGATAGATAATATAGGTCTGGTTTTCGAGTCAACACATAAGATATATATATGTTATATCGTTACGAATATCTCCTGGGGAAACGTCTCATGTTGAAGTCGAAAAGGAATGAAAGCATTCAAACCTCTGTCCGAACCTACCAAACTTCCATAATTTTCCTGACAACACTAAGTCTACCGACATCTACGTAGTCTTTTCATTAAAATTCTAACATTATTTTGTCATCTACCCTTATTAAAGTACCGGTAACTCAAACACACCGTCGAAGTCATACATTGCTGACCTACACGTAATTCCCAATCTATCACTAAACCTTTCTCTACCTCCAATCCCCCGCCTCCACCCCCTTCACACTCACAGTTACCAGACATGTGAGGTCTGGAAGCCTCTTCACATTCACCTGTCTCATACCAGTGCTTCGGGAGGTGGGTAATGCGGAACTTTCCCCGACTGTACCTAAGAGAATACTCCTCTTGAATCTCATGGCGTAGGTTCTGCTTTGTTTTTGTTATGTTTGGACTTTTTATTCACCGTAGAAAACACCGCACTCAAGGGGATATTGAAGGCTGTATCTACCTACTGCAGTTCGAAAAGCCTATCCCATTCTGAACAAAATCGTCTGGAGGTAGTAAGGGTGAAGGGATTGAAGGAGCTGATTGGTGCCAGTCTTAAGGTTTCGAGTCTTCGTATTATTATTATTATTATTATTTTTGTTCTTGGTCTAATTCTGTTTAGCTAATGTCTTTCTCTCTCTTTTCCTTCCCTTTACCGTTTTCCTGCTACTTATTTTCATCAGATCCGTCCTCTTCATTTTCTTCTAGTCTCTGTCCTTCTCTGTGTGCGTGCGTGTGGGTATCCGCTCCCTCAGTCACTACTTTTGTCTTGTTGTAACCTTCCTTTCGCTTCCTTCACCTCACTTCTCCCGCCTGTTGTTTCTTTTTCTCCTCCTTTTCATTTAATTTCGCTTTCTTTCCGTTTCCTCGTAATTTCCTTGCGTCTGCTTTCCTTGTCTTCCTACCCTTCGTTATTCCCTTTCCTGTCCTCAACTTTTCATCCTTCTTTAGTTCTCAAGCATACAACACCTGTCTGACTCTCTTAAGGCAGCTCTTATCTTTCCAAACATTCTCCTTTAATATCTAATTTCTTATATCCGTATTTCTTGCTGTAGCCCCTTCCTCTTCCCTAACCCTTTTCTTATTTCTCATTCTTCGTTCCCTGCCTTCGTGGCTCGTCCTCCTCCTTCATTTCCCTATTCTCTTCCTAGCCCTTCATTCTCTTCTCCACCTCTATCTTTTCCTCTTTTCTTGTTCTCTTCTCCACATTCCCTTTTGCCCTCGTCTTCCAATCTCCTGTTCTTTATCCGTATTACCCTTTCTATCTTCTGTCTTTCCTTCTTCCCAAACCCTCCTCACCCTCCCTACTTATCGCGACACACTCTTTTTCTCTATTATTTCCCCTCTCACTCTTCCCCCTTCTCCTCCTCTTCTCCCCTCCTGGTCCCTACTCATTCTTCTACTTTTTCGCTGCTTTTACTCCTTTCTTCTTCTCTCTCCCCTCTCTCTTCCATGCCCTTACCCCACCCATCCTGACTCCTCCACCTCATCCTCCCCCCCTCCACTCATCAGCAACAAGAAGCAGGTGGTGCTGTACTAAAGGGGAACACTGGTCTCCCTCTCACCTCCCGCCAACGCACTCACCTCCCGCTCACCCATGCGAATCACCTGTCCTCTCACCTGCCCCCACTCCCTCCCTTCTCACCTGTCACCTATCCATTCACATGCCCCCTCTCCCTTACCTCTTTCACCTTCCCATTCTTCTCTCTCATCTGCTTCATCTCCCATTTCACCTCGGCATCACCACTCATCTTCCTCTATCTTGCTTCCATTCACCACTCATTTTTCATCACTCGCCTCCCCTACTCACAGAGCTCTCCCCACTCACCGCCCTCTCACGCCTCACCTGCCAACCACTCAACTTCTGTTCATTTTTCTTGCTCACATCCCCTTCTCTTTTCACTCACCTGCCGCCCACTCACTTTTGCATCTCATCTGTCGCCCACTCAGCTTTCTCTCTCACTGTGTGTGTGTGTATATATATATATATATATATATATATATATATATATATATATATATATATATATATATATATATATATATATATATATATATGTGTGTGTGTGTGTGTGTGTGTGTGTGTGTGTGTGTAACATTTTTTTTTCCTTCGTAGATATATATACCTTTGCATTCGCTTCTCATCTTTATCACTCATTGTTTACCTCCCGTGTACCTCTCTGTCCCGATTTTATTTTTACTTTCTAGCGTTTTTTTTTTTTTTTTAAACGCACTTGCCACTGCGTCCCCCTGTCTACCTCTGGGCCTCTTCAGTTCAGTGACGTAATTTGACATTTTATTCTTGCGACGGCCAAATGTTTTTATGCCACTGAAGACAGACCTCGTGTAGTAAGTGGGTTAATGAAGGCAATACTATCTAACTCCAGTTCAAACACAGATTAATTAAGTCGTCTGGCGGTACTAACAACGATAAAATACTGTATATTGTAAGTCATGGATGTGAAATAGTTTACTATTTTACTACTGTATCTGAACTTAGATTTTATATTCAACATCAGACTATTACATTCATCACAAAGAAATCCTACATTCATGAAAAATGCCGAGGTTTATCGCCACTCCTCCTTTCATGCCGTGGTAACGGCCAGACCTCCACTTTGGCTAACTTTATTGTTTAATTCGGGAAAGAAAAACATAAAAGGCTAAACATCCAACTTGCCACAATGGTCGGCTATGTGGCGTTTGCGATAGTTGGGTGGATGAAGTATTTTGTCGTTAATTCTCGTGTCTTGGGTTCAATCCTAACCAGATTGGACATTTAAGTGTTTAGTATGGTATGTTCTCTTATCCTGGTCTCATAAGTTCCCATTCTCCAGGCATCCTAGATGACATGTGTTTTCTGTCTTTCACCCTCTCCCTTTTCTGCCATCTCTGTTTTCATTCGTGTACTGATTTTCGTATCCCATATCTTCATCCTATCCTCTTTCTTTTCCCTCTTCATCCCTTACTGCCTTGCCCACCCTATTCCCTTTGTTCTTTGTCATCTCCTCGCATTATTTCCTTTACACTTTCTTCCTGTCCTTTAAATACTTTTCCTTCACGCTCTTCTTCACTCTGCTTGCTGTGCTGTTCTCATCCTGTTCCCTTTTCTTCTCTGTCTGTCGTGTTTCCTTTTCCCGGCTTTACTGTTTTTCCTGTCCTGCTCCATCACACTCCGTTTTCCTTAAGCCTGCTTCTGTCTCTTCCATATGACCATTTACTTCCAATTCTCCAGTTATCTGTCAAGCTTTCTCTTTCATCCTCTGTCCCTTTCTGTTTTTTTTTTTTTTTTTTAAATTCATGTCTGCTACCTTTCATTCCATAGTGGTCATTTCTCTCTCTCTCTCTCTCTCTCTCTCTTGTTTTTTTTTTCTTATATTTTTAGTGCCTCCTTATCTTTTCAGTGTTCTAATAATTTCCTTCTGTCTCCTCCTTCCTCTCTCTCCTCAGCACCCCTCCTCTCCCTTCCCCATTGATTCTCTCTACCCTCCCCTTCCCACAGTCCTCCTCTCTCCCTCCATCAATCAACCCCCCCCCTCCATTCCCTCCAATCCCCACAGAATCATTAACTCCACAACAACCGCCGTAAGTCAAGTTACCCAGCCACAAAAACAATCACAACCACCATTACCATTACCACCACTACCACAGCCGCCTCCACCACAACCAAAAACAACTACAGCTACCGACATCTTTCATTCTACAGTGACCGCTCTTCACCTAACTTAAATGTTTCTGTAGCAGTCATTATCCAGCCATATTCTGTTCACTTTAACTGGATGAAAAATTGCCGTCTCTCTCATGTTTTCAGAGTAGTAGCGGTACATGGAACAACACAGCAGTGCAACACAGCAATGCAACACAGAAGTGCTTTGGAAAGGGTGTAAAGTTGTCTCATTCTGCCATTGAGCTACGGAAAACAGCTTAAGTCGAAAAACTCCGCCTCCTTAAGTGAATGAACTGTAGAACCCACCAATATCACTATCACTTCAGTCATGTCTTACCGCTGCAACTAACCCCACATCACCGCTTGACGGTACAGTACCACAACAACCAATACTATTAGGCTAAATCTACAACAACCATTATTTAACACCATCATTTGTGATTCTAAAATATCCTATTAAATACTATGTCTTTTACAACTACAACTGACACGACCACCAACACATGCTACCATATCAATCAACATTACTAATTCAACAGCACCATTACCACTACCATCACGCCTGTTACAGCTACAACGATCACACTCGCATCTCCAAAGTTGCTAGTCAAAACAGCCGCCAAATATCCATCACCACAGCGAGAAACAGTTTCACAGCTGCTACTTAAGTCACAACTACCACAACTTCCACCCAAACTACCACCACCACAAACAACAACACCGCATTTTCCATGGTAGTTATCCCCACCATTCCTACCACGGCTACCAAGAACTACCACCGTTACCACCACCACCACCATCATCACTACTCAGGACTAAATTGCACTACATCTACAAATACAGTCACCATTAAAATTACCACCACACATGCTACAGCTCCCACCACCGCTACGATCACCTCCGCTACCAAGAACACCACCACATTCATCCGACCTACACCAGCCACCCCTACTGTCAACTACCCTATCTACCACACTACCACCAAAGCAATTATTACCACCTACCACACATCCACCACCATCACCATCACCAACCCCATCACAACACAGCTACATTACCACCAGTCACCACAGCGACTACGATCACCATCACTACATTATCACCAGCTACAACAACACCACACAACTACCAAGCCGTTAACCACAACTGCTAACACCACCACAGCGACAGTACCACCACATTTGCCACACTCACCATCGCCACAGTTATTACCTGCCACCACAGCACTACACACCTACAGAACGAACAACCTCCACAACTACTGTTACCACCACACCTACACTGCCATCACTTCTACCACAACTACCACAGCTACCACAGTTCCCAGCATCACCACAACTACCTGACCCCTCTGACGACCCTTTCACCTCAAAGGAGCTAATTACATAGCTACTGGCGGTGAGAGAGAGAGAGAGAGAGAGAGAGAGAGAGAGAGAGAGAGAGAGAGAGGGTACTGAAAACAAGAACAGATAAGGAAAGAACACTGTCGACAGATAAATCAGAGAGAAAAAAAGGTAAATGATAAAAGATAAGGGAGGAGATAAGGTATTAGAATGTACGGGGAGATAAGTAGAGACAGATGGAGAATGAGGATGGGTAGGGAGAACAGGGAGTTGTGAGGGAAGAGTGGTGAGGATGAGGTGGTAAAAGGAAGGGACAGAGTCGGAATATGAGGATGGGGAGGGAGAAAGGGGGATTGTATGGGGTAGAGGAGGGCTGAGATGGCATTCTGTACCTCATTCACCTTAACTTGGCCCAGATTTTCGCCCATTTGCAGCTGCTTTCGCGTTTGTGGCAGAAAATGAATACTACGGCTCTACACCACTGCCGTTGTATTTCTTCACAGCATATTTTGTGTAGCTCTGTAGCAGGAAAGATAACGATAAGGCTCTACATCCTTTCCACAGCACTTCCTCGTGATTAGCATCATATTTTAATGTTAATGTAACGTTAAAACTCATAATTTTGTATGATGGAAGGGCGATTTTAAGCCCAGTTAAAGTAAAAAAAAAAAAAAAAGGAATATCTGAGAAAAGCGGAGAGGAGGGGGGAGGGGGCATAAAGAAATGGAGAGCGAGGAAGAGTAGGCAGTAGAGGGGCATTATGTGGTGATATCATTTTTGGGGAGGTTAGCTCAAATGCAGATGGAGAGTGAGAAGGGGTACAGAGAAGAAGAGATCCCGGGGAGTAGAGAAAGAGTGCGGTGGGATGTTACATGTGAGGAGAGGAGTGACCTACTGGCTGAGATGAAGATTGAGGAAGAGTAAGAAGGTTGAGAGAGGATGAGCAGGGATGAGTTGGGTTGGCAGAATATTAACCCTTTGAGGCCGGAGACGTACTTTCAAATATTTACTTTGCTGGCTATTTTACTCAGCGTAGAAGAGAATTTCCGAACTGTAGCGGTTCAGTCGAGTCTTAATAAACCCCCTAAGGAACAGAGACCATTATTAACCGGAACAAAATTGCCTGGTAGCAGCAAGAAGCTAAAAAGGAGTGTTACCAGGATTGGACGGGTTGAAGAGAGGGGGAGATATAATGAAATGAAGCTTCAGGAAAGAGTATTGAGGATAAGAGATTGTGAGAGTAGAGGTAGGATAGAATGGTTGTTGGAATGTGAGGGATGGTTAGTGGAGACAAATGGAAAGGGAAAGGTGGGGAGGATCAGGGATTTGGAGGATAGGGGAAGGGAATGGGAAAGGCAAGGCGTTATGGGGAAACGGGATTCAGTCTAAGAATGACTGGTAAATATTAAGGGTGGGGAAAACAGTGTGGATTTAGAGATGGATTGAAGTGAGGTGCTAGAATATGAGGGAAGGTGAGGGGAAACATACTAGCTAAGGTGAAGAGTTGGGAATAATGGGGAAAAGCAGAGGCATGAAAGAGGATGGTGAAGGATAGAACGGTGAGATGAGGGGAGACATACCAGGTGTGATGGAGATTGAGAAAGGAGTTGTGGGAGGTAGAAGAAAATTGAGGCCGGGTGTTATTCTTTGAGCAGGGAGTGAGGAATGGTTAGGAAGAGTATGGGGTTGTGCGAGTAGAGAAGGGATGAAGTGAAGTGTTTGTACATGAGGGGAGGGGAGGGGAGACAGTGGTGGAGAGCGAAAATAAGAGAATAGGGTTGGGGTTGAGGAGGGTTGAGGTCGCCTGTTAATATAGGGCAGGGAGGGAAGATATGGTAGGGAGAATGAGGAAGGGTAGGGAGGAAGATGGGGTTGCGGGGTTAGGCTAGAGGAGAAGGGAGTGACGGCATTGGAGCACCCATTTACTGCCAGAGGTTTCTCATTGGTTATATTGTCTGACGGTTACAAATATAATTCAGAGACGTCATCGTACGAAAGGGTTAATGGGGATTATTTCGTGCCCCTTTACTGCGATGTCACCGCTATGCTAAATATAATGGTGTGGCTTTGATATGAGTAGTATATAGATGTCAGTGTACAGAATGCATTACCCATTTTGAGTATGGTGACTTTTTAGTTAATTACTTAGTTTGCTGTCTCCAGGCAATTATGTTCAGCTTCAGGGATTATTCAAGTGGGAGGTAACATAGTCTTTATTAATACCTCCACTGGTGGGACACTAATGAAGCCAAGTAAAATGTTTGGTAGTATAAAGAATAAAGTATGATGTGACGTCACCGAATCGAAGAGGTCAAAGGAGGAGGAGAGAGAGATGGAAAAAGGGGATAGGATGAGATGGTTAATTACTGGGAGGGGGAGACAGATGATTGAAGGATGGGAGGAAAGGGAAGTGATGATTAATGCTTGTGAGAGGGGAGGGAGGTTGGTAGTTGAGGGGAGGGAAAGGAAGGGGAGGGAGGCTGAAGGGGAAGGGGAATTGAGACTAAAGGGTAATAGGCAAGGAGATTGAAGAGGAAAAGGAAGGTAGACTAAAGGAAAAGGGGAATGGAAAGGAAAAGAAAAGAAAAAGTGCTGTAGGTAGAGAACTGAAGGGCAAGAGAAATGGGAAAGGAAGAGGGGAAAGATGAATAAGAAGAGAGATTGAAAGGTAATGGGAAAGTACACAAGGAAAGGGGCATAAGAAGGACAAAAGGGAAAGGGGAATGAGAAAGGAGACAAAGGAAAAAGAAATTAGAGGGAAACAGAAGATAAAGGTGAATGGAAGAGGATAGGGAAGGGAAAGGGAGAAGAAAATCTGAATTTAGGCTGAAAGGAAAGAGG
>NC_136982.1:24068795-24156295 GCF_032717465.1 Coenobita brevimanus
TAAGGTGGTTTTATGAAACAGGTACTACCGTTCAAAAAAGTATCCTTACTCACGTGAACGCAGGACTCGACAATGAACAGTGTCAGTAGTCCATATTTCGTCGTCCGTTGTGTCAAAATGACTCGCGTCACTTTAGTAAGGGCGATAATACGTAAGATGAGTGCATAACATATTAAGCAGCTACGTAGTGTGCTGTAAAATAGTACGAAACATAAATTGAGGTGCATAAGATACGTATATCACATGTGTTGAAGACAAGGGCACAAGGTACGTACGTAAGGCCGGTGGATGAAACAAGTACGTAAGACTGGTACATTAGGTGTGTGTATACGATGTTTACTTAACACAGGTATGTAAGATGCATGCATGACAGTTATGCACGGAGGGTGAGTAAGATTGGTAAGTAAGATGGGTGCATAAGACAGATTTGTAAGATAGGTGTGTAAGATTAGCGCGAGTGTATGGGTGCGCAGGATAGGTATGGAATATGAGTGCATAAGGTGGGTACTTGAGTAACTAGAGTGATGTGTGAGGTGGGTATGTGAGATGGAGGTATTGAGTGGAGGTAAAGTGCATTAAGGTAGGTGCGTGGGTTATGTGAACGGTGCATAAGATAGATGTATAGGATCAGTGTAGAGTGCGTTAGATTGATACATAATATAGATGTATAATGCGTGAGATAGATGCAGAGACTGGGCGTAGAGTGCATAAGGTGGGTGTTAAGTGTGTATGTCTGTGTGGGCTGGGTGTAATGCGTGTAATATGGGTGTTTAGAATGGATTTAGAGTGAATAGGACAGATTTTTAGTGTGTGTGTGTGTGTGTGTGTGTGTGTGTGTGTGTGTGTGTGTGTGTGTGTGTGTGTGTGTAAAACTGGCGTTTAGGGTGGATATAGTGTGTGTAAGATGGTTGTGTAGGATGGGTGTACAGTGTGTAAGATAGGTGATTTGGATGGATACAGTGAGTGTAAGATAAGTGTTTAGGGTGGATGCAGGGTGTGTGGCATGAGTGTAAACAGTAATGAGCGAGTTTTTAGTATTATTTGTATCTTTACGTAATGTGAATCTGTCCTCCTTTCCATGTGCAGTCTCTCTCTCTCCCTCTCTCATTTAGTGATTCTTTTCGTGTGAGCTTAAGTTTTTTGAGTCATTTAATCCTGCAGCCTTCTGTATAACTATTTGTTTTGCCTCTGTGATCTTTATTTTCGTGCTGGTTAAATGTCATGCTCCTCCTTTTCCTCCTCCTCCTTTCCACTTTCTCCTCCTCCTCCTCTTCCTCGTAAACTATCGACAAAGACGTGTAGTGCTATTGTAGTGACGGTGACACAGTAATTCACATGTTCAATTACTCACCTAAACTTACCTCACTTTCACTCAGATCCGTTCTTTCAGTGGCTCTCATCTTCACCCATACTCACTAAACATGCTTCCCTCGGCAGTTATTCCTTCCCTGTCTCCATCATCTTAGCTGGATCACGGGCACCAGTTTTGGATCCCCCTCCCTGGTGATTCACTTTCACTGGATTGCATTTGCGCTCACTACCTCACTTTCGGTCTTTCACTGTCACCCTGTTAAGTTTATTCCTTGTCGTTCATTCATAAGCTCAAAACTATTCATTTAAATACTCACTCACTAGCTCATTCACTCATATAAACTTATTTACGTACTCTCACCCACTCCCGTATTTACTGTTCATTCCCTCAGTCACGAACTCCTGTCTAAATTCACACCATCCTTCATTTACTCACTATTTCTCATTTACTCTCACTGCCTCCGTACACTTACCCATGCACTGGATTTACTGACTTTACTCTCCCACGGAACTTACTCACAGAACTTAAAGAAATTACTCACTCATACATCTTAATTAAAGAACCACTCACTCACAGAACTTACTCACTCAGAGCTTACTCAGTTACAGAACTTACTC
Source organism: Coenobita brevimanus (assembly GCF_032717465.1). Classification (NCBI taxonomy): domain Eukaryota; kingdom Metazoa; phylum Arthropoda; class Malacostraca; order Decapoda; family Coenobitidae; genus Coenobita; species Coenobita brevimanus. Next base: position 24,070,725 of record NC_136982.1, read on the forward strand.
ACAGAACTAACTCACAGAACTCACTCACTCACAGAACTCATTCACTCACAGAACACTCACAGAACTTACAGAACTCGCTCACAGAACTTACTCACTCACAGAACTTACAGAACTCACTCACTCACAGAACTTACTCACAGAACTGCAGAACTCGCTCACAGAAGTTACTCACAGAACTTACAGAACTCGCTCACAGAACTTACTCACTCACAGAACTTATTTACAGAACTCACTCACTCACAGAACTTACTCACAGAACTTACTCATAGAACTCACGCGTTCACTGAACTTACTCACGGAACTCATTCATTCACAGAATTCACTCACTCACAGAACTCACTCACTGATCTTACTCACATAACTCACTCACTCACAGAACTTACTCACTTAGAGAAGTCACTCACTCAAAGAACTCACTCACAGAACTCACTCATTCATAGAACTCGCTCACTCACAGAACTCACTCAGTCACAGAACTTACCGTACTCACAGAACTCACCCAATTACAGAACTTACTCACTCACTCACAGAACTTACAGAACTCACTCACTCACAGAACTCAATCACGAAACTCACTCACTCACAGAACTTACTCACTCACAAAAGTCACATAATCACAGGACTCACTCACTCACAGAACTTACAGAACTTACTCACAAAAGTCACTTCATCACAGAACTCACTCACGCACAGAACGTACTCACTCATCGACAGAACTTCCTCACTAACTTACAGAAATTATTCACACAACTTACTCTCAGCATACTCACAGAACTAACTCAGGCACGCTCCAGCCCATTCTGAGACTCGCATATTACGAGAGGCACTCACGCACATTATGAGAACCCCTCACGCACACCCACTCTCATTGTCTTGCACGCACTCTCACACTCTTATGCACTCTCACGCTCTCTTTCTCACTCACACACTCACAGCCAATCACCACGCACACAAACTTGCACAATTCCAACACTCTCGCACTCACTCACTCATGCACTCGCTCATTCATACACTGACTCATTCCCTCAGGTCCTCTCACGTACTCACTCGCTCTCACTCACGCACGCGTTCGCACCAAGGCCAAAACAAGCCTGTACATACCGCCAGAATTTTTAATTTCTAATTTTATTTTGAGGACAATGCATAATGCTTACATACGGGTGTTTTTTCATAAAAATATTATGTACGAATTTTTCTCATTCATTTAAGGTGTGTTTGGTGCCTAATAATGACGTCGCAAAATACTTTGTGATGTTGGAATGTTTCGTGGTGTTGGTTATATACGTCAAGGGTTAAAGATTTATCGGGTTTACACATGCGTACGAATGTTACTTGATTTATACTTTAATTCAAATATTCCCAGTGGTCACCAGTCAATAACAAAAAAAAAAAAAAATTGTTTCACCAGATAGTTGCTGCCTGCGGTACGAGCCGCCTCAGGCCACACTTACCTGTCTCTGTGCTCCTCCAGCTCACCATCGAGAGGCCCCCAGAACCCCACCCAAAGAAGGATTGGGCACACACCACTGCTAACATCATCCACGACCTAGGAGTGTCAGACGCCTTCCTAGGAGGCCCTGACCTCCCTGACCCTGCCTATACTCACCCCCCCCCCCTCCATGGCTGCCACCCGTTATCCAGAGTCTTGCCCCTTCTGACGCCTGCTCCAGAGGACCTCTTCCCGCCCTCCTACGCAAGGATGGCCTACGGAGGATGGCATCCCTCTAGACCCCCGGGAACAGACGAGTACTTCACAGATGGGTCTGTCACTGCTGAAGGAGCTGCAGGTGCCGCATTCGTCAGTGATGGTCGTGCCGAGACCTGGCAACTTCCTTCTGGAGCCGCCGTGTATGAGACAGAGCTCGTAGCGATTTTAGGCGCCCTTAAACACGCCCGTGCCCACCACCATCAACGGGTCGTCATCCATACTGACTCACTCTCGTCTCTGCATGGTCTCCGAGCACGGCACTTCACCGACAATGTGAATCTGCTGACTTCCAAACTAGCAGTCCAGACTCCATAGTTCAAAATGGAAGTGAAATCCACCTACATTGGCTTCCAAGACACGTAGGTATCGCCGGCAACGAGCTTGCTGATGCCGCCGCTCGCTCCGCCATACACCACCCCATTATCACTTTCCTTCTCATTATGAGCCGCTCTCTATTAAATCGCAGAGTGAAAGCCACCATCCTCCAGCTCACTCACTCTGATCACAAAGCACGAGTAGTAGAGGGCTCCAACTCAGCCACCTGGTATGCCAGGGCCACAAATTATGAGCCCCTTGAATATCCCACCACCACGTCTAACATGCAAGTAGCAAGAGTATGCTGCCTACGGCTAGGCTATCCTTGCTATTCTCAGATAGTAGGGACCGCCCTAGAACCATGTCCATACTACCACAATCCAGCAGACTGGCTCCTCCTCCACTATTTACTTGACTGCCCTTCAACTGCCGCCCTTCACACCACCTTAGGGCACAGATTAGTCTGAAGAATCTCTCCCGCTGCAACAGCTGCAGAGATTATTGCCCTCTCGTCTACCTCAGCCCTCCTTGACCTAGTTTCAGCCTACCCACCACCTCGCTAGCTCCACCCACCTCAACAAACAACACTTTCTACCACACAAGTGGACAATTCTACTCAACCTTATCCAAACTCATTTTGAGCCCTCTTTAACCGACTAGACTCACCCTGACGGGCCCAATAAATTGGCCCGGTCCTCCAACGGTAGGAGAATCTCCACAACAACAACAACCCTACAGCTGTGGCTCCCAGTACAGGAAGAGAGAGATTTTATCTTGCAAGATGGATGGGAAGGAAATTAAAGACTAGGCAACTGCTGAACTGAAGCAATTCCTGAAGGAACGGGAAATACAGACCTCTGGATATAATAAAGTTGCTCTTGTTTCGATGGTGGAGAAGGCTGTCAGCAACCCAGGATTGACGGAAGTAATGGAAGGGAGTGATTATGCAAAAGCAGCAGTGATGAGAAGAACACTGGAAGTAAATGGCAAATTGAAATTATTCCCTGACCCACTTACATGAATATCCTGGGACTCAAACCTCGCCTCTTTACCTCGCCTTGAATCACTTGCCTGCCTTGTTTACTTGAATGAAAAGAGAGGTTGATGCCTTGTTTACTTGAATGAAAAGAGAGGTTGATCATCAGACCGTGTTTTGAATTATGAAAAAGAGATAGGTTACCAACTGTTCCTTGAAAACCACATAACTGATGTTGCACTGAAACATGTGGACCATGGCATGGCCTATGTGAAAGGGATGTGTGTAAGGCAGACTGCACAGTGAAAAACCATATGAAATGTAGCTCTTATTGTCTGCTACAGGGACTGTTGAGACTTCAGGCTGTCAGTGCACAGGGTGAGTTGTAAGAAGTTTTACTCATGGATCCTCGTATTGACATAAAAAAAAAAATCCCACAATGCTTTGCACATTTTGTTAATAGAAGCCACTTTTAACTAATCACCTCTTTTTAAGTGAATTTTCTAATCCTTCTATACCACATGCAAGACCCTGGATTTCAATAAACAATTTATCCCTAGAATACATGATGTTTTCAAATTTTTTTCTCTTCCAACATGTATATAGTTAGTGTTAAGGTTTTGAGTGTTGTCAAAGCACTTTAGCAACAGTACTGATTCTATTTCTAGAGATGATGGAGCTTGTAAACATGTTGTGGCATTTATGTTTGCAACAGCAACTTTCATCTCGCAAATAGGGGACCCTGCCGAACAAGCAAGTTCTACAGATTTACCATGCCTGTGGAACAAGCCTCGACGGATTTCAAAACCTTTGAAGGCAGGTGATTTAGATATCAGGTAGGTAAATGAATACATGTACCATTACCAACAGAAAAAAGAAATGGAACATATTCAAACTTTCTGAGGAAATTATTCAAAGTGCCTTCAGCAATATCCAAATGTGCATCATTAAACAAAACTCAGTCAGTTAAATTAACACTCAAAGCAAACCAAAGAAAGTTTGAATATTACATATAACTAAATCACAGAGAATATACTAAAGTGAAAATAATAAATAGCCTGTAGTAAGAAAGAGTGTAGTGTTGAAAAGGAAGCTAAGAAACTCATGAGTACGGTATATATGAAATAGGAACAGGTATAATAAATGGAAATATAAAGGGAGGGAAAACGATACAAGTGTAAGTAAAAGAAATAGAAAATGAAATGGCATTAAAAAGCAAAACAAGAAAGTGGATACAAGAAACTATTGAATACATACAAACTCTGAAATTTGAAGAATAATTTTGTATTAAATACAGAATGATAAACATTAAACATAACTATAAAACCAAACACAAAAAATGCATTCATTTATGAAATGTATGAAAAGGAGAAAGAAAATACAGTTCATTTACTGAAATGTACAGCTTACAGGAATTTAATTGTGAAAATAAAACTTGAAACTGTACAGGAACTGCTGAAAAACATCTTGGAACACTAGTTAAAACAATGCAGAAAGTTCTAAAAAGAAGGGACACATCATCCAATCAAGACACTCTTGCTGCCTGCAGCTGTAGTGATGCAGCTAGGACAGCCATGAGTGACAACAACTAAGATGTGTTTATGTATTACTTGTACACTGTCCTTCCATTGTAGTGAGCTGTGCCTTCCTTACCCTATATCATTTATTGATGCTTCTGTAGATGCTGGTCATATGCATTATCGATGCTTCTATAGATGATGGTCACATGCAATCTGCACTGCTTCTTTTTTTTTTTCTGCGTATTTAATGCTTATGTATATAGCTTGTAATGGCACAAAATGTAGTGCATTTTCCCTATTAAAAAATCAGTAACTTCAGCTTAATAATTTATTCAGTATTTATGTCATTATCTTCTTCCACTGTCAGTCCCGAGAATTCTGGTGGGGATTACTGTACCATGTTTGGGCCAATGTAAACTCTGCAGTCCAAGGCAGTTTTCATGAAGGTCTTTTGATTGCCTACAGGGGGACTTTGATGAATGTTCGTGGAGAGCGCAGACGTGTATTCGCTGATCTCTCCTCTAGCGTTCTAGGGCTGCCTCACCAGCATTAGTTTTGTACGTAGCAATAATAAAAGTTAGGTTAGCTAGTCCTAATTATCCTCCCAGCCCTTTAGAGAAACAGTAAGTGTCTATATCTGTTTCCTGAGATTGCCTTTGCTTACTCGCCTCTGGAGTGTACCCCCCACTGATCGCTCTGGGGTATGAGTTACACACAGGCGCATCCTCCCTAGAGTGGTTTAAGAGGGTAATCTCAAACTAGGTGTCTTCCCTGAGTGCTCTGTCCCTTGCTTGTTTTTCTCTTTCTTCCCACTTCCCTCGTGAGGGGGAAGTGGTTACTATGGTGGACGCTCCTGCTGCCTCCCTCCCATTCAGGGGGGGAGGTGGTCCTGACGACAATAGTTTTAACGTGACTGACCGCCCCCAGACTGACGGACGCCAAATTCGAGCCCCACTTGACGTTCCTGTAGGTAATGCAACCTACGTGACAATTCGTGCTCTCATTTCCACTCCCCTGACCAGTCTCAATTCCTTCCTTATCAGGAAGGTGATTGACAACTGTGCGGGAGAGATGAAACAAGTTAAAAAACTTGCTAACGGAGATCTCCTTGTCAAAACTGTAAGCTCGGCACAGGTGAAAGATTTGCCGAAACTGCGTAAATTCCACTGTTACGATGTCGAATCGAAAATCCCAGTCTCAATAAGTTCCTGCAAGAGTGTTGTCACTTGCAGGGATCTCATGGTGATGAGCGAGGACGAGATCGTAAGTGAACTGGCGCAGCAAGATGTAATTGATGCTAAATTCATTACTCGTTACTTGGAAGGCTCAAGGACGAAGACAGCAACTATTATCTTGACATTTGGCAAAGCTTCTCGTCCTAGTTATGTCAAAGTTGGTTACAATATCATTCATGTCTGGCCGTACATCCCTAACCCTTTGCATTGCTTGAAATGCCAGCTGTATGGGCATGGTGCCAAGACTTGTCGAGCTTCCCTGTCAGTGTGCGGCAAGTGTGCAAGCCAGGGTCATGATGTGGAACATTGCACATCCGAGACAGTATGTTGCTTTCACTGCAAGGGTACTCACTCCACTTCCTCTACGAAGCTAGGAAAAGGGTGAAGGAGTTGCATGCAACTCCCACGCTGAATAGGTCCTATGCTTCGGCAGTAATGTCCCGTCCTGTGATGTGCTCTGTCGAAATGCAAACTGACCTTGTCCTTCTCCCTCCTGCCACTCACAGCACCTCTCCATCTCGGCCTCCTGTCCTCTCCAACTCTCTCAATGACATCCCTAAGGCTTCCACATATTCTCAGGCTGCTGCTGCCTCTCCATCAATACAGCCTAAAGTGAAGTCTGACAAGCCTACTGAGAGTAACATGATCACCCTCACGAAACAGTCTCGTCCTCATGATCTTCCAGTTCCTACTCCATTGAGGGAAAGAAAGGTTAGCTTTTCCTTGGGGGAGGCTGGGAGCCTAGTTATTGATGAAAATATGGAGGTTTCTGTCAACAAACACTGGGGTAGGTCCCCTGGTAATCGCTCGCCTGCTGGCGGGCGGCAAAAAAAGACAATGCATACTGGCCACCCTCTTAAATCTTAAACCGCCGCATTCACTATATTACAGTGGAATTGTAGAGGTGTTGAGAATAAGTTACAAAATATAGCAATCTTGCTGTCAATACACAGGCCAGATGTTGTTTGTTTACAGGAGATGCACCTGGAGGATCATCCTGATCCTCCACAGTTCCAACACTACCATTTGTATAGAAGATATGAAGGTCACATAGTTGCCATATACACACACAAATCACACCCACAAACGGAAGTGATTCTAAATTCTACTCTGGAAGCTGTTGCATACAGAGTAAAATTTAATAACACGTATCTGTCTATTTGTTCTCTGTACTGTCCTCCACATGGCCTCATTGATAGTGATGCTTTGAATTCACTATTTGAACATCTGCCTGGAAATAAGTTAGTGTTGGGCAACTTTAACGCCCATCACTATCAATGGGGTAGCTTGAGGATCGATGGTCGTGGGGAGCAAGTAGCCGACCTAATACTACAGTCCAATCTCTGTCTTCTGAATGATGGTAGAGCGACTCGTGTAGATGATCATCCTGGTAAATTTCCGGCCATTGACTCATTTCTGGCCTCCCCCGGTATACATCAAGATTTCTCATGGGACCCTTATACCTACTCCTTGGGAAGTGATCATTTACCCATCTGTCTTTCTTATACACGCAACATCGTTTCGGACCTTCCACCTCCAAAATTTAACTATAAGAAAGCACATTGGGGATCCTTCTCAAGGATCGCCAATTTAGATATATCTGGGGAGACCATAGATGTTAAGATCGAAAATTTAACCCAATCCATATTACATGCAGTTGAGGCTGCTATTCCCAAGACTTCTACAGTTCATGCAAAGCATAGAGCAAATTGGTGGATGCCGGATTGCCGACAAGCATTAAGGAAACAGAATAGGAGATACAGGATTTTTGATAGTCAGCCCTCTGAGGAAAATTTTATTGCATACAAACAGGCACGGGCTGAGGCAAGGAGAATAATAAGAAGGGCCAAACATGACTCCTGGCAGTCTTTTGTGTCCACGGTGACTCGTACTACACCATTAAGTAAAGTCTGGTCCACTATAAGAATATTAAAAAATAAGGGCCCATACTTCCCTGTTACCACCCTGCAGGTGAACAACCCCATCTATGACGAGCCCGTGGACGTTGCTAACATCCTCGCCAGGAGTTTTTCTCACGTAAGTAGCTCAGCCAATTATGACCCATGTTTTCAACACCATAAACGCACGGCTGAGCTACAGATAATAGACTTTGCCACAGAAGACGTAGACTCCCCTTACAACCACGAGTTTATGCTAGATAAACTGCTCCTTGCCCTTAAATCCTGTAAAGACACCAGCCCTGGACCAGACACCATCACGTACGGTATGATCCAGCATCTTAATCAGGACAACCTGATTAAGATGTTAGCATTGTACAATGAGATTTGGGCATCTCGAACGTTCCCAAACTCATGGCACTTTGCACACGTCATGCCAATACCCAAAGAGGCTGGTTGTCTTATGAATCCCATTCCATTTCGTTCTATTGTGTTGACTTCTTGTCTATGTAAGGTCATAGAACGAATGGTAAACAATAGGCTTCTTTTTGTTTTAGAGTCGAAGAATTTGTTAAAAGATCAACAATGTGGCTTCTGTAAATACAGAAGTTCACTAGATCATTTAATGATTTTGGAGCATTGTATTTCAGAGGCATTTGCCAATAAAGGATTCATGTTAGGGGTGTTCTTGGACATCCATAAAGCCTATGACATGACATGGTGACACGGTGTACTAATGAAGCTCTATGCTTATGGTTCAAGAGGAAATTTGCCTATTTTTATTTCAAATTTCTTAAGGGACAGGACTTTCTCTGTCAAATTGCTCCATAACGTAACAACGGATATATTTATCCAGGAAAACGGGGTGCCGCAGGGAAGTGTGCTTAGTCCTATTTTATTTAGCATTATGATCTATGATATTCTGTCATCAGCTCCCATCCCGAGGATTCTTAAATACTTGCTCTACGCTGACGATTGTGCAATATGGCACTCTTCCCATAATGCACAATTTTCGGCTGGGCGGATTCAAGAAGCCCTTGATTCCATCCACCAATGGGCCTTGCAGTGGGGATTTAAGTTTTCTGTCCCTAAGTGTGCTGCTGTAGTTTTTATGACTCGTAACGTACATAATTTGTGCTTAACTTTGGATAATCAGGCGGTACCTTTTCAAAATTCTGTAAAGTTTTTGGGAATACATTTTGATCATTGTTTGAACTTCAAAATTCATGTTAATAATTTGATTGCTCATTGTGATAAACCTTTAAATGTCCTCAAGTACCTAGCAGGTACTACATGGGGTGCCGACAGAAAATCTTTATTAAAGGTGTATAAGTCCCTTATTCGTTCAACGCTGGACTATGGCGCACAGGTGTATGGCTCGGCATCCAATGCCATGCTGAAAGAATTGGATGTGTTGCAGAATAAATTTTTGCGAATGTGTCTTGGAGCCGTCCGGTGTACCCATGTAGCTCGTATGGAAGTGGAGGCGAATGTGTCTCCCCTCCGTATTCCACGTGACCACCTGGCCTTATCATATGGTATACGAACATCAAGGAAAAGTAATATCGGCAATGTGGCCTGTACCCCCCTGCGTCAATACCACCACCTTCTGGAGGGAGTGTGTCAGCCACTTGCCGTTCACCTCCACTTACTGACTCAGGAGCTTGGTGTGGACCTCAGTGACTGTGACAAGTTGGTGTCAAAAAATATAGCGCCTTGGGAGCCACCTGGCTTTACCGTTAACATATCATGTCTCCCAGCACCAAAGGTCAAGGCGCCAGAGGAGGAGGTCCACCACTTGTATCGTAACATCATCGTGCATCACTTGGGGTCCCACCAATTGTACACCGACGGTTCCAAGTCGAGTGAATGTGTGGGTGCAAGTGTATGGTCAACCAAATGTGCCCTCAGGTATCGGTTGCTGACTCATACATCTGTGTTTAGCTCCGAACTTTTTGCTATTGACAAAGCCATAGACTATGCTCTCAGTTCTAGGCATGACTCATTTGTCATATTTTCAGATTCAAAATCAGCCCTTCAGGCGATTGCTTCTTGCACTACGGATTCTAATGAGATCCAGGGCCGCATTGTTAATAAACTGCATTCATGGAACAAGTCATTCACGCTGATCTGGGTGCCTGATCATTGTCATATCTACGGCAGTGAGCAGGCTGACTTACTTGCAAAGTTGACTGTAGAGCTCGAGGAGACTTGGGACTTTCCTCGTGATCTATGGTCGAGTCTCTCTCGGAAAGAAATCAATAAAATCTTCTGTGGCAAGGTCAGTGGACCAGACTAAATATTCGAACATGCAAACCATACCTGGGCGACTGGGACACTGCCAACTGTCCCAGTCACCTGGAAGAAAAAGTGTTGGCTCGTTTGCGGCTTAATGCCACCATCCTAACGCACATGAAACCTCATATGAAAAGACGATTCCCACTGCACTGTGACATCTGCGATGCGGTGTTATCTATCAGTCATATCCTGCACTGTCAGCGATTTATTCGTGAACGTGTGTCACTTATAAATTACTGCAGTGCAGGAGACGTCCCCTTCACCCTTTCCACCATCCTGGATGATGGGGACATTGTTACGACTAATAAATTGATGGCTTTCTTGAGAGAGACTGGACTGATCAGAGTGATGTGACTTTTTTACTGTATGGGTATGGTTTTTATCGACTGTAAATATGTATATATTGTACTATTAAGTAGGGTTGACAGTTGACATAATTGAAATAGTTCCTCCTTCCCACTGATCTATTTCTAATATTGATGTACCCTACATTAAACCCGGTTCCTCGCCTGAGAGTCACCAGCTGATGAGTGCAAGTGTGCAATATAGAAAGGTACTGGCCACTTGCAGTCAATAGTGGTTGGTTGGGCGAGGCCCTTCACTTTTTGTACATATTATGTAAATATATAATATCATCTTGTTTAAGTTATTCTAATTTGGTCCGACAGCTTACGTATATGGAAATGTTCCTGACTCATCTGGTTCTCTTTCATATATTGATGTCCCCTATATTAGGTTGTGCCTCGACTGACAGTCAGCAGGTGATGAGTGCAGGTATGTAATGTAAAAAGGCATTATATATCTGCAGTCGATGGTGTTCTCTTGGTCGAGGCTTTTTTACCATTAGTGTAGGTCTAGTTATTTGTCTCTTAGGATTTAGTATAGGTTAGCAACTTGTGTGTTAGGTGATTAGTTTTAGGGTTTTTAGATTAGGTATTTTTGTTTACGAATAATGTGAGGTCAAAAAATGTAAAAAAAATAATAAAAATAAATATACGAAAAAATAAATATTATATATATATATATATATATATATATATATATATATATATATATATATATATATATATATGTGTGTGTGTGTGTGTGTGTGTGTGTGTGTGTGTGTGTGTGTGTGTGTGTGTGTGTGTGTGTGTGTGCATGAAAGTGTGTCTGTATATATGCATGGAAGTGTGTGTATGTATGTATATATATAATTATGTTTGTATATATATATATATATATATATATATATATATATATGGCCTTAATGGCCAGGGGCTTTGACCTCAATGGCCTATAGGCCGGGAAAAAAAATTGTCTACGATTTTTACTTGAAACTGCTAGATAATCAAGAAACCTTTACAAAAAGTGCTTTGGATCCTCAGCTGAGGTTTATGTTAGACAAGGTATGAAATTATTTCAACACATTTATATTTTACAGGAGAGACACGTCTACCCTTCGACCTTTTCCTCCCCGTTTGCCAAATTACAGGGCTTCTAGTCCTGTAGTCACCTACAATTGGGAGGAAAATTTCAATGGCACATCAAGGCTCAGGCTCCAGCTTTGATCAACTCATTAATCCATCCAAACAGGAAAATATGCCCCCTACTATTCCTGAACTTGCAGAGGCATATACAACAACACAGTGTAGTGGTTCTTTTCTGCAGTTTGTCAAACAAAATTTGTCTCTGACACAAATAACTCTTCTACAAGAAAAAACAAAATAAAACAATCAAGATCAATGGTTTGGAAAAAACAAAGAACTGGAGCAGTGACGTCAACCACAATGCACGGGGTTGCTCACTATGGACGTGACTGCCCAGACAACTATGTGGTTAAACAAACAATGGGGCTGTCAAACTTCAGTGGCAATTTGTGTACAAAGTATGGGAATGAGCATGAAGCTGTTACAAAGAAAATTTGTGTAAATAAATTGAAACATGTACAAAAAATTCACAGTAGCTAAATGTGGGATGTTCATCAGTAAGAAACACCCTCTCCTTAGAGCCACCCAGGATGGAACTGTTAATTGTAAATGTCGTGGTACAGGTCTCTAAGAAATAAAATGACCATATAGTAATAGACACTTGACTTGTAGGGAACTGGCTCATATACCACTGGGGAAACTGATTGAATAAAACTTAAGACATCCTCTCCCTGGTATACACAAATACAAACACAACCAAGTGTGTCAGGATATACTTGGAGTGATTTTGTTATCTTCACTCAGAAAGATATAACAGTGGAGAGGATTTATTTAGACAAAAGTAAATTTGCAAATGATGCAAAAAAAGCTATGATATTCAATGATAAATTTGTTTTGAAGAAGTTATTTCCAGTCATGCAAGACCCTCATGGTACTAGTGTGTGTGTGTGTGTGTGTGTGTGTGTTCTTACCTAATTGTTCTTATCTAATTGTATCTTTACAGGAATGAGTCAAGCTCGTACTGTCCCGTGTCTTAAACCATATTTATCGTACATATCCTTAAATTTGTGAATTGTTTTGGCACACACTATTTCATTCGGTAGTGCATTCCATTGATCAATTGCTCTGTTTGGGAAACTGAATTTCCTTACGTCTTTATCACCTCTCTTCTTATGCAGTTTTTTGCAGTGTCCTCTTGCTGATGCTTCTCCATATGTTAAGTAATCATTTATGTCTATTTTCTCCTTCCCTGATATGCACTTATATAGCATTATCATGTCACCTCTTTCCCTTCTCTCCTGTAGTGTTGGTAGATTCAGTTTATTTAGTCTTTCTTCGTAGCTTAGGTCCCTTAAGCTTGGTATCCATCTTGTAGTGGCCCTTTGAACTTTTTCAATCTTGTCTATATGCTTTTTGAGATGAGGACTCCAGACTACTGATGCATATTCCAGGGTTGGTCTAATGAATGATGTTATTATCCTTCTTAGCATGTCTTCATTTATGTATGTGAATGCTATTCTCATATTTGCAAGCAGTGTATACATGTTCCGTACCTTCTCGCTGATGTGGTCAGCCGGAGATAGTTTGTTATTGATAATCACACCTAGGTCTTTGTCTCTTTCTGATGTGTATAGGGCTTTATTTCCTAACTTATAATCCCAATCAGGTCTTTTTCCACTTTTACCAAACTTGATTACATGACACTTGTCCACATTGAATTCCATTTGCCATGTACTACTCCATTCATGAAGTTATTTAATTCTTCTTGTAGCTCTTTACAAGAGTCTGTGTTAGTAATTCTCCTTTGTATTTTTGAATCATCTGCAAACATATTCAGATAGCTCTCATTTCCAGTGTTACTGTTCATATCATTTATATACACTAAAAACATGATTGGTGCCAGCACTGAACCCTGTGGTACTCCACTAGTCACTTCTTTCCATGATGAGTAGTTTTCTCTTAGTACTGTCCTCATTTCTCTTTTTATGAGAAAGTCTTGCATCCAACAAAACAGTTTGCCTCGAATTCCTCCTTGATGGTACAGTTTCTATAAAAGTCTTTGGTGTGGTACTGTGTCAAAAGCTTTCTTGAAATCTAAATAGATACTGTCCACCCATCCTTCCCTTTCCCGTATTGTGTTTGTTACTCAGTCATAGTAGCTCAACAGATTAGTAACACATGATTTTCCTTTTCTGAAACCAAACTGTCCTTCTGTTATCATACTGTGTTCTTCTAGATGATTTACCCAAGCTTTTCTTATAAGCTTTTCTAATACCTTGCTTACAACACTGGTCAGTGATACTGGTCGGTAGTTGAGTGGATTTTGTCTATTTCCTTTCTTGAATAAGTGAACAATATTTGCTTTTCTCCAAATATCAGGTAATTTACCTTGACTCAAGGATTTCTTGAAAATTAAAAATAATGGTTTACTTAACTCCTTTGCACATTCTCGTAATACCCAACATGAAATTTCATCAGGACCACTTGCTTTTCCTCTACTTAACTCCTCCTGTATTACTTTTTCTGCTATTTGTATATCTGGTAGTATGTGTGGACATGCGTGATCCACATAGTCCCTCTCAAAATTTTTTTCTTCTGTAAAAACTAATTGGAAATTCTTATTTAGTGCTTCACAGATATCTTTCTCTTGTGTATAAGTGATTCCCTCGTCCGTAATGGATTGTATTATATCTTTTACTTTGGTTTTGCTTCTGATATAGCTGTAAAACAGCTTTGGTTGATCACTACTTTTATTTATTATATCCTCCTCAAACTGTTTTTGGGCTTCCCTCCTTATTCTTGTATAGTCGTTTCTTGCCTGTTTGTAATTATTATACGCCCTTTCACTATTGTGTCTTCTGTATCTATTCCACAACAAATCTCTTCTTTCTTTTGATTTTTTACATTCTGTATTGAACCATTTCTGTATTTTCTTAACTGCTTCTTTGTGCTGTGGGATGTACTTCTGGACTCCTATTTCATAAAATTCACAGAATTTTTTATATACAGCATTTAAATCTTGTCCTCTAAGCTCATTTTCCCAATGAACTTCTAAGAAATACTTCTTTAGGTCTTGATAATTTCCCTTTTTATAGTTTAGGCTCTTTTTGTAACTGTCATTGCTGTTTACTATGTCATATGCTATCCTGAAGTTATAATTTAGTACTGCATGATCGCTTTTCCCGAGTGGAGGGTGATATATTAAACTGTCAATATCATTTTCTTGCCTAGTAAATATTAGATCTAGCATTGAAGGTACATCAAGTCCTCTTTTTCTGGTGGTTTCCCTCACATGTTGCGTTAGGAAAAACTCTTGTACGAGATCCAGGAGCTTTTGGTCCCAACAGCTTTCTTGGCTAATTATATCTAGAGTATTCCAATTTATATTTGTATTGAAATCCCCAGTTAGTATAATTCTTTCCGAATTCTCTTCCATTTATGTAGTAATGATCTTATACTCTGAATTGTACTCTCTGCCAGGTCCTCATATTTGTCTCTTTCCCATGTGTTTGATCTGGGTGGCATGTACAAATTGGCTACAATTACTTTACCTTCAGATGTGTTGATCTCTACTGCAATCAGTTCTACTTGTGATGGTATATCTAGTTTTATTTCCTTGATTTTTAGATTTTTCTTAGTTAATATTATAATTCCTCCTCCTTTTTTTAAATTTCTGTCTCTTCTCCATATATTGTATTCCTCAAAGTTTAGTATGTCATTGGATATCCTTGGTGTTAATTTTGTTTCAGTTAGGCATATTATTTGTGGTTCATTTTCTCTGACATAATCATTCATCTCTAGTAATTTAGATACCATTCCATCCACATTTGAGTACATCAACTTTATCATCTTGTTTATATACTTGTCATGACATGGTTCTACTACCCTCCTCCTTTTTCTTCCATCCTGTTTGTGTACCACTTTCGTACCTGCAATCCTATTACTTTGTAAAAAAAATTTCTTCTCCTCTTCTGATCTTCCCTCATTTTTTGTTTTTGCTTCCTCCCTTTTCTCTTTCAGTAATTCCAATTCCTCTTGTGTTAGGCATCTTTTTATCCATACATTTTTGAACTCCTCTTTTTCCAAAAGATTCTTTGCATTTTTTAGTATCTCTTCCACAGTTTTTGCACTCTGGAAAGTCACCTTCAGAGGTCTTGTCTTGCTTTTCTCGTATTTCCCTAACCTTTTGTGTTCCTCTATGTCTTTACTACAGATTTCCTCTGATACTTCTTTCAATAAGCTCATTACATTTGCCATCTCCTTTTTGTCTCTTGTGATCTTGTTTTTTATTTCTTCCTCTTCTCTACCAGTGATTACTATAGATTTGTTTATCTCTACTGAATCTCTGACTAGCTTTGGATTGTTTTGGATTATTCTTTTCACTTCCTTTTTAATGCTTTTTTCCTCCATCCTTGTTTCAAAGTCTTTCTCTACTTTCACCATTTCAGCATACGTGGTTTCTACATCATTTTTGTAGCTTTGCACAGCTTCATTCACCTGTGTTATCTTCTCCTCAATATCACTGCTCTGGTCCATAAGACTGCTTGCTTGCCTAATTGTCTCTGTGTCATTTTTGAACTCTTCCATAACACTCTCGTGATTGACTACTGTACTTGCCATTTCACTCACTTTCTTCCTAAGCGTACTCAATTCCACTGTTAGTTCACTGATGGTTGTGTCTTTCTTATTGGCCTCCCTTCCTAGGTTTTCTATCTCTTCCTTTTGCAAGTGCATTTGCTTCTTTATTTCATCAATTTCATTTTTGAAAGCCATTTCTAGTTTGTGTACACGTTCAACCAGTCTATTGTGAGTCTCCATTTCAACCAGTTATTGGTAGAAATCCTCATTTTGCTTTTTACTTTTATCCCTTTTCTTTTCCAAATTTGTTTTACTTAAGTATGTATCCATTTTGCAATACTAAAATAACAGAGTATGTATGTTTGTGTGTGTGTGTGTGTGTGTGTGGCTATAGTATACAGGATTTCATTTATGTTCATGTCTGGGCCCCACATATTTTTATATCCAGTGTTTGGTTAACCCCTTAACCATGGGGATGTCGGGAGTGTGCCATGCACATCCCGAGAGGATAATTGCACTCCAACTGACTTTTTAAAAATATTTGCCAAAAATCAGTTATTAGTCCTAGAATATTATAATTGCATAAGCATGTGGCACATACCTTCAGCTTTCTCCTGGGATGTTTGTTGAGTCTCCGTCAACTACAGTAGGACTTGTGGAGACTTCTGAATTTGGGTAACGAAGTCTCTACCTTACGCTTCCCGATGCCCCGTAATATGGTTACCACTGCCTGACATTATCACTACAAACACTATTTTATGAATTTCTAGTAGTTTGGAATCTATATTCCAAAAAAAAAAAAAGCACTGTAAAAGCAATGTAAAATATGAGTGCATACAAGCTTTCTACCCGCCCTCGTTCCCCGATGGTATTCTGAGGCGCAGCTGTCATTCATTATTTATAAACACACTCACACTTTATATTCCTAGTACTTTATTACACTTATTTATACATACAATATTTATCCATAAGTTCCTTTCAGTACCATGGTAGGACAAATCTAAACTGCCAGCTAGGGTGGGGCACGAAGCTTTGTACAGTGATGCCACATTTTCCGTACGCGCGATGCCCCTTCCCTTCTCTCTCTCTCCTGGGGGAGATGTGCATCACCCTGGGGAATTTTGTTTCTTTTATGAGTGACTTATAAACTTATGCTTTCATTTCTTAATTGCTTTATTATATCTAATTATATTTAAAAATATTTATTATTGTTTTACATTTGTCAACAGATGACCTTGCTGGTGCTGCGCCATGATTTTTCATTCAATCACTCTCTCCTTCCTTCCCTCTCTTCCTCCATCCCTCAACACCTCCCCTGACCTGCCTTCCCTCCCTTTCTCTCTCTCTCTCTCTCTCTCTCTGTCTCTCATCTATGATGTTTTAGGATACATTTTGGTTATTTTCTTTTACATTATATTGTACATATTGTAAATTTGACTTTATTTCCACATCACCCAGGAGGTAAGGACACAAAGGAGAGTGACACGAGGAGGCTCTGGCTGGGTTAGTCTTGGTCTGTGTGTGTTGCTGCTCACGAGGGTTTAATGTATTATTTTTTCTTTTACTAAGAAATTGGCATATTTTTACATATATTCCTGCACATTATCTTATAATCATAATTGTGACATTATTACCCACCCCAGAAATACGGTAAAAGCCAATAAAAGTGACTACATTTTTTTTTTTTAGCAACACTGTAGTATATTTATGCCACGTTTCTGTATTACCGTATAAATATTTCATGCATAATAAGTTTACTGTTCTTTCATATATTTTAATACACATGTTAACATTATATTCATAGGTGTTTATCTTATTTGTGATGCCTTTTACATATATAACAGCTGTTTCCCATCGTGGGTTTGGGAAACATAGCATCACTGCACAAAGGGTCGCGCCACACCCTAGCCGCCAGTTTAGATTTGTACCTCCATAGTAGTTTATTTTCATTCCAGGCATTCACTTTCTCGTTCAGTAAACTAGTGTAGAGAGCAAAGCTTTCACTTTCACTTTACTCCAAGTATTTATACACGCTAGAGCGAAGCTTTCACTTTCACTTTCATTACTCCAAGTATTTATACTCGTATTCTTATATTACTAATTATTTACATTTCTAATTACATTTTCTATTTTATTTACATTATTTACATTTCTGTTTTATTTACACTATGTTATGCACTGTCACTTGCAGTAACTTATGAAACTATTTTCCACTGTTCAGTTATATGTACATTCATTGCTTTCACTTGCTATTTACACATTATTTACATTTCCACTTGCATGTTTTAGAGTCACCTGAAAGATCGTATTCACTGTCCATCATTATCATTGATAAATTAGCCATTTCACGTTCCACAGCAGAGTCAATTAGCCCTTTACCCCTTCCCACACGAGGTTTAGTAGGGGTAGAAGTCACAGGGCCCTTTGCAATGGCTCAGAAGTGGCGGAATTGGACAGGCACAAATCCGACACGGTTTCACCTTGAAAGACGACAGTAAACTAAATGATGTGGCCTACAGGCAGGGAAGGGTTGACAATGTCAGCGTGGTGGCAGCAGCTAATTTATATGCTACAAAATGATTGGCAGGAAATCTAGACAATACATAATAAATTAAGTAGTTCCAGGTGAATGTAAAGCATCAAAAATACTTAACAACCCTAATGACAATAGAATATTCTGGTCAACTCTAAATTCTTTCAATAATAACTTTAACAAGTTATCATCCATTCCCCCACTAAAATCTCTAGATGGCACCATTACAAATGACGTGGGAAAGCTGATATCTTTGCCAGTACATTTGCCAGATTTTCTACCTTAGAGGAAGCCAGCCAGAATGTCCCAGCACTAGAACTTGACTCTTCCAACATTGTTCCACTTAAAATACAGACAAGTTACGTGAAATCCATCCTAGACAATTTACCTACCAACAAAGCTCCAGGCACAGATGGAATTCCGCCAATTGTTATGAAAAAGTGTTCCCCAGAACTTGCCTCTGTTCTTGCAAAATTATTCAGACTATGTATACGTACTTCTTCATTCCCTAATTCATGGAAAAAAGCCAATATCCACCCAATTCCAAAGAAAGGAAGTTCCTCTGACCCCTCTGATTACAGACCAATAGCTGTCACATCTTCTCTTGGTAAGGTATTTGAAACTGTAATTAAAAAGCACATAGTTAAACATCTTGAATCCAACAACTTAATTGGTGATAGACAATATGGTTTTCGCCAAGAAAGATCCACCATTGACATACTCAATCTCCTGACTCATACCATTCATCAATCAGTTGACCTTCATGGTGAAACTCATGCAGTAGCCCTGGATATTTCTAAAGCTAGAGTGTGGCATCGTTCCTTGTTGTCCAAACTCCCTTGCTATGGACTAAACTCTTTTGCTCCTTTGATTTCCTCATATCTCAGCAATAGAAAAATAAGAGTAAAAGTAGATGATGTACAGTCTCGGCCAGGTGTAAGTATTCAGCCTCTCCCAGTTAAATCAGGCATGTGGCAGCGTCGCATCCATGGATTCGAAAGGTGAAGCAGGGAGAGACATATCAACCTGAGTCGAATCAGTTACTTGAGCTATAGCTAGCGAGACGATAATGGAAGGTGGTGTTTTTCATTGTTACATTATTGTTCCAAAATACTGGTACAATTTCATTGTCAGCTTTACAATATTTAAAAGCACCATATTTATGTGCTTTACACGTCATGCCATCTTTGTAGCAGATGGAATCATGTAAAATGCATCGTGTTCAGGCGCATCATTTACTATATTTTGTCTGTAAGTTCCCATATTGTAGAGCCTCGACGAATGTCGGTCAAAGCGATAACACTGATTGGTAATGGTTCCTTTAATGAACTGTCGCGTTATCAGTTAATTCCCTTCATACAAACACCTGTAATTCACCGGGTCGGTCAGAATCACCTGATGGTCGTGATCGTCAGCTTTTACCCTCCCGGAAGGGAGCTGAGAGCTCATATAGTCCGATCTAAGGGCAAGGCTGTGACCTTCACACACCCACACACCCGTCCCCTTGCTCAAGGGGGACAGTAACCACCCACTTCGTCAGTGAAACTTTTCGCAACCTGAGCGAGGCGCGAACTCCCGTCTACCAGATGGCAAGCGAGAACGTTACCACTGCACCGGCGAGCGGTGTGTGTGTGTGTGTGTGTGTGTGTGTGTGTGTGTGTGTGTGTGTGTGTGTGTCTCCATCATTCCAACACGAACAGATGACATGGAAATGAATTCCACCGAGGTTGGCATCAGAGGCCATGTAGCCCTACTAGGGTTATTACGGATGGGCACCACCCACATCTCGAGACAACACAGCGGTACCGGGATTCGAACGAATCACCACCAGGTCGCCAGTCGGAAGTGCTACCAACTGCGCTACTAGCCTACTCGCCTCACACGAACTGATGAGGTGACTATGATGCACGTTGTGGATCAGACTGTTCCCCTCTTCGTCATGAACACATCCCATGAGAGATTAGCACGTCGGGGCCGTATAGTCGGTATGCGAGACGCAGGCATGTCTATTTCTGCCATAGCTCACGAGCTTGGAACAACACGAAAAACAGTGAGGATGTGGTTGAGCAGATGGGAAGAAAGTGGCAGCCTACTTGAACATCCGAAAAGAGGAGGACCACGAAAAACAACAGAGGAACAAGACAGACAAATAGTGGAAGAGGCAAGGCGTAATCCCATCACAAACGCTGTATTAATTCGTGATCGGCTGCAGTTTGATGTGTCGGCTAGAACTGTCGGACGCAGGCTACACGAACGCGGGTATCATCATCGGTCTCCAGCTGTGAAGAAGTTAGAGGAGAGGCACCAAGAGGGTCGGCTACGATTTGCTGAGACCTATGTGCAAGAGGATCTTTCATACTGGGGTAGAGTCGTCTTCTCTGACGAGAAAACCTTTCCCAGCAACACCCACGGACGTTTACGATGTTGGCGGTTGAACAACACCAGGTAGGCCTATAAATGTTTTGCATGTCTTAATGTTCTCATAGTTATGTTAATCAAACCATTATCTCGTATTCAATAACTGATTTTTTTCCACTCTGTTCCCTTTCTGCTTACGTCCCACATCTGTCACCTACTCGCCCTACAAATACTGTTTAGGAGTAAGGGGCTTTTCCTTTCATTGACATTAACCATTTATAATGAATATCAGTGTATAACAATTCACTATATTCTAGGTATTCCCGCCAAAATATTTTCGAATCACAACGGAGTGGCCATGTGACCTGCAATGTGTGGGGCTGGCTACATCTCTACGGCCTAGGCGAGCTGACAGAAATTCATGGGCGATTTACTGCTGACCAGTATCTCGAGATTTTGGAAGAGGTGATGTTGCCATCTGTTCGGGCAATGGCTCTCCCCTATCCTGAGCGGATTATCTTCATGCAGGTAGGTGAATGAATTTTGTGTTTACGTTACGTTATCTTATAGGACACTGTGTGTATGAAGCACCTTTTCTGAATATGGGACACAGGGTTGGGTGTCCATAAACTGCGTTAAGAGTATGCGACACTTTGGTGACGTGTTTTTTTCCTGTTATTTTATAATTACTTTTATTCGTACTCTTTTCTGCGGACTGAGGCGATAAAGTATGCAATAAGTTTGTAAAATGAGTGCATGTGTTAATAATTACTTTATCCATATTCAGTTGTAATGGAAAATATCAATTTTTTTTTTTTTCCTCTTATTTAGAATGCCCTCTTATGTCCTGTTTCATTTGGTGGTTTCTTGCTCTAATATATAAATCAGTATCTGTAATCTGGAACATGCAACTACCATACATAAATTTAAGCAGCTGCAACTCCATTATCATGCGTTCATACGTAAATATCAATAATAATAGTAATGTCTAAGAGACGTCGTTTCATTCTACTTTTACATCTTCATTATCCATTAATCACTGTTTCTAACTAACATTGCATCTTAATATATATCAGTTCTATATGTCACTATAGATAACTGCTACAAAGAAGAAAACTAATATGGTATGTTGCTTCAACAGGATAACTGCCCAGTCCACACTGCGCGAATTGTTAAACGGTGGTTTGAGAATCAACGCGATGTAGACCTCCTTGAATGGCCAAGTAAGGGTTGTGATCTAAACCCAATAGAGAACATCTGGGCGAACATAGTGAATTCGTGGGTTCCACAACACGAACGGAGGTCAAACCAGCTGCTGTGTCACACGAATGCAGAATGGGAAGCATATCGGAACAACCACGATGTGATATACAAAATCGTGGCGTCCGTTCCAGACAGACTGCGCGAAGTCATTGCCAGCGGTGGAGGGTGGACCCATTACTGAGTTCCGGTTTACTGTTAGGGCTCCAGTGTTTGTAGGAGTTGAAGGTGAAGGGAAGATAATTGCAATAAAAAATATATATATGAATCACTCACTTGCTAATAACATCATGTTGCTTCCTTTCGGAGTTTCTCTTTATTCCGTAAGCAAATGAGGCCTCATATACGGTGAGTAAAACGTTGTGGGCTCTAGTATGAAATGTTTTTTTTTTTTCTATCACTGTATGATATGGCAACGTTATGACATACTTTTAAAAACATATATTTTATTGGCAAGTGTGGAGAGAAGTTCACATTCCTGTGAAGTGATACATGGAAAATCAGTATGATGCTGGGATGGGTGGGTGGAGGTGGACGAGATAAACTGAGTGGAGGTGCGGTTGAGAGAGAGAGAGAGAGAGAGAGAGAGAGAGAGCACACACACAGGTGTTTGTATTAAGGGAATTAACTGATAACGCGACAGTTCATTAAAGGAACCATTACCAATCAGTGTTATCGCTTTGACCGACATTCGTCGAGGCTCTACAATATGGGAACTTACAGACAAAATATAGTAAATGATGCGCCTGAACACGATGCATTTTACATGATTCCATCTGCTACAAAGATGGCATGACGTGTAAAGCACAAATATGGTGCTTTTAAATATTGTAAAGCTGACAATGAAATTATACCAGTATTTTGGAACAATAATGTAACAATGAAAAACACCACCTTCCATTATCGTCTCGCTAGCTATAGCTCAAGTAACTGATTCGACTCAGGTTGATATGTCTCTCCCTGCTTCACCTTTCGAATCCACAGATGCGACGCTGCCACATGCCTGATTTAGCTGGGAGAGGCTGGATACTTACACCTGGCCGAGACTGTATATTCCACTTTCCACTCAGTTAACGCCGGCATGCCGCAGGGATCAGTTCTAGCACCAACACTGTTCCTCGTTCATATTAATGATCTCTTATTTGTCATCCACAATTCCATCCATTCATATGCAGATGATGCAACACTTCATAGTTCATTCATATTCAGACATCCATTTACAAAGTCCGATATCTCTAACTCTCAACTCAGTACAGCCATCTCTTTAACCCGCCCAATCCCGACGTTTTCTGAGCTTTGGTCCGCCCCAGTCCCGGCTTTTTTGGACCATTTTTTTTTTTTTTTTTTTTTTGCTCAAACATTCGCTTTTGGTCAGGAACTAAGGAAAATCACAAAGAAAGGTGTCCCTTGGGTCCAGAAATGGCTTACCTGGAGCACGTAAGTTTGACAGGTACTGCCATGCTCTATGAGTAGTCTTTTCGCCGTACGTTTTCTATGGTGGCACGGGTACTCTGAACTGATGCAATATACGTTTATTATCATGTATTCATATGTTGGAAATACGTATACCACAAGTATATTGGGTTTTATACAGAAAAAAATGAGAAATAAGGTATGTACCATTGTGCGACCCTAGTGAAATCGGTCGATTATGTCACCGATGGTAGCAAACATCGTTATTTCATCAGCTATTGTATTTTTTCATGTTCCATATTACTTCCACAATTACATCATACCTTTTTCAACTTTACATAATTGTTTGTACATATTTTGAGGCATTATGACAAGAATTAGCATAAAAGTAGCGCTTATTTACCAAGTGAGATCATTTTATGTCATGTTTTTTCAACTCAGATTCTATTTTTTCACCTTTTAGATTACTTATAATATATAACCCACTTACATGTTATACAATTAGTTTTATAGATGTACTTGCTGTATGAAAAGAATTAGCATAAGAATAGCGCTTATTTACCAAGTGACAACTTGGTCTTTCATGCTTTTTTCAACTCAGATTCTATTTTTTCACCTTTTTGATTACTTATAACATAACATATTACCCATTTACATGTTAGACAATTGCTTTTACAGAAATACATGCTTTATGAAAAGAATTAGCATAGAAGTAGCGCTAATTTACGTAGGTAAATCATGTCATTATTTTTTCACCTCTGTGGGAAATATTTTCCCCCAGAGCAGTTGCGCTCTCTAAATTTATCATAGTTATCCCTGGTTAAAGGCAGAGGACGTAGAGACTGTTGTTAATTATTCAAGCGGTTTTAATTTAATAACCCAGAAACGACGTTCTCTTTAATCATTCTTGTTATTGATAAATTAAATGCTACTGCATTTAACCCCCGTGGACAACTATGCATTGTAAATACATGCAATTATGTGGTATTTTCCACTGACCTAAGCAGCGTCTGCGCGATAGGTGACGTGGCAAGCGGGGAAAGATTCCCCTGTTAAGGCAGATGTGGAATTAAGATATTTACATAGTTAAAGGGAATATTTGGTCTAACTTTAGTTTAAGTAAAACTAAGATTAATTTGTTAGATTTGCCCTGCACATATCATGATGTAATTTAACTGTATTTAGTACTGTAATTAAATAAGAGTTGGCAACCCACAATTCGATGAAGGGTTGGGGTTTGCCGCGTTCACTCACTCTGCTCCTAGCTCTCGTGGAGTTAAGACTCTGCTCCTAGCTCTCGTGGAGTTAGCAAAGTTGTACATACACACCATAAGGACGCTTGCTTCCCCAAGCAACTATACCAGGCAGCCTCATCGTCATCGGTTAACGATCACTCCCTCTTCATATAGCTAAGTAACCTTTACGAATTGGCCAATTCAAGGGGGGATTAGCGAAGAGATAAGATAGAAGATAGTATTGTAGGTGAGTTAAATTTAATTTACGTAACACCTAACTCTGAGACTTGTTTGATTTACTTAGACAACTTTAGGGAAGAGCAACGACCTACGAGTTGTGTAGCGAGAAAATTCTTGCATAGCGGTGTCCCGGCAGGGATACCGACTTGGATACATTTAACATTTCTCACATTTTGGTGCCCAGAAAGAGGGTCCCGATTTTTTTACCAGAACTAATCAACATTTTTCACATTTTTGGTGCCCCGACCGAGTGAGGATAACCGATGTGTGCCGAGGCGCTGAATGTGTTAAAAGTTGCTTTTGTGGGGCACAGTTTACTACCACGTTCGGTTGAAGTGGAAGACGTGGACGTATGTGTCTATAGAGCTCCGGGAGGAAAGGCAAGCTTTTTCTCTGAAGATGAAAGGCTGAATGCCGTACTAGACTGGGAGCATGACCGTACGGTCCTTTTCCTTGGAGGAAATGATATCCATGAGGACGTGGAGGTCAATGAAGTTGTGGAGAATATTTTAGCAGTGGTAGGAGCCATAGAGGGCTCTTGTAAATCCTCAGTAGCCATAACCCTCCTCGAGCCAAGGAACCTGCCATATGGCTCTCCAGTTTGTTATGGAACATATAAATTAGCAGAGCTGTAAACCGAAAGTTGCAACGGGCCAGGAAGGGAAGGGATTTCATACATTTTAATGCCAAGCCCTTCCAAGCAATGTTGAAAGCTGATGGTATACATTGAAACCATCATGGTAGGGAAGCGGTTCTGCAGAAATTTATAAATTATGTAGAACATAAGAAAGGAGAGTTCTATGCTGTACAAGCCATGGGTGGGCCTATGGAGTATTGAGGTAATAAATTCTGAGCTCGGGGAATGTGGGTGTTTTGGCAATTGAGTGTGGGGATGAAATAAAACCCTAGAGGTTTAATAACCCTGGGGAATAGGTTGAAATTATAGACCTAATCCCTACACTCCTCAAAATTAAACTAAATAATTAGCTGAGCAGTAATGAATATTACGAAATTGGGAGAGGGGATAATTTGCACAATGAGGACTTAATCCCTACCCTCTTCAAAATTTAAAATAATCAAATCATTACTAAGTTGAGGTAAAATTGTGGTTGGAATTCATAATTAAATTATTAAATTAGAACTCCGTCAACATGTCTGTTTCTTTAGTGCAAAGATCTTCTAGTAGTAAGGCAGGATGGGTAACTAGAGCCATAAATGATTGTAATCAGTCGCTGGACCAAATACCTCTGTCCAAGGAGAGAATAAATAGTCTCCTAAATATTCTGAAAGATCGATGGAGTAAGTATGAAGAGAGTTACTTAACTTTAGAACGGCTATAGTAAAGGCTGAGAATAAGGAACTCTTAGAGTCAGAAACTAAGAAGTTTGAAAACCAATTAGAAGAATACTTAACTGTGGTAAAGACACTAGAGTCAAAATTAGCTGACACTGCCGCGGAAACACAAGTTGTGGCACAGCAGAGTAGAGCTGTGTTACCACAAATAACGCTTCCGGAATTTGATGGAGAGCAGAACTGGAAATCTTTCTGGGATCAGTTCAAATATTTGGTACACGATAGAACAGATCTCCCTAAAGTCACCAAACTTACGTATTTCTTAGGACAGGTCAAGGGAACACCATATCAACTGATAAAAGAATTACCAGTAGAAGAAAATAACTATGAAGTGGCTTTGACCATCCTTAGACAAAATTACGAAGACAGGGAACAAATTATAAATCATTTAGTAAAGGCTCTAATAGAATTACCCATGCCTAGGCACGATTTTGATTCCTTGCCAAAATTTAGAATTGCAATAAGTTGTAAATTAAGGGCCTTAGGTACTTACGAAGATATTAAAACATCAGATTGGGTGCTTTCAAGAATTGTGTCCTTAAAGCTACCACCGAAAACCAAGGATGCTTTGTATGGTAGGTACCAGAAGGATAATTTCTCCTGTGAAGAGATAGAGGAAGGCTTGATGCAACTCTGTAAACATTTGCAAGGAACATTAAACACTACTGAGGTCAAACAGAAGACTGAAGTAAAGAAAAAACCCACTAACCAACTGATTGGGAAAGTTAAGTCACAGAAGACTAGGTATGTGCCTAAAGAAGAGATAGGTACTTTCCTTAGCTCCACAAAGGCCGAGGATAAAGTATTAAAGATAAGGAATAGACATGCTGAGGATATTAAGGAAATAAAACCTTCCATGGTAAAAGACAGGAAAGTTTGTGTCTTTTGTGGTGAGCAACATTCCAGTGTATTTTGTCAACAGTACCCTGATTATGCTTCTAGAGTAGGGAAGCTTCAGGAACTGGGGTGTTGTATAATCTCTATGAACTCCGAACATGCTGCCGCGGACTGTAAGACTAAATTAAATCTTTGCTTTAAATGCAAAAAAGATCATCATCTATCTATCTATCTATCTATTGCCAGACGCCTCAATCCCGTTTGGGGTGGCCACAAACAAATCGCCTCCAAGTCGCCCTGTCCCCCACCATTTCACTCCCCTGCTCCCAACTCACACCCCCCTCTCTCATATACCTCTCCACCCCATCTCTCCATCTCATCCTCGGCCTCCCCCTCCCTCTTTCCCCCTCTACCTCACTCACATACACTCTCTTCGTCAGTCTTTCACCCTCCATCCTCTCCACATGGCCAAACCACCTCAGTGTGTTCCTCATAACGCTTCCTATCACATCCATATCAACACCACAACGCTCCTTTATATCCTCATTCGTCAGCCTGTCTCTCCATGTGACTCCACAGGCTCCTCTTAAATAACTCATTTCCACGGCTCTCACTCTTGACTTGTGTCCTTCCAACAACGTCCAAGCTTCACTTCCGTACGTTAGAGATGGTATCACAATACTGTCATGTAGTAACTTTTTCACTTCCATGCTCACTTCCCTGTTTCTTATCACTGCTTTCAAAGAACCAGCAACCTTTCTTCCCTGCTGTACCCTTTCAAGCACTTCACCCTCCAAACCTCCATCCTTACTCATCACACTACCCAAGTACTTAAACGTACTCACATTTTCCAATTCCTCACCATCTAACCTCGCTGTACATTCACTGACTTCACCTCTCTCAAAGATCATCACTTTACTCTTCCCTACATTCACCTTTAGATTCCGTTTCCTACACACTCTCTCCTACACACGCCCTAGGATGAAAATTGAGGTTCCTAAACCTGCAAACGTCAATATGACAATTGCAAAAGGGAATGCTCCATTAGTAATGCCAGCTGCAGTACCAATAGCAGATGTGAAAGTATTGTTTGAGAATAGAAACCAATTAGTATGTACCCTGTTTGATACGGGGGCTCAGAAAACTTTAATTTCTGCAGACATTGTGAAGAAATTAAAGTTACCAGTTATCGGCAAGGTAAATCTAGCCGTTACAGGATTCTTGACAACTAGGAAGGCTCAGTCTTTTGATTTAGTTAGACCTGTAATACAATTAGGCAGATATAAATGCCGTATAACAGCAGCTGTGCTTGATAATATGGAGACAAGTATATACATAAAGGGATTGAAGGAAACCTCTGATCATTTGCAAAGCTCAGGGATAAAGTTGGCTAAACGGAATGTGGAATCAGATACTGTGGGTCCCATAAAAATGATAATTGGTTCTGATTATTGTGGAAGATTCCTACGTAGGACTTTCAAAAGGAATAAGGTACAGTTGTTCAAGAGTCCAGGAGGTAACCTTATTATGGGTCAGTTGCCTTTTCCAAAACAAGTTAAAGGAGAGGCTAAACTAGTAGACTCAGTCTTTGTTACCCCCACACAGTCATTGATGGTAGCTAGAATAGGTGCAGAATTAGAACCTACTCAGATAAATGACTTGTTGGATGAAAATATTGAACCTGTACACAAACTGTGGGACCTAGACAGTGTAGGAATACACTCTGAGGAACCAACCCCTGAAGATAAGATAACATTGGACTTGTATAATCAGTCTGTGGAATTTAAGGATGGACAGTATTGGGTAGGATTACCATGGAAACTAAACCACTCAGAGTTACCAACAAATTACCAAGCAGCTAAAGCTCAGTTAAATTCTCTTCCAAGAAAGTTGAGAGATAAACCAGAACATCTGACCCTATATGATAATATTATAAGGGATCAATTGAAGAATAAATTTATAGAAGAGGTAGAATACCCTGTTAACCACAAAGAAGGACACTACTTACCACATCATGCTGTAAGCAAGGATTCAGTAACTACTCCCATAAGGATAGTATTCAACTGTAGTAGTAAAGCGTCCAAGGGATCAGCTAGCTTGAACGATTGCCTATACTCTGGACCTACACTAACAGAGAAGTTAGGGAATGTGTTACTAAGATTTAGAGAGAAACCTTACACTTACACAGCAGACATTAGTAAGGCTTTTCTCAGAATAGGACTGAGAGATGAGGATAGGAAATTTACAAAATTCCTCTGGCCTCATGATCCTCAAAATGAGGATAGTCCATTGAATACTTACTGTTTCCGATCGGTGCTCTTTGACTCTTGTGCTAGTCCTTTCCTACTTTGCAACACTTTAAAGCATCATTTTGAAAATGCCAAATGTCCAGAAATAGGGCAGGCTTTTTACATGGATAATTTGCAAGGTGTTGCTGATACAGAGTCGGAAGCATTGAAGGCTTATGAAGTAGCCAATTCCGAATGTGGGAAGGCAAATTTGCCGTTACAGAGCTGGAATACAAATTCACCGCTTTTGAGGAATAAAATACAAGAGGACTATCCAGATTCTGACATTCCCAAAATTCAAAATGTGTTAGGTCCTAACTGGGATACAACAGCTGATGTAATAAGTTTGAAACCAATTAAGTTCTCTGATGTCACTCTCACCAAGAGGTCCTTGTTAAGTCAGGTTTCCAAGCTATTTGACCCATTAGGATTGGTCAGTCCTATAGTTATTAGGGGCAAATGTTTAGTACAGGAGGCTTGGCGAGAAAAATTAGACTGGGACACTGAATTGGGTGAGACATATGTGGAACAATGGGAACAGATTAGAAAGGAGTTTGAAACTACATCAAGCATATGTATTCCCAGGAAAATAAACAGTAATGAGAAGTCGCACTTACACATATTTTGTGATGCTTCTCAAAGGGCCTATGGAGCAGTAGCTTATTACGCAACAGGAGAGGATAGTAAGATTATAATGTCCAAAGCCAGAGTTGCGCCAATTAAAGAAAGAACCCTACCTCAAATGGAATTGGCTTCCATAGAAGTAGGAACTAAATTGGCCAGGTATATAACCACAACTCTTGATACTCAGTTTGAGGATATTTACATATGGACTGACAGTGAGATTTGTCTTTACTGGATAGGGAAGGAAGACAGTAAAATTCCTTTCGTCCGTAATAGAGTGAAGACTATTAAAGAGCTGTCTTCCAGATTTAATTTCATGCATGTGTCCTCCAAACAAAATCCAGCTGATCTGCTCTCAAGAGGTTCGACCGTAAGGAGACTGATCAAGGATAACTTGTGGTTTAAAGGTCCTAAATGGTTACTCACTAAGGATTGGCCTGAACATAAAACAGTACAGTATTGCTGAGATTAGTGCAGTGAACTTGGATCCTGTAGTACCTGAGCCAGAAGTGATTGACATCAGCCGATTTTCATCAATAAGACAACTTCTAAATACTACTAAATTGGTTGTTGAATTTTTAAATAAAAAGGTGGGGTTTCAGAATTTAGATCCCCTAGAATACTGGCTGAAAAGAGTACAAGGAAATTCTTACGGGGAAATATATAAACTTTTAGGCCAAGACACTGGAAAAAGGAATAAGCTGATGAAGAATTTAGGCTTGTTCTTAGACGGAAAGGTTCTGATAAGATGTCGAGACCGATTGGTAAAGGCTGACTTGCCCATCCAAACCAAACGTCCCATTTTATTACCTAAGAGTGGGTGCTTTGTACAACTTATTATAAAGGAAGCCCATGATTCCACTCTCCATGGAGGTGTACCGCAGACCTTAGCCCAAATTCGGGAAAGGTACTGGATTCCTAAGGGTAGACAGGTTATTAAAAAATATCTCAAAAACTGCATCATTTGTAGGAGGTATGAGCAGAGACCTTTTAACTACCCTGGACCGCCAGCCCTACCGAAGGAAAGGGTGTGCATAAGTCTGCCCTTTCATATAACAGGAGTGGACTACACAGGGGCTATAACTGTTACGGGTGAGGAAACTCCCCATAAAGTTTACATTTGTTTATTTACTTGTGCCTACACAAGGGCAGTCCATCTAGAACTAGCAGAAGACCTAAGCTCTGAGACATTCCTCAATGTCTTTCGCAGATTTGCCGCTAGGTCTTTTTCCTGGCAAGTTAATAAGCGACAACGGAACTAATTTCGTTGGAGCATCACCCTTACTATTGAACATAATGAAAGACCCAAAGGTTAAGTCGGCGCTGGGAATCCGAAATTGTATTTGGCAGTTCACAGCTCCAAGAGCTCCATGGCAAATTGGATTTACCGAAAGAATGATTGGTATTGTCAAGAACTGCCTGAGGAAAACATTACATAGAACTAAGATCACGAGAGAAGATTTAAGAACAGTAATAACTGAAATTGAAACCAGGGTTAATAATAGACCTCTGACTTATCAAGATGACACTAGCGACTCGCTAGAGGCCTTAACACCGGCTCACATGTTATATGGCAGGAAGCTCCACCCGATGCCTTGTGTGGATATCCAGGAAGAAGTTGATGATCCTAACATAGAAATTAATGATTTAGGACAACACCTTCGGGAGGGATATCAACGTCTGAAAAGGGTGCTTGATACATGGAATAGATATTGGAGCGAAGAGTATCTTTTGAGCCTACGAGAGAGGTTTTATGGAGCTCAAGCTGCCAGCAACAAATCAGTTATTAACATAGGAGATGTGGTCTTAGTGAAGACTGAACAGCCAAGATCCCAGTGGCCATTAGCTAAAGTGATCTCCACACACCCAGATTTTGAAGGGGTGCCGAGACTCGTAAAAATAAAATGCAGGGGACATACCAGTATAAAAACTATTGATAAACTGGTACCCCTTGAGTTAGCAGCCACTCCGGATTCAGAGAATGGTGAAGATCAAACGGGTCAAGAGGCGCGACCTAGTAGGGCCGCAGCACAGGGTTCTCGAGAATTATGGAGGGAACTCTTGGCTAAGGGTCATATTACATGATACAACGTATTATTTTCCGCCGGCCCCAAAACTGTGGGAAATATTTCCCCCCAGAGCAGTTGCGCTCTCTAAATTTATCATAGTTATCCCTGGTTAAAGGCAGAGGACGTAGAGACTGTTGTTAATTATTCAAGCGGTTTTAATAACCCAGAAACGACGTTCTCTTTAATAATTCTTGTTATTGATAAATTAAATGCTACTGCATTTAACCCCCGTGGACAACTATGCATTGTAAATACATGTAATTATGTGGTATTTTCCACTGAACTAAGCTGCGTCTGCGCGACAGGTGACGTGGCAAGCAGGGAAAGATTCCCCTGTTAAGGCAGATGTGGAATTAAGATATTTACATAGTTAAAGGGAATATTTGGTCTAACTTTAGTTTAAGTAAAACTAAGATTAATTTGTTAGATTTGCCCTGTACATATCATGATGTAATTTAACTGTATTTAGTACTGTAATTAAATAAGAGTTGGCAACCCACAATTCGATGAAGGGTTGGGGTTTGCCGCATTAACTCACTCTGCTCCTAGCTCTCGTGAAGTTAAGACTCTGCTCCTAGCTCTCGTGGAGTTAGCAAAGTTGTACATACACACCATAAGGACGCTTGCTTCCCCAAGCAACTATACCAGGCAGCCTCATCGTCATCGATTAACGATCACTCCCTCTTCATATAGCTAAGTAACCTTTACGAATTGGCCAATTCAAGGGGGGATTAGCGAAGAGATAAGATAGATGATAGTATTGTAGGTGAGTTAAATTTAATTTACGTATCACCTAACTCTGAGACTTGTTTGATTTACTTAGACAACTTTAGGGAAGAGTAACGACCAACGAGTTGTGTAGCGAGAAAATTCTTGCATAGCGGTGTCCCGGCAGGGATACCGACTTGGATACATTTAACATTTCTCACATTTTGGTGCCCAGAAAGAGGGCCCCGATTTGTTTACCAGAACTAATCAACATTTTTCACAACCTCTGAATTTATTTTCTCCCCCATTATAGTACTTCTCACATTACATTCTGGCCTTTTCCATGTCAGACATTTGCTTTCACAGTAGTACACGATTTACAGTAAGCCTTATCCTAATGTATATATATATATATATATATATATATATATATATATATATAGAGAGAGAGAGAGAGAGAGAGAGAGAGAGAGAGGGAGTGAGGTGGGATGGTATAGTCTGATTCCCGCCCGTTTGCGGCTTAGGTGTGGCCCACACCTGTGGACAATGGTGCCACGTTTCCCCAACTTGCGATGTGAAACGGAAGCTGTTTATGTACAAGGCATCACAAATTCGATAAATTCAGATGAATAAAACTTACACTTGTGTATTTTGATGGATGAATCAACAGTAATCTTATTATGCATAAAATATTTATACAGTAACACAGAAACATGGCATACATATTGTACAGTGTTGCTAAAAGAAATAGCAGTCACTTTTAATGTTTTTTAGCGTAGTTTTAGGGTGGTTAATAATATTACAGTTATGGATATAATAGAATGAGCCTGAAAAAAGAAGAAATATGCCAATATCCAAAGTAAAAGAAATAATTCATATAATTCTTGTGAGTGGCAGCACTGACAGATAGCTTCCCTACAGAGAGAGAGAGAGAGAGAGAGAGAGAGAGGCAGGAGAGGGGCATGCATTGAATGCATTGTCGGCATCACTAAATATAACCAAACCAAATTAACAAATGAAAGCACAATTATAAATAACTTATAAAAGAATCAAAAGTACTCAGGGTAACTCACATTTCCCGCCAGGAGAGAGAGAGAGAGAGGTCTGTCACTGCCTTCTTTGTATTCATTTGTTCCTTTGTACATACTGCACACACTGATATACATTGTTCCTATTGATGCACATATATCTATACACGTAATTTCTCTCTCTCTCTCTCTCTTCTAATACTGACCACGTGGTAGGTGAATCCAGCCCCCCCTTCCCCTTCCCTTCCTTCTTAATCCCTCCTGGGTGTCTCAGGTCAAATCCCCCTTCACACTTCCCCTCCCCCCTGGACCACCACCCCAACAAACCCACATCCACACTCCCACCCACACCTACACCCACACCCCATTACGTCGGGGTGTATGAATCAGTAACGTAACAAACCTCTCAGCAGACAGTAACTTTGACACTCCATCTACTACTAAATATAACAAAACCAAATTAACAGATGAAAGCACAATAATTATAAATAACTTATAAAAGAATCAAAAGTACTCAGGGTGGCTCACATTTCCCGCCAGGAGAGAGAGAGAGAGAGAGAGAGAGAGAGAGAGAGATAACGGTATAGAAAACGTGGCAACACTGTACACAGGTGCGGGCCACACCACACCCGCAAACGTGCGCGAGTCCTACTTTAGTACACTGGGAGACAGCTTATCCCATAATTGGTGGCTAAATTTAGAGCCCTTGGGGAATTTCCCACTCCTCTTACACCGTGAACAAAATTCTTCCTATAGTCTGACAAATCTAAACGTAGGGTTTTGGTGGAGTCAGCCCTTCCCTGCACTGTTGCCACGTTTCCGAGCTGACCTCTCCATCAGCGATGACCTTGACACTGTTTCCCTCTTGTGATCTCCGTTTTTCTAATACCCCCTATACCCCTGCCACCAACACCCCCTATACCCCTACCCCCAACAACACCCCCATCAACAACACCCGCTATACCTCCACCACCAACACCTCCTATAAATATAGACCCCCACCATCAACACCTGTATAATAATTAGCCGTTGATAATTGCTACGCTATTTTATTGAGAGCATACGGAAATGTAACCTACCGTACCGTAACTGCTTGACTCTCTCTCTCTCTCTCCTCCTCCTCCTCCTCCTCCTCCCAGGTGCATTGGGAAACATTCTACCCTATTGCTCAAACTCCCTAATCTTACAATCCTATCTGTCTTAATCCTTCCCACTGCCTTCGTTCCTAAATCCCTTAATTGATCTATTTTTAACCTAAGTGTCCCCACACCTTTTAAACCATTTACCTCTCTGTCACTATTCTCCACCATATGTATCAACTTGTATTATATTGTGTATAGAACTTTCATACTGTATGCTGTAGTACTGTATAATGTATAAGAATACCCACTGTTTAGTGGAAATAAAGTTTTATTATTATTATTATTATTATTTCTCTCTCTCTCTCTCTCTCTCTCTCTCTCTCTCACGTGTCGCGTGAGTGCTGCCACCCCAGAGCTGTTTGATATATTTATTTTAATTATGAAAGGATCACCTCTTCCCACTTTCATCCCTTCAAATTTTCTTGCAATTATACTTGCTAAATTAATTAGCAACATTAGAAGTGTTGGGGAAGTAAATAATAATTAGAATATTTTTAGAGCAACACTGCCAAATTTTTATGCCACGTTTCTCTATTATCGTATAATATAGTATGCAGAATAGTTTTATTCTTCCTTGATACATGTCAGCACTTTCATTACAGTTTTATTAGTATGAGTTATGTTTATGTATCATTCCTACTACACAAACCACAGGCGTTATACATCGTAGGGTTAGGAAACATGGCAATAGTGTAGGCAGAGGCAGACTCCACCAAAACCCTTATGTTTAGATTTGTCAGACTATAGCGCTTATTTATCTACTGACTATGTTCTGTGACTTTCAACTTAGACTATTTTTCAACTTACATACTAACTTTACAGTAACTATACAATTGCTTTTATAGATGTACATGCTTTACGAAAAGAATGAGCATAGCAATAGCGTAACCAGGTGAGTTCAGGTCACCTTTTATAATACTTCCAATATAACATATTACCCCTTTACATGTTATACAATTGCTTTTATAGATGTACATGCTTTACGAAAAGAATGAGCATAGCAATAGCGTAACCACGTGAATTCAGGTCACTCGAAATCTAATTATTCACCTTTTATAATACTTCCAATATAACATATTACCCCTCTACATGTTATATATATATATATATATATATATATATATATAGAGAGAGAGAGAGAGAGAGAGAGAGAGAGAGAGAGAGAGAGAGAGAGAGAGAATATATATATATATATATATATATATATATAGAGAGAGAGAGAGAGAGAGAGAGAGAGAGAGAGAGAGAGTGAGGTGGGATGGTGGTCCACTGGGAGACAGCTTATCCCATAATTGGTGGCTAAATTAGGAGCCACTGGGGAATTTTCCACTCATCTTACACCGTGAACAGAAATCTTCCTAGCGCTTATTTACTTACTGAATGTATGCCGTATGACTTTCAACTTAGACTATTTTTCAGCTTACATACTAACTTTACAGTAACTATACAATTGCTTTTATAGATGTACATGCTTTACGAAAAGAATGAGCATAGCAATAGCGCTACAACGTGACTTTAGGTACCGTCATTATTTTTTCAACTCAAAATCTAATTATTCACCTTTTATAATACTTCGAATACAACATATTACCCATTTACATGTTAGACAAGTGCTTTCACCTTCTGCTAACTCACACTACGCCTAACATGAACACCACGTTGACGTGTTGCCTCCCCCACACCACTCTCGCTTTCACGAATCTGTCTGAGCTCTCCCACCCCAACACTTTCACTTTCTACTGCCCTAACCATCCCCACACCACTACTTCCTGCCACAGAACACATAAAAGGAACATACCTGTGGAACAGTCGCGATGTGCCGTCTGTCCCAGTCCCACGTGGCGATATCGTTTCCTTCCCCAGCCAGGAAAATACACCACCATGTACTGCTTCCTCGTCCTCGTCCTCATCTGATGGTAGGTGTTGCTGCCTAGATGCAGTACATGGTGCAGGCTGGCCGTCCCCTGCCCTCCTATATGTAATATATTTGACTTTCCTTGGGGAAGGGACCTCCTCATCACTGCTGCTGGTTACCTCCTCAGGCTGCACATAATCGACATCGAGGGTGTCATCGTCCATTGGGGAATCACTATCCCCTGTAAAGGTATCCAGGGCGACTTGTATCTCCTCTGACAGCCCACGACGCACCATATCTGACCTGGGTGACTGCTGAGAGGTAAGTGGAGGATCAAGGGGTCTGGTGAGGTTAATCTGGGTCTAGGGGATTATCCGCCTGGCGTGGAGTAGGTGAGGCTTGCGTAGGCGGGCGAAACAGAAATCAGGCGCGATTTTTGAAAAATGTGAAAATTATGCAACTTGCAATGTTGCCGCGTTAATTCACGTCACCGGGACATGAGTGCACATCATGTGCGGACGCTAATTCACGTCGCCGTGACGGCGCGGGTTAAGTCAAGACTTATTCATGATCAATGAATGGGGACAAAATAACCTTGTCTCATTTAATGCTAGTAAAACTAAATATACACAATTTACTAATAGACAGGTATTGCCAGAATCATATATTACCTTCACTGCTACTAATATTCCCATTTCCAAAAGTATTGAAATTCTCGGCATCTCGCTTAACAATGCCCTCAGCTGGATCTCTCATGTTTGATCACTTGCTAAAACTGCCTCAAAGAAACTTGGATTATTGTACTGAGTCCGTAACTTCTTCATGGATGAGCAGTTAGTTATAATTTATAAGAGTCATGTGCGCTCTCAGCTTGAATACTGCTCACCCTTGTGGAGTGGATGTGGAGAGGTTGCATTAAAACAAGTAAACAGAATTCGGAACAAAGCTGTTAGACTTATTAATAACCCTGCTTTTACTAATAAACTTCCTCCCCTACAAGTAAGAAGGAATGTTGCCTCCCTTGCATTATTTTACAGATATTTTTAAGGCAAATGCTCAGACGAAGTTGCGTCCACGATGCCACCTCTCCATGCCTTCCCTCGTGCTACACGGGCAGCTGGCAGCTCTCATGACTGGAATGTCACTCAGCCATACTGCAGTACTTCTGCCTATCAGAATTCTTTCATTCCTCGAACTGCATCTCTCTGGAACTCGTTTCCCCAGAGTTGTTTCCCTCCAAACTTCAACCTACAGCTGTTCAAGTCTAACTGTTACAGATATTGTATGAACAGAGGACACCAGTAATCTGGTGTATGGATTTGTTCATTTGTTTTTCCTTCCTCTGTTCTGTTATTAAAAAAATATATATATATCACTTAGGCTTCTCCCTTCCTTTCTTATATATATTTTTATTGTGAGAATAGGTCATACGGCATATTTCAAGGGGAAATAAACGGAAAAATTAGCGAATGAGTGCATGTGGAGTGTAGCCAAGTGATAATTAGCCCATTCCAGATGTATGGCAGTATCAATTAACTTTTCTTATATATATTATTTTGTTTAAGAATAGGGCATAGGGCACATTTCAATGGATAAAATGAGTGGAAAAATCCGTCCAGGATTTGTGTAGTGCAGCGCGGCTGGGCAGGTGGAAGGAGAGGGTAAAGGAGGGGAGGTAAGGAGGGGAGTCAAGGACAGGGGAAAAATGGCTAAACTGTCAACAGTGGATGGGAGTACAGATCACATTAGCAGAACTGACTATAGTTGGACACTTGAGAGCCCGGGCGAATTCAAAATAACACAGAATCACAAAAGTGACGCCTCGCGGTATGATTCCTTGCACCCGAGTGTCACGCAAGTGACGCCCCGCGGTTAAGGGGTTAAAGTTGCAGATACTCCCTATGCTCACCAACTGATCCCCCAGAACTTTCCATAGGTAGTAGTAGTTGTTCCCTACGCAGTCTGGCCGAACAGCCCCAAGTCCCTAAGGAAGGCAAAGGCCGAGACCAGGCCATGTTGTTGGCACAGGCGATTGTGTGCAGTGCAGTCTTCCATAATGTGCTTAATAGTATGGGATGCTGTATTGCATCCTGCACAGGCATCAGCGGCAGAGTCATCCAGCCTCTTCTGATAACTCAAGAGGGCTGGATGGTGCCCACATCTCAGCCTGGCCAGGTGGACCCTGTCCTCACGAGGGAGGTTGGATTCTGAAGGGAGGATATCAGGAGGTTGTGCATGCAGTTGTGCATTGTCTGTAAGTGACTGAATGGGATGGCAAGTGCTTTGAGCATGGTTATGATTCTGGAAGCTGATTTGAGGCTGGCGAGGGGAAAAGGTGACTATTTGTTTATGATATTGTTTGCTGCGTGTTGTTTTGATGTTCCTTGGTGTGTGTGGATGTGCTGCCATGTAGTGTAATGGATGGTGTGGGTTTGCAGAGGCTGCGGCAAGAATTTGTATCCCTCATATCTAGGTGATCATTGACTTTGAAGACTTTCGTTTCTTGCTGTAGGTGTGCAGCCTGTGATTATTTTTAGGGCCTTGTTCTGTAAGGTGTTGTAGTTTGTTTCAGCACAAGCAGGGCTTGCATAGTTCATTACTGACCGTATACATTGTCTTTCCTCATGGTTGGTGTTGCAGGTATTCCACGCCAATGGTCCTCGGAACATTTCCTCAGTGCCCTAAAGTCAGCTTTACCAAAGTTGTATGATTGTTCGTTTTTATGTACTTCTTAATCAATAGAGAGAAATTGGAAATTTATTTTCCACATCAAAGTATATTTTTTACAGGTCACATTAATAGTTTTTTACTTATTATCTATAAATATATTTTTGTTATGTCCGTATATACGGTGTTTCCTGCTTGGTGATTCAATAATCCTTATGTGAATTGTTTACTTACATACTGTATACTGCAGTTTTCAGAATAAATATTTTATTTTATAGCTCAACATTTCAAAGAACTTCATAAGTTTTAACTTTGCTTTATTCTGTACTTTACTAGCAGAGGTACCCAGCATTGCCTGAGAACATTGTTAACCCATCCTGTCAGGGTGGCATGTATACATGACAACCTGGGGACATCCGGGTGGCATGTATACATGATCTAGTGTTTTGTAGTATTATTGATATTGTATTATTATGAGTATAGCATTATATTATAATATTATAATTCTATAGGTTTAACTGATAAATTATGGTTCAAATAACGGTGATTTTTAAGAAAAACACCTGCTGGTGGTTTGGGTGGTGAAAACAACCCCTGGACATGATGGGTTAATGGCTTGTCTGCATTGGGTTCCTTTTTTTTGTTTTTGTTTTTTGAGCTGGTCACTCACTGGTCACATGTGGTCAGAACACTACAGATTCTTAACTTTCTTGTTTCAGTTAACATTATGGCACATACCCCTATATATTTAGTCTATCTGTTGTCAAATTGTGAAAAGACTAAATGCACAAATTATCTCACGAATCCATGATATAATTAAAACTACATTCATCAGCTGAGTGACAAGGTGTGTTATTTGAGTATTGTGTCCAACTATAGTACATTCATGTGGGCAATGAATAAAGAATCACTTTTAATTCTTTTAATCTTACTTAGACAGAAGCAGAGTAATAGCAAACTGAAAAAATATAAAGCCAATACAAAGAAGATGCCTATGGCACCACAACCTGGGGAGACAAGATCCTAACAGTGTACATGGATCTGCACATATAAAGAGATCTACTGCATACAATATTACGTTGCTAATTTGCAAATACCATTGGTCAAGGTAATACACTCAGTAACTTGACAATATGCAGCACACTTCATACACAGAAACTTCTTGTCCTTTTTTGTTCTCTTGATTACACCTTGACACAAATATTACATCACTCAAACCTTAACAAGCAGAGGCATCATGTTGCAATGCACTGCTACAATAACCACAGTGTAATCCATGAGTGGCCACAAATGACAGTCAACAGATTGTGAAAGAATTTTGAAGGTCTTCATCCTCTGGATTGCTCTCTCTACATGGATACGTAATGATGCAATGTTTCTTGTCTTTGTTATTTCACTTTGATTTAGAATCTTTCCTTTGCGATCCTCCTTCTCTCTTGTAAATGGTGGCATATACATCTCGGCACTCCGTTGGAGTATAAGGTCACCAATGTGAATCCCCCTGTCCACCAAAATGGCATCCCCTGGCTCTACTTTATCAAGATACTCAATTTCTGCTATATATCTGTCAGAAGTATTCCCTCCATAAACACTTGACACAAAGGTTATGTGTCCTAAGGGGGTTACTCCTATCAGCACCTTCAATGTGTTGTGATGCTTAAATAATGAGTATGTGGAAGCTTGTGCTGAAGGGTTGTTTGGTCTGGCTGTAAACATCTCGGTACAATCCAAGATTGTTCTCGTGTCTGCATATTGTGCATGATAATCTGTTGGCAACCTTGCTCATATCTGTGCAGCAGTAGGCCATATAAGCCAGTCTTTAAGTAGAGTGTAGAGTATGTGTATCCAAGTTATGACAGTGCTACTCACAACACTTCTGATACTTCAAAATGGTCCCATAGCATTTGGTAGTCGTAGCCTTCTTGCAGGAATTCAAGGGTCTTCAGATACTCTTCAAAGTGTGAGAGTTTCTTACTTGTGCTAGAATGAGCCTTACTTGGAGGTGTATTCGCATCTCTGAATGGTTTCTGTCCTCTCCAATAAAGTATCTTAGAAACACTTTTCTCAACCAACTCAAAAACAACATTTAGACTCTCCCTGGATTTCATACCTGTGTATTTCCTAACAGTCTAATCACTTTTTACGATCTTCTGAATGAAGGCCTCACTCATTTTCTGCATTACCACTCCCTGTCAGCTGAAAGACAACTGATCATGATCACCTTAAGCATGTTTAGCATTGTTCATGTTATAATTATTGTTGTGGCTGTGGCGAGAATTGGATGGGGCCACGGTGGTGTTGATGCCACCTGGCTATGTAATAGAAATATAACCTCCACAAACCGTGTGTTGTGGAGAGTGAGAGTACAATAATGGAGGAAAGGCATTCTGTTATCTCTGAGTGTCTCATTCTACCAAATCATGACAAGATATATACCGTAGCTTTGCAAGCTATGTGCAAATAAGATCTGAAGAACAGGCAATGGGCAAAATACTCACCTGAGGTGTTCTGTTCTTGACTGTAGAATCATCTTTCCCAGCTGTACTAGGGTTACATGGATCAGTCTGCACCCCAACATCTACTGGTTCCACTTCTGCTCCTCCTTTCTGGGCTGAGCATGCATAGCTGTGGTCTGCATTATTAGGCAGGTTGTTATCTCCAACTGGAACATTGAAAAGAAAATTAAACCCATGAGCACATGACTTAAATTGATGTTTTATTCTAGTAGTAGCAACTGAGGATGAGAAAGATTGACAAGTTGCCTATTTGGATGACAGCTAGTGTGTTTTTAAAACTGGATAATGCAGAAATACTGCATTTCCAATGGGAATCATACCTAAAACTACTTGTATAACATGGAAAAAAAAACAGGAAAAAAAATAATTATCAGTGGAAGGTTAAATGTATGATTTACTTGAAGCAGTACAAGGACCTTACCAGTTCAAGTCATATTCCTCCAGGTTGTTGTCCGAGTATTTTCAGAGTGGTAAATTACCTTTTCCTGCTGAAGAAATTTCCCACTGCTTTTACTATCACGTTCCTTAGGCCATACCCATGCAGTGTTGCCACACATACGATCATTATTGTATAAGTACGATACAATTGCGTCTGGTACGACGTACGGTACCATTTTGTATTATCGTAAGGTTTGTACGATAATTCTGGGTTGAAAGCTAGCATGCCAGTAAATTTTGTGGCACGCATGGCTAATCATGCATAGTTGTTCCACAGTGACAGATGAGAATCTTAACAGCTGATGTGATGATCATCATTGAAAATATATATATTTTTTTTTATGATCTTACTCAGTTTTATTTCCTGCAGGAGTAAGCACATTTCTATGAATTATGTACGTTCTATGGGCTGCATTCTGCTGCTAGTCAGGGTAGCACTAAGGCTATTTCTTTTCCTTGTAATACTATTTTTGTAATAAAGGATATGATTATACCATCGTAATATTATGATTATGAGATTTTCAGGGTAAGCTCTAATTCTAATACAAAATCTATCTATCTATCTATTGCCAGACGCCTCAATCCCGTACAGGGTGGCCACAAACAAATCGCCTCCACGTCACCC
Source organism: Coenobita brevimanus (assembly GCF_032717465.1). Taxonomy (NCBI): domain Eukaryota; kingdom Metazoa; phylum Arthropoda; class Malacostraca; order Decapoda; family Coenobitidae; genus Coenobita; species Coenobita brevimanus. The sequence goes on from NC_136982.1 coordinate 24,113,851, forward strand.
TGTCCCCCGCCATTTCACTGCCCTACTCCCAACTCACACCCCCCTCTCTCATATACCTCTCCACTCCATCCCTCCATCTCATCCTCGGCCTTCCCCTCCCTCTCCCCCCCTCCACTTCACTCGCATACACTCTCCTCGTCAGTCTCTTACCCTCCATCCTCTCCACATGGCCAAACCACCTTAGTGTGTCCTCCTAACGCTTCATATCACATCCACATCCACACCACAACGCTTTGTATCCTCATTTGTCAGCCTGTCTCTCCATGTGACTCCACAGGCTCCTCTTAAATAACTCATTACCACTGCTCTCACTTTTGACTTGTGTCCTTCCAACAAGGTCCAAGCTTCACTTCCATACATTAGAGTTGGTAAAACAATACTGTCATGTAGTAACTTTTTCACTTCCATGCTCACTTCCCTGTTTCTTATCACTGCTTTCAAGGAACCAGCAACGTAAATATACACCTGAGCAGACGTCAGTACCTTACAAAATGACGGTTCTGATGAAGATAATTGTAATGGGTAAGTTTTCAGTAAATAACGAAGGCATCGGCGAGTTTTAAAATACATCAGATTCTTAAAGTTAAAAAAATAATAATAATGTACGATAATTCCACGAAAAATCGATAATTTTGAGGGGCCAGTACGATAATTCCCATCTAAAAGTGCGGCAACACTATACCCATGATTGACTGTCTTACTCAATGTACTAGAAGGTGGTTTTCGTTTCCCAACTTCCCAACTGGTTGCTAGGCTAGGTTAGGTTAGGTTGGGTTGGGTTAAGGTAAATTATTAGGTACAGTCAAGTTAGGATGAGTTTAGTTACACACTTAAATGAGTCCCTTCCGCCATTACCCTGCGAGTTGAATGAACTGACTCAACGGAACAAAGCTAAAAACAATGGAGAAGCAAATTTAGTTACACACTTAAAAGAGTCCCTTCCGCCATTACCCTGCGAGTTGAATGAACTGACTCAACGGAACAAAGCTAAAAACAATGGAGAAGCAAATTTAGCAAAAAACGTTCAAGTACCACCCCAGAAATCCCCCCCAAAATAGCTATCAGGAAGAAGTGATTTAGTAAAGTGCTTTTACTGCTTCAGATAAAGCGTATCCTTACCAGTGGATGTAATTACCATTTGAAAGGAAATACCAATACAATTTAATGAAAATTACCTGTAATTGTGGGTGTAGACACATGCCTGCTGGAGCATATTTCAACCTCTGGCCAGTCCTGACTGTGATCAAACACAAACACATCCTCAGTTGGTGTATTTCGGTCATCCTAGACAATTTACCTACCAACAAAGCTCCAAGCTCAGATGGAAATCCGTCAATTGTTTTGAAAAAGTGTTCCCCTGAACTTGCCTCTGTTCTAGCTAAATTATTCAGACTATGCATACATACTTCTTTATTCCTAAATTAATGGAAAGAAGCCAATATCCACCCAATTCCGAAGAAAGGAAGTTCCTCTGACCCCTCTGATTACAGACCAATAGCTGTCACATCTTCTCTTGGTAAGGTATTTGAAACATTAATTAGTAAGCACATTGTTAAACACCTTCAATGAAACAACTTAATTAGTGATAGACAATATGGTTTTCGCCATGAAAGATCCACCATTGACATGAGTATGTCATTTCAATTTCCACTCAATTAACGCTGGCGTGCCACAGGGGTCAGTTCTGTCGCCAACCCTATTCCTGGCTCATATTAATGATCTCTTATCTGTCACCCACAATCCCATCCACTCGTATGCAGATAATTCAACACTACATAGTTCATTCACACTCAGACACCCATTTACAAAGTCTAATATCTCTACTTCCCAACTCAGTACAGCCATTTCCATAAATCAAGAGCAGTCTACGATCAGTGAATGGGGACAAAACAACCTTGTCTCATTTAAAGCTAGTAAAACTAAATATATACAATTTACTAATAGACAGATATTGCCAGCTTCGTACATTACCTTCGGTGCTACTAATGTTCCCATCTCCAAAAGTACTGAAATTCTTGGCGTCTCACTTAACAATGCCCTCAGCTGGACCTCTCATGTTAGATCACTTGCTAAAACCGCCTCAAAAAAAACTTGGATTATTGTACAAAGTCCGTAACTTCTTCGCTGATGAGCAGTTAGCTATAATTTATAGAAGTCATGTGTGCTCTCAGCTTGAATATTGCTCACCCTTGTGGAATGGATGTGGAGAGGTTGCATTAAAACAACTAGACAAAATTCAGAACAAAGCTGTTAGAATTATTAACAACCCTGCCATTACAAATAAACTTCCTCCCCTACAAGTAACAAGGAATGTTGCCTCCCTTGCATTATTTTACAGATATTTTTAAGGCAAATGCTCAGACGAAGTTGCGTCCATGATGCCACCTCTCCATGCCTTCCCTCGTGCTTCATGGGCATCTGGTAGTGCTCATGACTGGAATGTCACTCAGCCATATTGCAGAACTTCTGCATATCAGAATTCTTTCATTCTCCGAACTGCATCACTCTGGAACTCGCTTCCCTCAGAGTTGTTCCCCTCCAAATTTCAACCCACACCTATTCAAGTCTAACTGTTACAGATATTTTATGAAAAGAAGACACCAGTAATCTGGTGTATGGATTATTTTTTTTATTTATTTGTATTTCCTTCCTCCGTTGTTATTATAAAAAAAAAAAAAAAAACGAGTGGATGCTGGGTTTGGGCTAGTGTTAGCAAGGCATGATTCTCCTCACCTACTTCTTGTCCTTTACACTGGTCTATTTTTCTGTCTAGTAATATTTGCATAGCAGTTTCTCCCCTAATCATTATATTCCAACAGTATTGGTTCTGGGTTTTCTGGTGCTGGTCTTTCTTTCTTCCATCCAATGAAATGCAAGGAGCAGATGGCATGATTACGAGTGGCTTTCCATCCCACTTCCCTCCTGCACCTCTCTTCCCACACTTTTCTTCTTACTGGTTCTGTCTTGGCAGATGGAAACCTGGCCCAGCCTTTGACATATTGTATTGGTAGGAATTTTATATATAACTCACTGGCCACCAGTGTATTGCCGAGAATTTTAATGAATACCACCGCTAACCCCAGTGTATTGCTTTAGAATTTTAATTACATCTCACTGTTTAGACACCAGAGTAATGTTAAGATGATTCTGATCCCACAAAACTTTGTCATCACCACAATCTCTCCTCTTGCAACAATTTCTTTTGTCTCCGCTTAGCATTGGAGTGTAAATCCCTGGGAATGCGCACTGAATTTGAAGTTGAGATTATAATGGTGTCAGTTGGTAATGGGTATTTAGTAATAGGTGAAATTTCTATGCCGGTTCTAGTTTCCTTATTCAATTCAAGGTTGTATTAGAATTTATGGAGGATGGGAGGTGTGGTAGCGTGATATTCTTTATGGCTAACCATCTCTGGACTGACCTGGAGCATAGCACTTTTTACATACCAGCGTGGCTGCCATTAAACTACTAAGCCTGTTTTTAGTGTAGACCCAAAACCAACTGGGGTGTTTTAATTCTCTTACTCCAAAATAGATACCAATGAATTACCCGACTTATGTCCAAACAGTAGGATCAGTTTTCATACTGAATGGCTTAGCATGAGTTTCGGCAGGCTTAGGTTATCGAGTTGTTATTCCCCCTAGTACACCTTGCGGGCTGCCCCATACACAGCCATCAAAGATGGGTAGTTGGAAACCCAAATTTAAAGAGTATAACATTGATTTTAATCATACCCAAAATTAGATGAATGCTTAAATCCACTATCCACACTGTTCTATTAACACTTGGAACAGAAAGACCATACGAGTTATGAGTGGAGGTCGTTTTCCTTGGTCACTGAAGGAATCGAGGAGGGACGATACTAAAACAGTATAAAGACCACTTAATAATACATCCTGCACCACTCTCCTACAATAACACTTTCACTTCAATTATGAGACTTAATCATAACACTCAATTCAATTAATGATAAGACCCAAAATGACCTAATTCAATATTTACACAAATTCCAAAAATTATATTACCTTTTTATACTAATGATATACACTTCGATTACATTATTTCCCTTGTGACTTATAATACAGAAAACTCCTCGACTTAGGTTAAGGTACAATGATTTAGATTTTTGCCTAACACAATGAATGGGGAGGGGGGAAGTGTGTGGTATGTAAATGTGGTGATGCATTTGGCAGACTATGACTTGATTTAATGTTAAAATCTGTGAATCAGTCAAATGCGATGGAATGAGTCACACAAGAACTTTGCGACTGAACACACTATTAATCACTCTATTTTTTTTAACTCAATGTGAAAACAATGGAAGGAGGAGATTATGAGGCTTTGGCACTAACCTGTGAATCAGTCAATGGCGGTGGAATAAAGGCGCGTTTTTGTGAGGCCCAGGCTTGAGCCTGGCTCGAGCCAGACTTAAGCCAAACGTCCATTCCCGTTTTTGCGGTGCCCTCAAGCCGGACTCGAGCCGCGCTTGAGCCAGACTCAAGCCAAGTCGATCCACCCCTCGAGCTGGCTTGAGGTAGCTCGAGCCCGGGAGTGTGACGTCATACGTAAACAAAGATGCCGTCTTCCATTGTGTTGTATGTGCTGTTCTCACTTTTTTTTCAATATGCCATGAGTATGTGGCTTGCACCGATTGATTTTGATATACAGATATGCTAGAATTTACAGTTGATGCACGTGAGAGAAAAACATGTGTAGCTAGAGTGAATTGGACAGCTCGTTTGTGGTGCAGATCAGATGGTGTTCACTCACTATTGCTTTTGAATTAGCACTGGGCTGTTCGTTGTCTAGTTTTTTTTTTTTTTTTATGTTTTAAAATACGTTTTCTAGTGTTCCATACTTCACAGAGGTATTTCTTGTAGTGGTAGAATTTTTTATCTGCATCTTCTTTTGCGTATGTTAATAACAGTATGTTCTCTAAATTGCCTTCTACCTCATAATTATTTACTTCTTATATCTTTTAATGCATTACAATTTTTAAAGAAATGTTCAAGAGTTTCTTCTTGTTTTGTTACATAATTCACAATACGTATTTCCACCAATAGTGTTCGAGCAACATCTGTGCAGCAGTATAGAACCCTGTGTGTTTTCATTAAGCTTTACTTCCTTAATGTCTATTTTTTTCTCTTCATAAAATATAATTGAGGATTTGTTTGTCATTTCTTCTCTCCAAACGGCCATACCACGTTGAGTACACCGCTTCCTGTCTGATCAGCGAAGTTAAGCAACGTTGGGTCTGGTTAGTACTTGGATGGGTGACCGTCTGGGAACACCAGATGCTGTTGGCATAACGTTCTCCCTACATGTCAAGTGGGGTTGGTGGAGAATTAGTGCCCCTCCCTGTAAAACAATTAACTCTAAGCCCTTGGCCACCCCGTTTGGGATACATGGCGTCTGGCAATGAATGAAAAAAAAAAATTACCTTCTTCTTTATTTCATCCTTTTTTAAATTGTCCAGTTGGTTAGTATTTCTTATGCTGATTTCCTTCATATATTCCTGAATATTTTTTATCCATGCATCTCCTTTTTTTTCTTTCATACAGTTCTAAGAACACATTTAATGCTAATGAATTATTTTCTTGCAGAAGAAAGCATATAATGAGTGGATGAGGAACAGGGAGGTCGAAGAAGCTGAGAGGAGGACGAGAGAGTTATATGTAGAGAGGAGGAGAGAGGTGAAAAGATTAGTAAGAGAGAGTAAGAAGAGAGTGTATGAGGAATTTGGAAGGAATTTGAGTGCAAAGTGGAGGGAATGTAAGAAAATGTTCTGGAAAGAGGTAAAGAGAGCTACACAGGGTGCCAACGAAGTTAGTTGGGGTGTGAAAGATAAAAATGGTACATTACTAGTGGAGAGGGGAGAAAAAGTGAACAGATGGAGAGAACACTTTAATGAACTGGAGGAGTCCCTCCACGGAACACTGGTCTGTACTGCTCCTGTACAAAATAAAGGAGAAGAGTAAAGGTTTCCTTGGTGACTCGCATATTTCTGAAGAAATCAAGATCTTTCTGATCCAGGTGATCACTGAAGCCTTTCTGCTTTCCTTGTGATTCTCTGCACCAACCCAAAGGAACATAATGTAATTATAAAGTATGGTTTTGCTAATATTCTTAATATATATAAAAAAATTTTTTGAGGGGGTGGGGGGACACATTGACCTAGCAGCAAAGTAGCTCACTGAAGGGAACACCTGAATGGAAATAAGGGTCAATTTTTAGTTTCACACAACCACTGATCTTTGCATCAAATCTGAGTGTTTCCAATGGTTTTTGGTGTGATTCATTTGATTTTGCCCTTCAAATCTATTGCCAATCAATGGTTTCAAAGGAATATTTTTGCAATCACCTTAGAATCTACTATTTCTTTTTAGAAATAAAGGTCAAAATGAACAGAATCACACCCAAAACCATAGGAAACAGTCAGGTTTGATGAAAAAAATATGTATTGTGGGCCTACTACTTACCCTAACCCAACCCAACCTAATGTAACCTAACCACCTAACCTAACCTAACCCAACCCAACTCAGCCTAATGCAAGTATTATTCATTTGCGAGCAAAGTGCATAGAATGAAAAATGGTCTATATTGGCCCAGAACTTATTTGGTAAACTTATGTTTCTAAGAATCTCTGGTTGTGCGAATCTAAAAATTGTCCGAAATGAGCACTACCAGATACCCAATAATCACAAGGCAATGTGACCCTATGGAAGAAATTCCCCACACATTCAATACGTTGTTATCACAAATGAATATCATCTTGATAATTCCTTTCCCCTGAAAGTATGCACTGATAAAGAGTTCATAATGCAGGTACAGTTCATGCAACATACAGGGAGTGCTGCCTGTTGCATGCACACCTGAATGAACCAGACATGCACTCATACAGCTTGTTGGCCAACTTAATACTTAAATGGCCAATCATCTGCATCCAAAAGAAAAAAACAGATATAAAAATATATATATATAAATCTGGCAGGTGCAACATCTGCATGATGAAGTTAGCTCATCTTCTACCAAACTGAATGAGGCATGCCAAACTCTTGTCTGGATGATCCTACATTAAAATTTTATCCAACCAACATATAGTCAGCTGCCTAGGCTCATCATCGTCCTTACCAAAATATTTGACAAACTCATTACCTGCTGCCAAGAAATATTGGCCTACCTAGCCTCTTCTCAGCTACCTAGTCACAAACAGACACTTATCAAAAACCGTCTTAAACTCATACTCCTGACGTGATCTAACCAGTAATACAACCATAATTTTTATTTTTTTCCAATGTGTAGGTGGGAAGTGGGAGGTAAAAATGTGGACATACTTGTGTTGGGGTATGTTCACCTTATACAATCTGCTTCAGACAATTATGGAAGTTTGATTTTCCTTAATAGTAAAACAATCGCTGTAAATTTACTGGAGCTGCCAAGCCTAGTAAGTACGTAAAATGAAGCAATAACCTATTATCAGACTTTTACTCACCAAACTTTTGATATGTGTTAGATCTTACGAATATCAAAACCTAACCAGTCCATGATTCCAGTTGCTTCCTACCATCAACAACATAACTTTTTGACCACATTACAAACATGATGGTCACAAATGTGTTGTCTCCAGCATTATTATTAAGCTTGCTACCACTACACCATAATATCAATAAGAATTCTGTCTACTTTCCCATACACTGTCACTGAGAGTACCTTGTTCCTAGGGTTCTCAACAAGCACCCCAAGTTTGTAAACTTAAAGCTTTCCATATATAATGCCCTTCATCTTTCCAGTGGTTAACACAGCTGCTTTATGTACCCTAGTGCCTGTTGCCATTAAAGACGACAACGCAGTGACCTGGCTAATGTATTCCTCTACAAGAGTGGACACAACAGTCGCAGACTCTTGTGTCTCTGCAAACAACGGAAAAGTTCCCATCTGGAGGGAAGAACTACTGCTTAGATCGAAAATATCTGATTCTTTAATATCTGCCATGCTGCTTTGCGTCATCAGCAGACCGGGGTGTTTGTTTACATTCGTCAGTACGGCTCGAGTACTGTTTTTGCAGGGCCACTTTGGCTTAAGCCAAAGAGCGAAGCCAGGCTTGAGCCTCAGGCCTCACAAAAACGCGCCTTAAGTCACGCAATGGCATGCTCGCCCATTCCTTAAATAACCTCGGATACCTCAGTCTGATTGCATTATAGGATGTTATCTTGCGGTTACAGCCAGTCAGGAGACAGGACGTGTGTGCTGGGCAATCCCCAGGTCCTGTCCTCCCCACTTACTGTTATTTTTAACCAGCCCATATCCCACCGACCGGGCTAATGTATGGCCAGGCCTGCACTATAGGTGCAGGGAAACTTTGAACGAACGAACGAACGGTTACAGCTGTGGTCTGCTGGGCGAGGCTCTTCACTTTTTGTATACATTATGTAAATACATTATACCATCTTGCTTAAGTTATTCTAATTAGAGCCGACAGCTGACGTATATGGAAATGTTCCTGACTCGTCTGGTTCCCTTTCATATATTGATGTCCCCTATATTAGGTTGTGCCTCGACTGACAGTCACCAGGTGATGAGTGCAGGTATGTAATGTAAAAAGGCATTACATATCTGCAGTCGATGGTGTTCTCTTGGTCGAGGCTTTTAAATTAGTGTAGGTCTAGTTATTTGTCTTTTATGATTTAGTATAGGTTAGCGATTTGTCTGTTAGGTGGTTAGTTTTAGGGTCTTTAGATTAGGTATTTTTGTTTATAAGTTATATAAGGTTGAAAATATAAAAAAATTAAAAAAAATAAAAATAAAAATGCAAAAAAATAAAAAAAAAATTATTATACAGTATATATATGTACGTGTGCATGAAAGTATGTTCCTATGAATGGATGTGTATGTATATTATATATATATATATATATATATATATATATATATATATAATTTTGCCTTAATGACCAGGGGCTCCGGCCTCAATGGTCGATAGGCAAAAAAAAAAAAAAAAAAAAAAAAGTTACAGCTTTCACGTTAACAACTATGTCTCGCAACACTTATTTTGGAATTGACTTCTTTAGAGCTTATCGTATCTCACCAGGACTACAAGATGATGGAGAAAATTTGAGTAGTATTTAGAATGATCACACCACTTAATATCATGTCTTCGTAATGATGTTCGGATGCTATTTTGTTACTTAACCAAACGTGGGAATGCACAATGATCATATTTCAAGGTAACTAAATATATAGAATATTATGAACTGTTTCTCCCCTTCTGGCACTTTCTCAATTAGCATTTCTAACACTAAAATGAATTGAGACCGAAAGATATCTTTGAATTTACCCAAGTAAGAGGTTATGAAGATTAAGCCAATTTTAATGTTCGTCAACTCTACTATCCACGTGTTTTATGGAGGGGAGGAGAGAGTGTGGTCGGCTGATGTAATACTTAATGCGAATTACATGATACATAGATGTTCACTTCTAATTTATCTCTATGATACAAAAAATCACTCTTGTATGATACTTATGGTACACTTATACTAGATTATAATCATTCATACTTATACTAAATTGTTTTTAATTGCTAAATTACAACTATCTTACATGTAAATTACACTTATATTACATCGTAACATAACTTACTGGCACTACACGGGTCCTTCCTCCGGGAAACAAATTTTCACAATCGGAGTGTTTTCAAGACAAGCATTAAAACATGTTCCCAGGATGCGTGTGCGGACGGGACAGACTTACCAACCTGACTGCGAGTCCCCTTTTAAACACACCTTACTCTGACACTCTCCCCATGATAAGTGGCACCTATCGGTCCACGTAATACACCGCGTACCCCAGGGGGTCGCTGCATGTCACTAATGAATTTACAAAGAAAAATGTATCCAGTGGAGAAGAGAAACCCCAGTTAACCTCCTGCCTGAGTAATGGCATAGTCACCCATCTGGGTGGACTCGTACTCTCATTGCCAAGATCGTCCCAGGGGTGCTTCCCATTCACACTTGCTGTCACTCAGTGTCACTCACATTTCTTCCATTCGATACTTTCGTTTCTAGCCTTCCACCTAGTACCTGACGAGCGCTTGACAGGTCCTGAAGTTGCGGCCACACTCTCGGCCGTGTCAACTGTAATGTGAGGGGTAGGCCCGCTCGGCCCTCGAAGTAAAGTTCTTGCAGTATCCCCACTGAACTGGGCTGAGCCCATCTCAACCTCTTTCTCTCTCCCTGAAACTATAGCTCTTCGCAGTCAATTGTCAGCCAATCTGACCCGCACACACTTCCTTATCTACTCCATAAACCATTACACTCTTTAGCTCTCACAGATTTATCAACATTCCTCAATAAGTCAGCTAGGAGGCCGTCTTTCATGGGGCAGTAATTGTTTGTCTACCTGGTCAGGTGTAAAGGCACTTTCTTGGGGTTCCAACAGCCACTCTTCACTACCATGATAAGGTTTCACCTGCCCAGCAGCTCTCTGTATTCGTTTTCCAGTAAAGACATTCTCCGCTGTATATACACTGCCATCCAACAACATTTCCACTACACGATAGGGACCTTCCCGCTTCACATTTGACTTCCGACATGTACCCGACACCATTGTTTCCTTTTTGACCCACACCAAGCTTCTCACACCAACAGTCTGATTCTTCCTTCTCCTATTTGCCACGTCTCGGTACTGGCGTGCCATCTTCTGGTGAATTTCCCTGATGAGAATGTGCGCAGTGGCCAACTTGTCTTCTTCGCCATCGATCGAGGGAAGTCGTGCATTCACCAGTCTGGGCGGATGGTGAGAGAACATGAAGTATGGCTGCTGTCCGGTTGAGGTGTGAATAGCCTGATTCATGACAATCTGACATGGTTGAAGCAGTTGGGGCCAACGAAGGGGGTGTCCTTGACATAAGGCAAAGAGGACCGACTTGAGGGCATGGTGCATCCTCTCTGTGATCCTGTTGCCTTGAGGATGGTAAGGGGTCGTGTAGTATAAAGTGATTTAATGTTGCTGGCAGAATTTCTGGAAGTCTCTACTGGTGAATTCGCCTCTGTTAACCAGAACAATACTCTGAGGTGATCCGTAATCTGCCACGTATTGCCAAAGTATGTCTGTTATGTGCGTAGAGTGTTTGGTCTTTAGGGGGAAGAACCTAACAAAGTGCCTGTAATGATCTATTACTGTAAGGACATATCAGTAACCCTGGATTCCAGCAACCATGTCAGTAAGATCTATTCCAATCTTTTTCAATGGCTTATTCACTGGAGGCAGTTCTTTCCACTATTGCTGCAATCCAGTGTCCCCTTTGAATCGTTGACAAGTAATGCACTTTTTTAATATATTCACATACATCAACCTTGAGATTCTGCCAATAATATAACTCCTCTGCCTTCTTGATAGTTTTCTTTTGCCCAAGATGTCCTGACAACTCATGTGCGCATTCAGGCATTTGTTTAACTAACGCAAGAGGGACTATGAGACTGTAATGCAGGCTTCCATCTGCCTTCTCTTTCACAAAATATAGAACTTCATCTACGAGAGCAAACTGATCTAAAGTAGCCTTGGGCAGTCGTTTGGTTGGGACTGCTCCACTCTCAAGGTATTGCGCTAGTTCTTCCCACACGGGTTCGTCTTTTTGCCAGGCCTTCATTTGTTCTTGATCTAACTCGAGCCAGGTGGCTTCAGGTGGACGGACTACTACTCGAACTGAGCATGACAACTGGTCTGCTACAAAGTTGTTCTTATCTTTGAGGTACTGGATGTTATAATTATATTCTCGCATTTTTAGTATCCACCGGTTCATTCGAGGTGATTAAGTCTTCCGTTTGAATATACTAGTGAGAGGTTGGCGGTCAGTTATTACAGTGAATCGGACACCCCACAGATAATGATGAAAATTACAACACGCAAGAACTACAGCTAGTGCCACTTTATCTGTTGCTGAATATCGAGTCTCACAGGGGTTCAACTTTTTAGAGAAATACCCGACCGGTTTGCTAGTCAAATCTGATTGAATCTGACTCAGGACTCCACCAGCGTAGGTGTTACTGGTGCCGGTGGTGAGAATGAATGGTTGTTCTATCTGAGCTTTAACCAAGACAGGGGTATTGATGAGATAAGACTTTAGATGTTCAAAGGTTTTCTGACATTCGTCCGTCCAGATAAAAGTTACTCGAGCTTTAGTTAGGTTGGTGAGAGGTATAACAAATTCTACCAAAGGAGGGGATATGCTTTCTATAGAAACCAGACATACCTAGGAAACAACATACTTCTTTCACTGTAGTGGGTGCTTTCATCTTCGCTATTGCCTCTACGTTCTTCAGGTCGGGTTTGCTTCCGTCTGCTGAGATTTTGTGACCCAGAAAAGTAACCTCTTTAAGACCAAATGTACACTTACTAAGATTCAGTTTTACAACATTTTTAGTAAGTAGTTGGAAAAGTTGCCTCAGGCGATCTAGTAACGTAGGAAAGTCATGAGCCCAAAGAATCAAGTCATCCAAATAATTTCTGACCCATCCTTTCTGTAGGAGTGGCATAAGTACTGAAGCCATCCGCCTAGAAAAGATCGCAGGGGGACAGTTAAGACCAAATGGGAGCCATCTGAATCTATACAAAGTAACTCCATCACTGAAAGTAGTAAGGTCGCGGCTCTCTTCATCTAGCATGCTTTGGAAGTAAGCTTCTCGCATGTCGAAGGTCAAATAGTATTGATGACCGTCTGCTTTTTCCATTAATTTTTCCAACCGAGGAAGAGGATTAATGTCAGTAGCGAGAGGTTTGTTGACATGTCAGTAGTCTAAGCACATCCGTTTCCTCCCATCGGGTTTATTCACTAGTACTATAGGTGACAACCAGACTGCTGTTGATCGTTCTATGATCTCCCAATCTTCCACGTCTTGAAGCATGTCCGAAATAATCTGCTTGGTCTGCTCGGCATAATGGTACATTGGTCCACGACTGGGTTGGGGATCAGCCACCTTAACCCGTCCCGTCCCAGAGACGCGAATTCACGTCCTCACATGATGTGCACTCATATCCCGGAGACGTAAATTAACGCGGCAACATTGCAAGGTCCCTAATTTGCACAATTTTCAATTTTTGCGAGTGATTTTTGGCACGTATACATGGGACACCTTCCTCTACAAGATGCCAGGCAGGGACAATGCCTTACCCAGCATGACCTCCCCCCCCTGCATGACCTTTTCTCAGCAATTCACCTGTTATCAGTGACCTGGCCAGTAAAGCCATGTCATGCCACGGTACGAAATTCAGGGCCAGAGTGATTCCCCAATCGATGACAATGTGGAGGACAAACATTAGAGGAAGAAACAGTCAGAAATGATGATCAGGTAATGTGGCAAAAAAAGGTCAGGAATGGTGATGAGTTAGTGAGTGAAACAATGCTTATAATGCCTATATTACTGTTTGAAAACCAATATACTCTCGTACTACATATAAATTCGTACCAAATAAATAAATAAATACCGTTTATGAGTGGTGTAGGATAGTTATCCTCCCATAGAACTCGTTTTCTTTGCAGCCAGCCTGATAGAAAACCCTGTAAGGTAAGGAGGTACTCCTACCTGGATCGAGTGTTTTAAACCTCAGGTGAGCGATTTCTCTATGAATTTTCAATGTTTCTCACCAAAAGCAGATGTTTGAGCCAAAAAAAAAAAAAAAAAAAAGGTCCAAAAATGTCGGGACTGGGGCGTACCACTGCCCAGAAAACGTCAGGATGGGGCGGGTTAATGTGTGCGGGAGGGCCACTGATAGTCCCTAACTCTTTCTCGTCAAGGATGAAAAGGGAGTCATGACTGAGTATTAACTGTGACAAGTCTTTACGCTGAGCCTTGGTGAAATGTTGCCACTTTTGCCTCTCCATGAGTTCTTTTAACCTCTGTTCATGCGCCCTACTCTCTCTCACTTGATCATTTTGCGGCAGCAGGTCATTATTGATTTGGGTGGTGGTGTTAATTTTGCAGGGAGGGTTGTCAATTTTCTCGTAAGACCCAACAATCGTGCCCTTCTTATATGTCTTTTCCTGCTCAGTGGCATTAGTGGGCAGTAGGTAGATGGTGTTTTCTGAACTTACTTGGACTAGATAGGGGCGACTGTTATCACTGAATTTGGCTTGCAGGTGAACAACCAAGTTAGTACCTGGGTCTTCCCTTACATGAACGGACACAAATTTGGACTGATAGGGACTAAGCTTTTCCACCATAAGGAGACTGATTTGAGTAAAAAGTTGCTTGGGATTCATGACCACTACAGGGTTCACCTTTACTCTTTTGACTTTGTTCTGCCGAGGAATGTAATTTACTACATAAGAGGCGCCTCCCCATACCATGACTCTCCTCTCGCCATTCCAAATAAGGGGGGCTTGACTCAATACGTCACACCCAAGGAGTAGGTCTGCAATGATGTACGAGTTAGGTACTACCGGGAACCATTGTTTGTGAGTTCTTACATCACCGACCCCAATTTCAGTTCACAGCATTTCTAAAATTCTCAAGGGTGCACCTGTGACTCCTTGTAATCGACGAGGGTTTTGCCATGAATTTATCTCTCCTACTATTCGCTTGGCAGCCGATTCCTTTTTTAGCATGTAACAGCCGCCTGTATCAATTAGTGCCTCTACCACCTTCCCACTGGCAATGATACTAATGGTGGGAGAGGTATGACTACCAGCTAATCATGCTCTCGGACTAGGGTCCTGGGAAATATTTGTGTTGGGATGAGCCTGGGTTGAGGCTTCCTGCTTATGTCCAGGGCACCCATGGTTTCCCCAATGACATCCGAGTCTTTGACAGTCAAGACAATAATCAGGTGGGGGTTTCTGCCAGCACTCTTGCAGAGTGTGGGACGTTGCTCGGCAGTGACTACAATATTTTCGGCAGGGGGTTTCGTGATCACTCACCTGCCTCTTACTCATGTGCTCTAGATTTGTTTTCACTTCCCGCACTTGAGCTCTCAGTTCTTCCATTTTATTCTTAGTTTCCACCATACTCATATTACTGGCTGGGCCTTCAGGAATGGAGGGAGTGGACCGTGTGCTGGTCTTTTCCCTGTTACTACTATCCTTCACTGGTACCGCATTGATTTGAGGGGGCTGCCCCTCTTCTAGTAACTGTTGTTCATGTTCAATACAGTCCAGGAATTTGCGCAATGGGTACTCATCATCTAGAAATCCCTCGAACTTCTTGCGTGAAGCAGAAGGTAAGCCATACCACAGCTTCTTCTTTATTCGTCGGTCTTGATTAGGAAATTTCTCATTAGGGAACTTTGATTCGATTACTGTGTGTTGACAAATGAACCTTTGGGTGAAAGCCTGGGGTGATTCTCCCGTCATAGCTCATTGACTCCAACTCCTGCCACGCTCGATCGACACTGACCTCTATTGCAAAATCTGTTCTAAGATGTTTAAGTGTTAGCCAGGAGACTGCTCGATGGTTTCTTTGATGGTTGTGTATGAATATGGCTAACTCTGAACCGACCCTACTCTTAGCGATTTGCATGAAGGTGGAATCGTTTGGGTCACATTGTTCCACGAGTTCGAAGAACATTTCTAATCTGGCCATTCCATTGAGTCCTTGCAACTGGAGAAGTTCCAGGACTGGAATATCCTGGGGCTTAGTATGAACCTTCTCCTTCAGTCTCGTGAACGAGTGAGGGGTTGAATGTGATGATTGAAAAGGGGTGGCAGGGAGTAGTGGGGGCTCCATCTCTTCTAGCTCTCTCACTGTTCTATCCCTCACTGATCGCTCATCCTCCCTTTCTTCTGACTTAGGTCTACAACTGGCAGTACTGTATCGACTCAGAATGAAAAGATGAAGGGGGGGTAATCAGTGCTCACTACCTCGTTACACGAGAGATTCTTTCATCACGTATGTCTTATACTCATTCACTTTCAGTCTCTGCATCCTGCCTTGCTGCATGTCCTCTAATTACAGTCAGCAGTTTATCTTCCACTCTGCTCATACGATGACCTGAGAAAAATGCTTTTGCCCTAGCTCCAGGGGCTCGATATACTCTTAGTTCTACACCCGAGATTTCCAACGATCTAGGAATCTGGCAATGGCCTACTAGAGAAGCTTTCAGCAGGTTACTTGGGACTGTTAACCATATACAATAAGGCGGGCCTCCAGTGCACTTTGGTTACGGAGAATATTATCCCACCACTGCCACCAGTGTATTGGTAGAAATTTTTATGTATACCTCACTGGCCACCAGTGTATTGCCAAGAATTTTAATGAATACCACCGTTAACCCCAGTGTATTGCTTTAGAATTTTAATTATATCTCACTGTTAAGACACCAGAGTAATGATAAGATGATTCTGATCCCACAAAACTTTTCTCATCACTGCAATCTCTCCTCTTGCAACAATTTCTTTTGTCTCTGCTTAGCGTTGGAGTGTAAATCCCTGGGAATGCGCACTGAATATGAAGTTGAGATTATAATGGTGTCAGTTGTTAATGGGTATTTAGTAACAGGTGAAATTTCTATGCCGGTTCTAGTTTCATTACTCAATTCAAGGTTGTATTAGAATTTATGGAAGATGGGAGGTGTGGTAGCGTGATATTCTTTATGGCTAGCCATCTCTGGACTGACCTGGAGCATAGCACTTTTTACCTACCAACGTGGCTGCCATTAAATTACCGAGCCTGTTTTTGTGTAGACCCAAAACGAACTGGGGTGTTTTAATTCCCTTACTCTAAAATAGATACCAATGAATTACCCGACTTATGTCCATACTGTAGGATCAGTTTGCATACTGAATGGGTTAGCATGAATTTCGGCAGGCTTAGGTTCTCGAGTTGTTATTTCCCCTAGTACACCTTGCGGGCTGCCCCATACACAGCCATCAAAGATGGGTAGTTGGAAACCCGAATTTAAAGAGTATAACATTGATTTTAATCATACCCAAAATTAGATGAATGCTTTAATCCACAGACTCACTTCCCTAGTTAACACTGTTCTAAAAACACTTAGAACAGAAAGACCATACAAGTTATGAGTGGTCATTCTCCTTAGTCACTGAAGGACTCGAGGAGGGACAATACTAAAACAGTATAAAGACCACTTACTCAATAATACATCCTGCACCACTCTCCTGCAATAACACATTCACTTCAATGACGAGACTTAATCATAACACCCAATTCAATAAATGGTAAGACCCAAAGTGACCTAATTCAATATATACATAACTTCCGAGAACTAGATTACCTTTTTATACTAATGAAATACATTTCGATTACATTATTTCCCTTGTGACATATTACAGAAAACTCCTCGACTTAGGTTAAGGTACAATGATTTAGATGTACAATGATTTAGATTTTTGTCTAACACAATGAATGGAGGGGGGGAAGTGTGTGGTATGTAAGTGTGGTGACGCATTTGGCAGATTACAACTTGATTTGATGTTAAAATCTGTGAATCAGTCAAAGGCCGTGGAATGAGTCACAAGAACTTTGCTATTGAACACACTATTGATCATTCTGTTCTCTATAACTCTCAATGTGAAAACAATGGAAGGGGGAGATTGTGGCTTTGGCACTAACCTGTGAATCAGTCAAAGGCAGTGGAATGAGTCACCAGTTGCATGCTCGCCCATGCTTTATATAACCTCGGATACCTCAGTCCGATTGCATTCGAGGATGTTATCTTCCAGTTACAGCTTTCACGTTAACAAGTATGTCTCGCAACACTCATTTGGGAATTGACTTCTTTAGAGCTTACTGTATCTCACCAAGATTACACAATGATGAAGAAAATTTGAGTAGTATCGAGAATGATCACACCACTTTTTTTTTGTTTTTTTTTGTTTCCGACTCTAGGCATAGGCTTCAAGCCTGCCTGCTATCAAGGCCCAGTAGTCCTCCTACATGCCATTCACCTCTTCATGTCACCATTTCGGTGGTAACACTCACCATCCATATTGAATACATGCTAGGGCTGTCTCATACAAGATTGGTGTCCATATTGAATACATGCTAGGGCTGTCTCATACAAGACTGGTGTATCAGTATTAGCAGGGGTATTTTTATGACATATCGGCGGGTCATCTGGTAGATCAGGAAAGTCTGCTTTTAGGAAATTTAAATCCTTAAACTGTTCCCTGCCCCAGCTGGGATTTGATCCTGGGTCCATTGGGACTGCAGGCCACCTCTCTACCAATTCAGCCACCGCCTTCCCCTAAATATCAAGTCTTCGTAATGATGTTCGGATGCTATTTTGTCAGTTAACCAAACATGGGAACGCACAATGATCGATATTTCCAGGTAACTAAATATGTAGAATATTATGGACTGTTTCTTCTCTTCTAGCACTTTCTCAATTAGCATTTCTAACACTAAAATGAAGTGAGACTCAGGTAAGAGGTTATGAAGATTAAGCCAATTTAACCCTCTCAGGCACAATCACGCAATTCATGTTCCATGTGATTTGTTACAAAGAAGCATAGTCACGTGAATCGCTTTCCTAAGCAGAAAAAAAGCTATCAAAAGAAAAGTTTTCGGACGATTTGCGTCAAATTTTGGTGCGTTCTAGTATGTGCATCTCTTTTCTGAGGTAAGCATTTGGCAACATTGTGACTGCTCTGATGAGACAATGCGTAGCAGAAATATCTCGGTATCTCACGACCAGCCGGGCAGGAGAGTAGTGCAGCTGTCAGCGTCCCTTCAAACCCCCCATTTTCCCCTTCCCACCTGAGGCAGAAGCCATTATTGAAATATTGTGATTGTACAGTGTTTTTTACTATAATGTGAAGTGATTGTGTCTATGGAACATAGATATATTGTCTATGTTCCATAGACACAATCAGCCGTTAAGCCTACAGGCAGGAGTGTGGTTTGTTATAACGGGGTTTCCACTCTGCTTCACCCTGCCCGTAAATGATGTGAGTATTTTACCATTATATAGTGAAGCCAATACTTATATTTGTGAAACATATAGTGCCTGGATTGGTGAAATAACTGACCTACCATAGCAAGCATTATGCACGCCACAGAGATATGCAACAGTACCTAAGGAAACAGGCGGTCACGTATGCCATAGAGTCGGGAATAATAGAGGAGGTTGGGATGGAATCATGTGATAGTGTTTTATATTGCATATGGTTTAGTGTGAAATATACATATAAAATAGTGCAGTGAGTGTTCACAGAGAAATATTTCATGCACTGACTGACTTAGCTAAAACATAGTGCAAGTGTCAGAGACAAGAATTATGCCACAGCCACATATACAACGTATGTTGTGCAGCGAATGTTTGTGGAGAAATCTATTGTGTGCATCGCATGTGTTTTAGGCAAATGTATCGCAAGGAGAGAAGAAAATACGCCACAGCCACAGACACACACAAACACACGCACACACACTCACCCACACCCACACACACGCACTCACCCACACATGCACACGCTCACACACTACATAACTCCTCATCTTCAAGCTACTGCCAGCATCTCAACACCTGTGGAGGAAGTGAGTTATCCATATTTTGTTTTTGTTGATATGTATATTGACCTATTTCTAGAGTTCAGTATTTTTTACACAAATAAGTAATGTTTTTTACATACACACATATGAGATGGACGAAAGTTCAGCTTCAGTATCACAACCTAGCAAAAAGACTAGTGGTCATGTCGAGTTTCTGAGAGAACTATCAAAAACCTTATGATATTTTATTTGTATACTTTGTGTAAAAAAAAGAAAATAAAACGTAACGAGCGAAAATACGTAGCCGTGGGTGAGGCAGGGAAAGAATGTTTTTTATCTCGGGTACGGGTGAGGAGGAGTATTCTACGTTTGTCATCCAATTACTCCAAAACTATTGGACATATCGATTTCCCGTAAGAACCATGATAAAGAGCAGTAAATTCTACGTATGTTCATTTGCAGAATATAAGCCTTTGGGGGCATTTTTTTGTAGGGAAAGGCGGGGGAACAGACTATGTTTTTTTTTTTCCTCGCTTGTGGTAAAAGTCGAAAGCGCTCCAAGGAATAATCTCACTTGGTCAGCCTTACTCAAAAACTATTGGATATATCGATTTCCTGTAAGACCCATGATAAAGAGCAGTAAACTCTACATATGTACAAGACAACAATGTAATAATATCTATTATATAAATTCGTTGTTATGTAGGCAGGAATATTGCGTATGCTGTGTGCTCATCACGAGAGTGACGCATGGACGTGAGTTCCCAGTCATTTTTGGCAATTTACTCGAAAACTATGAGGCGTATCGAAACTGTCTTTGCTCATTAGAAAGCTCGTGAAATTCTGCATAATATTATGCAATAAAAACATAACGTGTGAGAGAAAAGTTCCGAATGAGAGCTCACTGAATTTTTTTCAAAATGGTTTTCAGTTTTTGGCTATTTTCTCAAAAACTACAAATCATATCACAACCGGATTTGTCTCTTTGGAAAGCTGATGAAATTCTCTATCAAAACTTCAAATAACATTTTCCTGTATGATGGAAAGCATTCGAATTGTGATGTTTTTGGGAAGTGAAATTGACATAGTGAATTGTTTATTCACGACCGTCTAATGTTGTTTTATTTGTGTGTGTGTGTGTTTTTTTTTTGTGGTGCTTATAAACTAGAACAAACATCGACGAAAAAGATGATATAGGTTTCATCCATCCATCCATCCATCATCCAATCCTACATTGCCCCACAAGGAGCGTAGGAGCCCGGGGCTAGGCAGTTGGTCTCGACATTTAAGATGAGAGTGACCAGCCTCACTCATCCCTGAGTGGCATTACATGAGCAATCAACCCCAACCATCCCTTGGATATAAACCTTCACTGGCTCAATCCAACTGGAGCGCAATAATTACCCACTAAACCACCAGGTGCCAAAATTTGGCTATATGGTTACCACCCAGCATAGTTAATGGTTTCCTGGTGTACAGGAAACCATTTGGCTTGTCACTCAGTGTAGAGTCACCCACAGGCAGAAGGAAAAGGAAAGAATGAAGGAAAAAAAAGACAGAAGGAGTGTAAAGTCACCCGTAGGCAGAAAGACAAGGAAAGAATGAAGGAAAGAAAGACAGAAGAGGATGGAAGGAAAGAAGGATGGAAGAGAGTGATATAGGTTTCATGGCAGTATACTGACGTTTGGATGGCGAAAATACATGTTATTTGCCGCACGTGGGCAGCCGGGCTGGGTGGCCTTGCAGAAAAAATCGTGCGCCGGAAAACTTATCGTGCACGAGAGGGTTAAATGTTCGTCAACTCCGCTACCCGCGTGTTTAATGGAGGGGAGGAGGGAGTGCTTATGGAGGGGAGGAGGGAGTGTGGTCGGCTGATGTTAGGCTGCATACACAGAGAAAGCAGATTGCCTGCACGCTGGTTTCCGGTGCCGACCCACACTGGTTACCTGTGCGGGTGGGTGTTCACAAAGGAAGCAGGTAACCAGCTCCGACCCGTGCGATGTTAAAGGGACGTTTATACAGTGAAGATGTCAAGCTCGTCGTCTGATGAGTTCATGTTGCTTGACAGTGTTCACCCAAAGATCGAAAGGAAAAAAATAGCAACACATGAAATAAACTGCATGAGAGAACAGCTTGGAGAATATCACCATCTTTTTTGTGATCTTAAAAAGGAGTTATTAAAAAGGGTTATATTAGTTATTCCCGCAATTTTTTGCGGGAATAACTAATAGTCTTTCGATTATAAAATGTTTAAATTTCATTATCTTTGTTTCCATATTAATCCTGAGTCCACAATGACCGATTCTAATAAAAAGGGCAAAAAAAAAATAAATAAATAAATAAAAAGATTTCAGCATTATTACTGGCGCGTCGCGATCTCCAAAATTTCGCACTGTCGCCAGTCTATACACTACCTACTTCTACCCGCGCAGGTTGAGCAGGCAAGAATCGTCCGAGGATTCCGGAAAGCGGGTTGAAGCAGGCTGCCTGCTCCGACACTCTCGACCCCGCTTCTTCTATAAACACCCCCACTTGTTTGTATGGTTTAATTCTTGGCACAGGTCAGAGCCAGTACCCGGCGTGAGTAAACCTGCATTCTCTGTGAACGCACCTTAATATTTGATGCGAATTACATGATACATAGATGTTCACTTCTAACTTATCTCTACGATACAAAAAAATCACTCTTATATGATGCTTATGGTACACTTATACTAGATTGTAATCATTCACACTTATACTAAATTGTTCTTAATTACTAAATTACAACTATCTTACATCTAAATTACACTTATATACATCTTAACCTAACTTATTGGCACTACACTATCTTGCACCCTTCCTTCTTGTTGTTTTTCTTGAATCCTACTTGCAGTCAGTCACAGCACATACCAAGTATGTCATATTGAACGTGAATGTTTACAAAAGTTTGTTGACAAACGCTCGTACGCCAGGCACCATGCAGGTCTGGAGCCGAGATTGCATTCTCCATCTTTGTACAGCATATAAATCTGTGAATTTAACTTGACAGCAATATCCATGACTTAAAAATGGTGTTAGTTCATATAAAGACGAATATTACTGTAGCTACTCAGTCGTACTGATCGTTATTTACCTTATACATAACCGATTCTAGCAATGGTTATAATAGTTGGTATTGGTGAAATATAAGCAGTTTTACGCATATAATCTGTAAATAATAAAACTTTAGACATATATTAACTATTATTTGCTTCTCAAGCAGTGAAACGTTTCAGCATTTATGAGCTGAGAGATAAATCATAGATTCTTTGCCGAGTTTGTTCCTTTGGCACCTGCGATCATCAGTCCGTAGGAACCGCAGAGTCTGACGAAAATCTTATTTTTTCTCTTTCATTATCTTTGCTGGTGACCACTGGGAATATTTGAATAAAGGTATAAATAAAGAAATATCCGTCCATATGTGTAAAAACCGATAAATCTTCATCACTTGACGTACTGTATATAACAACTTACATCACAAAACATGAACATCATCACAAAGTATTTTGTTCCCTCATTATTAGGCACCAAACACACCTTAAATGAAGGAGAAAAATTTGTACATTATATTTTCATGAAAAAAACCCGTATGTAAGAATTATGCATTGTCCTCAAAATAAAATCGGAAATTAAAACTTCTGGCGGTATCTACTACCCACTCCTTACTGCGAACGCTCTTATTTAGCCTGCGTCGAGTAGCATCTCTTTTTCTGTTTGATTAGCACAGATCCAACTTTAATACTGTATTATCAGAGAGAGAGAGAGAGAGAGAGAGAGAGAGAGAGAGAGAGTCCAAGGTAGCTCAAAACCACACAAGAAAAGAATGCAGTATAAGCTTTAAAAAGTTGCCTAAGAAAAACGCACCAGCAATTTGAAATATTGAACTGCCACTGAATGAAAGCAATATCTGGGCAGGCAGAGTGTGATATTGGTTGAGTGGATGTGTATGTTTGTTTGTGTATGTGTGAGTGTTTGTTCTTGTGTATGTATTGATGTATATGTATCAGTTTGCTGGTATGTAGATATGTGCGTGTACTTGTATATGTGATCGTATGTGCGTCTAGCTTTGAATGAATATCATTGTTTGTATTGGCTGATGTCTGTGTAGGCTATATTTGGTTAAATGGCTTTGTGTGTGTGTGTGTGTGTGTGTGTGTGTGTGTGTGTGTGTGTGTGTGTGTGTGTGTGTGTGTGTGTTCTTACCTAATTGTTCTTACCTAATTGTATCTTTAGAGGAATGAGTCAAGCTCGTACTGTCCTGTGCCTTAAACCATATTTATCGTACATATCCTTAAAATTGTGAATTGTTTTGGCACACACTATTTCATTCAGTAGTGCATTCCACTGATCAATTGCTCTATTTGGGAAACTAAATTTCCTTACGTCTTTATCACCTCTCTTTTTGAAATATGCATTTTTTTGCAGTGTCCTCTTGCTGATGCTTCCCCATCGTTAAGTAATCATTTATGTTTATTTTCTCCTTCCCTGATATGCATTTATATAGCATAATCATGTCACCTCTTTTCCTTCTCTCCTGTAGTGTTGGTAGATTCAGTTTATTTAGTCTTTCTTCGTAGCTTAGATCCCTTAACCCTCCTCAGGTAATGTGGGGTCTGTGGGACCCCACGCTATTTTTCTTAGTGTTTTTCATATATTACTATAAGGTCTTGGGATCTGGTTTTCCCTCTACCTTCCTGACTAGTAGACTAGTTTAGGGAGGTGATGGGGTCAGTTCGGGATCTGGCTCTGTTTTCGCGATAAAGGGCCTTTGGGGTCCAGTGGACCCCACTTTACCTAACCTGTGATTATTTTCCCATATATATATATATATATATATATATATATCTTCCATACAATTTTTTTTTTTTTTTATGACGTGCTTCTCTTACTTCTTACAGAAACATTGGCCATTACTGTACAGCATGCAATGATAGAACACTGGTGGAACATATCAGTGTTGGTATGGCAGCCACTAATTTCAGATGGTATAAAATTTGTCAATGTTTTTTCATTTAATTTTCCATAAAATATTTCGTCACTTATATTTCCATACATTTTGCACTAAATTCAAGGAAAAGGCCTACAGAAGCTGTGTAAAAGCGATTATTTCAATAAAGTTGTTGTAAGTATTTTTGACGATTTTTTAAAGATTGGGGTCTGACAGACCCCACATTACCTAAGTAAGGATAAAATCATAGGTTTATCTGAGAAGGGTTAAGCTTGGTACCCATCTTGTAGCGGCCCTTTGAACTTTTTCAATCTTGTCTATGTGTTTTTTTGAGATGAGGATTCCAGGCTACTGATGCATACTCCAGGGTTGGTCTGATGAATGATGTTATTATCTTTCTTAGCACGTCTTCATTTATGTATGTGAATGCTATTCTCATATTTGCAAGCAGTGCATGTTCTGTACCTTCTCACTGATGTGGTCAGCCGGATATAGTCTGTTATTGATAATCACACCTAGGTTCTTCTCTCTTTCTGATGTGTGTAGGGTTTTATTTCCTAACGTATAATCCCAATCAGGTCTTTTTCCACTTTTACCAAACTTGATTACATGACACTTGTCCACATTGAATTCCATTTGCCATGTATCTTTAGAGGAATGAGTCCATTCATGAAGTTTATTTAATTCTTCTTGTAGCTCTTTACAAGAGTCTGTGTTAGTAATTCTCCTTTGTATTTTTGTATCATCTGCAAACATATTTAAATAGCTTTCATTTCCAGTGTTACTGTCTATATCATTTACACAGTATACACTAAAAACATGATTGGTGCCAGCACTGAGCCCTGTGGTACTCCACTAGTCACTTCTTTCCATGATGAGTACTTTCCCCATAGTACTGTTCTCATTTCTCTTCTTATGAGAAAATCTTGCATCGAACAATACAGTTTGCCTCGAATTCCTCCTTGATGGTACAGTTTCCATAAAAGTCTTTGGTGTGGTACTGTGTCAAATGCTTTCTTCAAATCTAAATAGATACTGTCCACCCATCCTTCTCTTTCCTGTAATGTGTCTGTTACTCTGTCATAGTAGCTCAACAGATTAGTAACACATGATTTTCCTTTTCTGAAACCAAACTGTCTTTCTGTTATCATATTGTGTTCTTCTAGATGATTTACCCAAGCTTTTCGTATAAGCTTTTCTAATACCTTGCTTACAACACTGGTTTAGTGATAATGGTCGGTAGCTGAGTGGATTTTGTCTATTCCCTATCTTGAATAAGTGAACAATGGTTGCTTTCTTCCAATTATCAGGTAGTTTACCTTGACTCAAGGATTCCTTGAAAATTAAAAATAATGGTTTACTTAACTCCTTTGCACATTCACGTAGTACCCAACATGAAATTTCATCAGGACCATTTGTTTTTCGTTTTCGTTTTCGTTTTTAAAGGCTCCAACATGCTTGCATGTGTCGGCCTTGGTCACCTAATGGCGGCTCTCCATGCTGCACGATCCATTGCAGCCTCCCTGTTCAGTCCCTTAACCCTAAGGTCACACTTAATGACCTCGTCCCATGTCTTTCTCGGTCTACCCCTCATAACCCCACCCCCAATATTAACACTTCTCACCTTCCTCACCCAACTATCATCCCCCATCCTCTCCACATGTCCAAACCACCTCAATCTACCTCTCCTCATCACAACACCAATACACTCCAGTCCCATCCTACCTCTCAACTCTTCCATTGTAAACCCAGCCCCTCCAGGCCTTGGACGCAGGGACGCACTGCACATCCACCTAATCATTGTCATTTCTGTACGTCTGAGCCGGCGAATGTCTTCCTCCTTCACTGCCCAGGTCTCACTGCCATACAGCATTACACTCCTAACACACGCTGCATACAAAGACCCCTTAGCACGTAGGGAGAGCCCCCTCAATGTCAGGAGAGGCAAGAGCTCCCTGAACTTCTTCCAACCACTTCTCACCCTAGCCACAGAGCTAGCTCCAGCCCCACCTCCAGCACACAACATGTCTCCTAAATAACAAAACTCTTCCACACACTCAAGAGATTCACCAGCAAGTTCAATTCTTTCACGTCTGACGATCTCCACCTGCTTACCCCGGCACGCCGTACACATAAAATCAGCATTATCTCGCAGTCTACCTCTGATACCACTACATCTCTTATGCACCCATTTATCACACACACCGCACAAGATGGAATTACTTCCCACGCCCCTGTGGCAAACTGCACATGGCCACTCTCCCTCGTCTTTGACAGTACCGCCACCAACCCTAGATATCATCACTTTTGTTTTATCTGCATTTACCCTTAAACCCTTTTGCCTCATACCATCTCTCCACTTCCTAAACCTTTCCTCCGCCTCCCTTTCATTCTCTGCAATCAACACCAAATCATCAGCATACAACAACTCCCACGGGAGTCCGTTTCTAAAGTCACGTGAAAGGGCTTCAAGTACCATGATAAACAACATGGGACTCAAGACTGACCCCTGATGCACACCAACATTCACGGAAAACTCATCACTCAAATCTCCATTCACTCTCACCTGGGTGTGAGCACCCAAATACATGGCCATAACCACCCTAACCAGCCACTCCTCCAAGCCAAGCTTTCTCATTGCCCACTTCACCACCTCTCTAGGGACTCTGTCAAAGGCCTTTTCCAAATCAACAAAAACAAAATAAAGATCCCTTCTCCTACCAATATATTTTTCCTGAAGCTGTCGAATTTACTTAGATCCTCCTGTATTACTTTTTCTGATGTTTTATATCTGGTAGTATGTGTGGGCATGCATGTTCCACATAATCCCTCTCAAAATTTTTTTCCTTTATAAAAATTGATTGGAATTTCTTATTTAGTGCTTCACAAATATCCTTCTCTTGTGTATCGATGATTCCCTCGTCCTTAATGGATTGTATTTTATCTTTTACTTTGGTTTTGCTTCTGATGTAGCTGTAAAATAGTTTCGGTTGATCACTACTTTTATTTATGATATCCTCCTCAAACTGTTTTTGGGCTTCCCTCCTTATTCTTGTATAATCGTTTCTTGCCTGTTTGTAATTATTATATGCCCTTTCACTATTGTGTCTTCTGTATCTATTCCACAAAAAATCTCTTTTTTTCTTTTGATTTTTTACATTGTATTGAACTATTTCTTTATTTTCTTTTCTGCTTCTTTGTGCTGTGGGATGTACTTCTGGATTCCTATTTCATAAAGTTCACAGAATTTTTTATATATAGCATTTAAATCTTGTCATCTAAGCTCCTTTCCCCAATCAGTTTCTAAGAAGTACTTCTTTAGGTCATGACAGTTTCCCTTTTTATAGTTTAGGCTCTTTTTGTAACTTTCATTGCTGCTAACTATGTCATATGCCATCCTGAAGTTGCAATTTAGTACTGCATGGTCGCTTTTGCCGAATGGAGGGTTGTATATTAAATTGACAATATCGTTTCCTTACCTAGTAAATATGAGATCTAGCACTGAGCGTACATCGAGTCCTCTTTTTCTGGTGCTTTCCCTTACATGTTGCGTTAGGAAAAACTCTTGCACGAGTTCCAGGAGCTTTTGGTCCCAACAGCTTTCTTGGCTTATTACATCTAGAGTATTCCAATTTATATTTGTATTAAAATCTCCAGTTAGTATAATTCTTTCCGATTTCTCTTCCATTTTATGTAGTAATGTTTTTAAACTCTGAATTGTATTCTCTGCCAGGTCCTCATATTCGTCTCTTTCCCATGTGTTGGATCTGGGTGGCATGTACAAATTGGCTACAGTTACTTTCTCTTCAGATGTATTGATCTCTACTGCAATCAGTTCTACTTGTGAGGGTATATCTAGTTCTATTTCTTTGACTTTTAGATTTTTCTTAGTTAATATTATAATTCCTCCTCCTTTTTTGTTTAAAGTTCCTATCTCTTCTCCATATATTACATTCCTCAAAGTTTAGGATGTCATTTGATATCCTTGGTGTTAATTTTGTTTCAGTTAGGCATATTATATGTGGTTCATTTTCTCTGCCATAATCATTCTTCTCTAATAATTTAGATACCATCCCATCACCATTTGAGTACATCAACTTAATCATCTTGTTTATATACTTGTCATGACTTGGTTCTACTACCTTCCTCCTTTTTATTCCCTCCTGTTTTTGTACCACTTTCGTACCTGCAATCCTATTATTTTGTAAAAAAAAAAAAAAAAAAAAAAATGTATTCTTCTCCTCTGATCTTCCCTCATTTTTTGTTTTTGCTTCCTCCCTCTTCTCTTTCAGTAATTCCAGTTCCTCCTGTGTTAGGCATCTTCTTATCCATACATTTTTGAACTCTCTTTTTCCATAAGATTATTTGCATTTTTTAGTGTCTCCTCCACGGTGTTTACACTCTGGAAGGTTACCTTTAGGGGTCTTGACTTGCTTCTTTCGTATTTCCCTAATGTTCCTCCATGTCTTTACTACAGATTTCCTCTGATACTTCTTTCAATATGCTCATTACATTTGCCATCTCCTTTTTGTCCTTGAGATCTTGTTTTTTACTTCTTCCTCTTCTATACCAGTGATTACTATAGATTTGTTGATATCTACTGAATCTCTGACTAACTTAGGATTGTATCCTTTTCACTTCCTTTTTAATGCTTTTTTCTTCCACCCTTGTTTTTAAGTCTTTCTTTACTTTCACTATTTCAGCATAAGTGGTTTCCACATCAATTTTGTAGCTTTGCACAGCTTCATTCACCTGTGTTATCTTCTCAATATCACTGCTCTGGTCTATCAGACTGCTTACTTGCCTAATTGTCTCTGTATCATTTTTGAACTCTTCCATAATTCTCTCATGGTTGACTACTGTACTTGCCATTTCACTAATTTTTCTCCTAAGTGAGCCCAATTCTACTGTCAGCTCATCTATGGCTGTGTCTTTCTTGGTGACTTCCTTTCCTAATTTTTCTATTTCTTCCTTTGGCAAGTGCATCTGTTTCTTAATTTCATCAATCTCATTTTGAAAAGCCATCTCTAGTCTATGTACTCGTTCCACCAGTTTATTGCGAGTCTCCATTTCAACCGGTTCTTGGTAGAAATCATCGTCCTGCTTTCCACCTTTATCCCTTTTCTTTTCTAAATTTGCTTTACTGAAGTATGTGGTCATTTTGCAGTACTAAAAGCACATATAGTACTTACATTCCCTGGGGCAGTTGTAGACTAAACAAACGATGAGCTGATTATGCGCATTCTTGCACTACTTTGTTTTCTTTTCTGTTTGAACATGTCTTGCTTAAAACTTCTTTATATATATATATATATATATATATATATATATATATTAGAACACCATTTAGTCAAACCTTGTACAGAGCTTGACTCATATAAAGATACTAATTTAGGTAATGCCACTGGCCAACTTGGCCGTGTATGGAGTGGTGGCGACGTGCGTCTGGTCTCCTCGGTGCCTTGTGTGTGTGTGTGTGTGTGTGTGCAACCTGGAATGTGTTTAGACTGTATTTTATGCGAACTGCTGTTTGCACTAGTATATGTGGGTGTATGTTTATAACTTTGTGCTTATATGCGCACTGGTGTGTGTGTGTGTGTGTGTGTGTGTGTGTGTGTGTGTGTGTGTGTGTGTGTACTGATTATGCTTTTTCTGTATACTGATATATGTAGTTATGTATTTTATTACACTGTGTGTGTGGAAATGTGTTCCTATTTAGTCGAATCCAGGTCATAGAAATAACACTGACTTGAGTGTACTATGATATGTGTGACTATTCCTACACTGACGGAGTACACGCGTGCATTTGCGTGAGGGAATGTGTGTGTGACAGACTGCGTGCGGGGCCCAGGATTTAAATAGCCACAATAATAAAAGAAAAAGAAAGTGTAGGCCTACCTGGAGGTTAACTAGAGGTCCTGTAAGCCCAGCCTGCCTTAAGCCTTCCACGGTACGGCTGGGTAGGTAGGTAGGTAGATGGGTAAGTAGGTATTAGGAAGGTTGATAGGTAGGTAGGTAGGTACATAAGACTGATTCTTGGCTACGTAGATGGGTAAGTAGGTATTAGGTAGGTTGACAGGTAGGCAAAGAGAGAGAGAGGCTTTGGGATTCTTGGTTGGGTACTTGGTTGATTGATTTGTTGCTGGTAGGTAGATAGTAAGTTGGTGGGTGGATAGACTGGATTGGAATGTTGACCGGTATGTGCGATGAAAAAAGATGATGATGATGATGATGATGATGATGATAATGATAATGATGATGAGTTACGGTAGGTTGAGAGGTTGGGTTGACTTGGTTGGTTGGAAAACAGGAAAGGACATAGGCTTCAGGTTGGTTGGGAGGTAGATAACTAGATTATTAAGTTATGATATGTAGTTGGAAGATGATAGGTAGTGTGAGGTTCGTTGTTGGTTACTATGTAGGTGGTTAAGATGATAAGGGATATTTAGGAAGATAGTGGTTCGAGTGCCTGATGGACTGATAAACAGTGTAAATAGTTTTGTGGATATTTATTGAATGGTAGATAGATAAGCAGGTTGGTAGAAAGGTAGACAGGTGGTTTGGTTGATAGATGTAATGAACCCTTCCAATCCGACTGTCATTTATATTATAGTCTTGTTTCGCCTGAGGGTTTTATCCAGAATAGGAGAGCAGCCAATTAGTGAAAAGGCTGTTGAACCAGTATACATTCCCATCCACTTGGAAGTCTCTCCTAAGCTGAATAAAACAATGAAATAGCAGCTGGAATAAGCGAAGTTGCCCTCGGATTGTAGACTATACGCAATATTAACCCATTTTGTTATGAAAGATTTCCCCGAAGCCGAATAAAGTCGCCTGGCAACTACAATAATTAGGGGGAAAAGAAGTATCGTATTAATGCTGCAATATGAGCCTTCTCATTCTCTGTCCGCAGCTTGACTATAACCCTTTCAGTCCTGTGACGTATTTTCATCTTTTTTCTTCCTGTCTTCAGACGATTTGATTATTCTTAGGGGAGAATTTTCGAACTGAAGCGCTGGTTAGCTTTAGCCTTAGTTAACTCCGTTACTCCTACATAATGGTCATGAGTAAAATCGTCTAGTATTAGCAAGAATAAAATAAAGCACGTCATCGGACCTTAGAGGTTAATACTTCATACGCGACGAAGTTTCATTTGATTGTTGTTGCATACAGGTGATCTTACAGACATGTTTTGAAATGAAGGGTTTCGATACACCCTTAGCTATTACACTCACACGTTCGGTGTTTGAGTCCAATGAAATCGTCGGGTGGTATTGTGATTAAAAATAAAAATGAGATCATCGGAGTGTAGTAGTAAACTGTAATCAGTTCGGTGCTTTTTTTTTTTTTTTTTTTTTTCTTACCGCGTGCGTACCTACTAGGGATATTTTGTTGTTGTCTCTGTCTGCCTGTCAGTTTGTTGCAAGTTTTGAAAACCCTGACCCGGAAGCATATTTTTGTGAAGATTGGTACGGGTTGAATACTGACCGTATATATATATATATATATATATATATATATATATATATATATATATATATATGGAGCCTCTGTGGTACAGTGGTAGAGTGTGCGTTTCGTACACGGGTGAGCCAAGGTTCGCGCCCCGCCAGGGTAATAAACTTTGGGAGTGTTCACCCGGCCACGTACTACATTGGCGGACACCAGGGGTGCTGTGGTTGAACCAGTGTCGCTTACTATAAAGTATGCTTGCACCCAATCGGTTTGCGCGGGCCGATTACACTTGGTTCACAGACTACACACACATCCAAAGCCACTCCAACGCGACAATTACACTAACAAGCACTTCTCACCCTACATACAATCTCTACTCGACAGCCTAAGCCACTTGGTAGAGATGCATTGGCTGTATCGTCCCTACTTAGGTCGGGATAGGCCGGTCCTGCAGTGGATACTCAAACAGCTGATGATGATGATGATATATATATATATATATATATATATATATATATATATATATATATCGCGAAAATCACAGTTTGGTTCAATCTCACAATAAATGATGTTAGAAATTGCATTGACGCTTCCCGACTAGCTTACTCTTACCACAAACAGATGGTTTTATTTCGGAATATGCAGACTCGTTGTATTGAAGAGGGTATACCTAAGGTCAGTCAGTTCCCAGACACTACACTAAATTATGGGGTATGTATTGCTACCTCGACACCCCCCCCCTCTGGTACACACACACACATACACATACACACACAAAATTAGCTCCCTCCCTGCTCCCTCTCCGTCCGATATACACAAGCTTCCAGTTCTCTCAGTGCACACAGTACTGTAGAAGGACACTGATAAACACACAATGGTTGCCTCCCTACCCACTCTTCCTTTAGCACACCTAAACACACGTATATGCCATTTATTATCTGCATACACACATATGTACATAACCTGAACATGCATAATAGGTAGATCCTTTCAGGTAAACATACATTTTCTCTCTCTCTCTCTCTCTCTCTCTTAGATAAATGGTTTAGTACAGTATTTAGTTGAATTTTAGTTGAAATATGGGGTCGGTCTAAAGACAAGGGCACAGTTTTTATACCTGCTGCTAAGCTATTAAGAGAGAGAGAGAGAGAGAGAAAGAAAGAAAGAGAGAGAGAGAGAAACCACAAACATCTCAGTCTCTACTTGTCCTTCCAGGTGACAAGGGGGGGGGTAAGGGGGGGAATTGGGATGGGAAAATTGAAGAATGAGGGAGGGGGGAGGCAAAGAGGAGGAGGAGGAGGAGAAGGAGGAGGGGGAGGGGAGGAGGGAGACAAGAGGGAGGAGAGGAAGGAGTTTAGAAGAGGTTGTGAGTTAGAGATAGAAAGAGAGGCGAAAGATGTTACTGGGAGAGAGATTTAAATAGATGTAGTCTTTATTATCCCAGCGTGAGTTTGGCCTTACTTTATAAAGATTAGAATAAAAGAGCACCTATAAAGAGAGGGAGAGAGAGAGAGAGAGAGAGAGAGAGAGAGAGAGAGAGAGAGAGAGAGAGGATTAAAGTGTTGACATGAAAGAAGTATAAAGAATAAGGAAAAAGGAAATCGATAATTATTATAAGTATTGAGGAAGAAAGTGTTGGAGAGGGTAGAAGTGTAGGTGATGAGAGGGAGAGAAAATAGGAGGGAGGTGTGGCGAGGAAGATGGGAAGGTAATTAAAGAAGATAGGTGAGTGGTTGGAGAAGATGGAAGGGTGGCTGCGGATGGCAGGGCAGTGGAGAAATTGTGTGTGTGTGTGTGTGTGTGTGTGTGTGTGTGTGTGAGAGAGAGAGAGAGAGAGAGAGAGAGAGAGAGAATCTTCCAATATTTCAGCAAAATCCTAATGGTAGAGGACTACTACTAGAAACAGGTCAAGTAATCAGTTTAGCTGGTTTAAGTACTAGCCAGGTATTATTTTTCCGATTGACAAAATATCAGAAAATAAAATCGGTAGAGAGGTAGCCTGCTGTCCTAACGGACCCAGGTTCGAATCCCAGCTGGCGCAGGGAACAGTTTAAGGATTTGAATTTCATTAAATCAGGCTTTACTGATCTACCAGAAGACCCGCCGACATGTCGTAAAAATACCCCCGCTAATACCAATACACCAGTCCTGTATGAGACAGCCCTAGCATGTATTCAATATGGACGGTGGGTGTTAGCGCCGAAGTGGTGACATGCAGAGGTGTATGGTATGTAGGAGGACTGCTGGGCCTTGATAGCAGGCTGTGAAGCCTATGCCCAGAGTCGGACACATTAAAAAAAAAAAAAAAAAGTATTATGCAGGAAGTAGCTACTCTATGTGTGGAGTGGTAGTCGAATAATTTGTGTGTGCATTCAGTACCTAGCAAAATAGCTTGAAACAAAACGCTGCCATCATCCTTACTCAAGTACTGTGTCTATTGCATGCTCGATAACCTCTTATGAATATGTATAGCATGGAAAAGGGAAGGGGGTTAGTCTGCTTATAGTTTAGGACTCACCTTATAGTTTTGGAGAATAATTGAACCAATATTTTTGTGATTTGCCTTAAACTCAATAAATTTTTCGTTACGTATCGTCGTATGTATGTGTAAGCAATGGTGATTGCTAACAAGTGATGACCTAGTCTATTCTTAACTCCATCAGCTCGACGAGATCTGACTGAAATAACCAAGGATTACCCAGAACAACATAAAAGACTTCAGTGGGGTGAGGGGGATAAACTTGTATGTCCTACGGCATATTCTCGGAGTCTGTTCCTTTAGTTAATAACACTGTGTGGTGAAATAGATGGACAGACAAATAGACATGCAGGCAGACAGGGAAAGAGGGATGGAGACAGGATCCGTAATTACAGTCCATGACTGATAGGAGAATGACGGGAAGGAGGAGAAGAAGTGGGTAAAGGAGTGGAGGAAGTAAGATAGCCACAGATAATGGTCTTAAAATCCATGAGTCTCTCGTAAATAGAATACTGCAGTGCCTCAGCGTCATTGCGTAAGGCTGGGGGAGTTAGGGAGAAGCCACGAATGAAACAAACGAAAACATAATTGACTCCGTCACTACTACTGCAATTTCTTTTTTATTTCTGCCATAACCAGCCGTCAGTAACCTTTTCATTACCATGGCATAATTTGTTTTAGCTTATTACAACCTCCAGGCTATTTCTATTTACTTTAGGATCGCCTCGTCTTTGTATTAAAATGTTTAATTCTGGATATTTTAACTTCTCCAGTTCCAAGTCTCCTAAGGTGAATAAAATCGTCTGGGAGTGGCAAGAGCTTCGTGCTAAAGGAATTAAGAACCACGTTAGCATCTGTGGAAGTAAACAAGGCACTGGACAAAATACCAAGACATCCTGATCATCGTGATCAGCACAATCAGTGAACACAGACATGTAAGGCAATGACAAGAAATGGCAGCCTATTTCTCTTCTGGCAGATTAACCCAAGAACTCAACCAATATGAAAGATCCTCATTTAGATATTCCTCAGCGGTGTTCCACAGGGCTCAGTCCTATCACCTTCGCTCTTTTCCGCCATTTCTTACCGGTACCCATCCCTCTTCCCTCAGTAAGTCTTTCCCTACGCCTTGCCTAAGCAGCAGCATCGCATCATACACCTGAATGCTTACGTTGCAGAAAACCAATTCCAGCATTAATTACACTCGGTAGAACAGTGGCTTAGGCTACACAAAACAGAATCTCTGCTTCACCTTCAAAATCAACTGTCACTCGCTTCATGCCAAACAGATATGAGTCTCCGTTACACCCTGAGGCCACCCTCTTTAACCAAACACTTCTCCTTGAACAGTTATAACCTTTACTCTGAAGTTTGCCAAGTGGAATCGGCATGTCGTCATTTACCACACCCCATAAATAAGCCATGGCATAATACGTGAAGTATAAATAAGTATTGCTGAAGTAAATAAAAAAAAAAAAAGAATAAAAAAAAAAAATGACACCAGAAAAAAACAAATTTCGTGTTACAGAACTGAGCAATGCTATGTTGTAGTTATGACAAAATTTTACAAAAAATAAATGTTAACAATTGTAATGCATGTAGGGGAGTGATATCGTCTGAGAATTCATCTAACTTTCTCTTTTTATTTTGTTGTCATTCATTATTCCATACATATTGTTAACATGAACTTGGCCTCATACTCCCTGGTAAGGTTATTCTTAGTTCTGGTTAAGAATTCATGCGCTACAAGAGCTTACTAATATTATCGGATTTAATTTGGGTACACACATGACCTTTTCTTACACCCAAACGTCATCACAAATGTCTCTAGTCTTTATGAAGTGGAATCACTCGCTCCACCACCTTAAGACAGTAAAGGGAATCAACTGAAATCCACAGACAGAGCTTTCTTCCATCAAATTGCGCGAGCCCAACCTAAGCCCGCACCATATCAACTACAAAACATGGAAATTTTGTAACAAAAAATAAATAAATATATAAAAGCTTTAACTCATAAATATAAAGATGGCTGTTTATATTTACCAACTCTACAGTGTTTTAATCGTCTTCGGAATGACCTCCACCATTAGAGAGAAAGAGAGAGAGAGCGAGAGAGGTGAGGATGGGGTGTAGAATCAGTGAGCCAGAAGAAAGAGGGAGAAGTCGAAACGTGAGAAGAGAAAAAGAGGAGAAACCGTGAGATAGTACGGCCATACAGATAAAAGAGAGAGTGATAACGGGGAAGGAAAGAAAGAGCAAGAAAAGGTCGAGAGATGGAGGAGGAATGGAGAGAGGTGGGGGAATAGGAACATAAATGTCATGGTGGAAAAAGAAATGAAAGAAATATCAAACAGAGGAGACAAAAATGTGGAGGAAATGAGAAATAATAACTGGAAAATGTGTGTGTGTGTGTGTGTGTGTTAGAGAGAGGGAGAGAGAGAGAATCTGTAAAAAGAGAGGAGGTAAATGTCATAATATAAAAGATACGAGAGAGCGCAGAAGAATGTCATGGAGGACGAAGGGCGAGAGAAAGAACAAAACAAACACACAAAAAGAGGAGAGAGAAAAAGATACGAGGTCAAGGGTCATATGGGAAGAAGAGAGGGAAGATGGAGGAAGGGTCAGCGAGGGGGAGGAAAATGGGAGGATGGGTGGGGAGAAAGTGGGTCAAGGGAGGAGTATGAGGTAAGAAGGGGAGGAGAGGGAGGGAAGGTACAGATGTTTTTTTTTTTTTTTTCTTTAATGTGCCCGACTCTGGGCATAGGCTTCAGAGCCTGCTCCGAAGGCCAGTAGTCCTCCTACATACCATACACCCCCACATGTCACAACTTCGGCTCTAACACCCACCGTCCATATTGAATACATGCTAGAGCTGTCTCATACAGGACTGGTGAATTGGTATCAGCGAGGGTATTGTTACATGTCGGCGGGTCTTCTGGTAGATCAGTAAAGTCAGCTTTTATTTATATATATATATATATATATATATATATATATATATATATATATATATATATATATATATATATATATATATGCAAATATAATATACTTAACCACATTCATTTGGTGTATCAAAATCCTTCCTTAGTTATTAAGCAATTAAACTCCATTATCAATTTTTGTCTCAGTGTAGGTGTTAATGCTAGGATCACCATGTTATTTAGTCTTTTAGCCTAAGATGTTATAATCATTATAATAATAAGATTAACACTGCAATTGGGGGTTGACCTTGATCTATGAAGGCTGCCATCCACAAGTCTCAGTCTGGATCAGTGTCTTCTCAAGTCATGGGCATGGTTTCACCCACAGTTTATCATTATACAGCGTAATATTTCCTTAATACATAAACTGAAACAAATAGTTTTCCATTTTTATCATGATTTATTCCTCACATAATCATAGTTCATGAAGTTACTCATTATTTTACGATTGTTCAGTATTGCTGAATTTCCGTATTGAGGGTAATGAAGCAGATGTGGTCTCGTGTCACTGTGTCATGTGTGAAGCTTACAGCACCTCCCCTACCCCCCCTCTCTCGCTCTCTCTCTGACTCCATGTGGGATCCTCCCTCTTACCCCAGGTGGGGTTGGGGAACACCCTCCCTCCCCTCCCATACACGTCAGTTTGACTCAAAACTGTGGACAGTCATAATATGCCATATAAAGGCGATTATTATCCTTATGTAGAACAATGTAAATTATACCATATATCGGATTGAAATGTCAATCTTGCGAAATGGAGCTTACACACAACAAACAGCTTTCCTTAACGAAACTGTATCGAGGTTACTCCGTTTCACTCACGTGGACGGTTTCGAAGTAAATAATCACAGTGGTGCCACATCTCTTCAAACCCTAGTGTCCCTGTAACACGCGGGAGTGCTGGCAGCTGTACATGTGAGAGGGGAAGCAAGGAATGAAAGACGAAATGGACATGAGGAATGAAAGTGATGGAAATGCTGAAGATGATGAGTAAAGAATAATTTACATAAAAATAAGAACGGAAGTGGCAAGTAAAGCTAGAAATAAACTCGAACTGATGGAGGTGTTAAATTATGTAGGTTGTGCAATAACAACGGATTAGGTACGACTGGGGGTAAAAGTTAAAGTAGGAAAAGAATAACAGATAAGTATAGAGAAGGTGAGTGGTAAAGACGATGAGGGCGGGTGAAAGTACTGCAGGAAAGGTCACAGACTGCTTGAGTGTCGCTTCATGGACGGGTGGGGAGAGAAAGTTCACTGGAGAGACGCGTGATGAGGAACGACAAAGTAATACTCACACATGTATGAAATCACACACATCAGTATTTGCACGATGCATATATGCTGTACACCCGGACGTACATGCCATTTATGCAATTATATGTACACACACACACACACACACACACACACACACACACACACACACACACACACACACACACAATCTCTTGCATTTATACATACAGAACTTATATACGTAGCCTACATATATTCATACATTCATGCTCTCCAAATTTTCCTATTATTGCAAATTCATATACTTATTATACCTATAACCCTACAGATAATACAAATAAACGTACACACACACAGACAGGCAGTCACAGACAGATGTACAGCTCCGTTCAGAAGTTCGTACTACACCCAGAGTGGAAGGCGCTAGTCTCGGCCCCTCCTTCCCGGACGACAGGTTACAGCTTCGGACCTCCCACGAGCAACCAGACTTTGGCTAGTATCAAAGCAGTGTCATTCGCTCACCGACTGTTAAATGAAATGAGAATTTTATTTTCATACTCACAGATTTCAGTCACTCTTACTGCTGATTACATGATGGAAGTATGTTTATACTCACCTGCCTTAAAAAATATAATACAATAATACCCGCAGAAAAGCACATAACAGAATATATGAAGGTCGGCTATGAATCAATGTGATTATGCGAGTTAGGGAGTTATCGCATATCTTAATCCCTAGACACGGGCAGTTTTTCAACTAATCATCTTAGCTTAGTAATTATGAACAGTTCTACCGTTTCAAGGAAAATCTAAGCAGCCAAAAATAATGTGTATGTAGCCAAGATATTCAAACATTTACGAAGTATCTGAACAGCTAAAATTCATGTTCATACTCAAAAGTAGATGAAGACGATTGGTGGAGTCTAAGGAATAATGGAAATCATATGTTATAAGATGAAGTAGCTAACATGATGTTTCCTCTACGTAACCGTCGGTCTCTCTCACTTTCTCTTCTCTGTCTGTCTGTCTGTCTGTCTGTCTCTGTCTCTGTCCCTGTCTGTCTGTCTGTCAAACTGTCTCTGTCTGTCTGTCTGTCTGTCTGTATCTCCCCCTCTCTCTCTCTCTCTCTCTCTCTCTCTCTCTCTCTCTCTCTCTCTCTCTGTGGGGTGTGAGAGGGGGGGTTCCACCGAGGTGTTTTGGCTATCATCTGCTCAGAGGTGAAATCAGCACCATCACGTGCCCCACCAAGTTGACATAAATCGGCGAGACGAGAAATTAGTGCTCAGAGGTCAAATTTTTCGCGCTACGTGATGATGGCTTTTCCATCAGGGCAACAGCGCATCAACTTGACCTCACTACAAAAACTGTGATGAAGTGGATAAAGAGATGGGAGGAGAGTGCCAACCTTCAGGACCAACGTAAGTCATAAGTCTTTTGCAATACTGTAATGATATGGTAATGAATTATTGTGAACAGTAGCTCCCCGTTATATTCCAGTGCTAATAGAAACTAAAACTAGTTTTCGGTCCCTGTGGAAGATGTCAGTGAAAACAGCTTTATACAGTGGACTGGCGTAGTAAGGGGGTGGGAGTGGGGTTGCAACCTTCTCGAGCATCAGTTTTTGGGAGAGTGGCAAATTACATCCTGAGTATATAGTCAACGTTCCCATTTTACTTTTTGACGTGGTGTGGATGACTAATGTAAAGCATATGCAACAGGTGTAAAAACAGTAATAATTATCATGCATTATTTTCATGGCCAAATATCCCCTACACTACATCCACAGTTATTAGTGGCTGCCAGAGCCAGCGGGCGGGGCCACGCACGGTGGCCGATGTTCACTTCGCCTCTTCTGTTGCTTTTCTAACGTCCACACACCTCTCACCCGAATATTCATTATGCCTAGTAAAGTCGTGATTTACATGTTCCGGGATACTTTCCCAGCCAATGTTTGCTGAACCTTGTCTTGATGTTTCACAAAATATCAGACCTCGGTTCAGTGATGCATTGTCCACGCAATGTGTGTGTGTGGGGGGGGGATGTGGGAGTGGGTGTGGGAGTGTGGGAGTATAGGGGTGTGGGGGTGTAGGTCTATGGGTGTGGGGGTATGGGTGAGGGTGTCGGGGTGTGGGTATGGGTGAGGGTGTCGGGGTGTGGGTATGGGTGTGGGTGTCTGGGTGTGGGTATGGGTGTGTATGTGCATGTATGTGTTTGTGTCTGGGTGTGAGTGTGTCTGGCTATGGGTGTGTTTGGGTGTGGGTGTGTTTGGGTGTGGGTGTGTAATCACTTGAAACTCTTTGTATGGCATTAGGACGAAAATTATGGAGTAATGGCACTGGAAATGGGACAGTTTTGGAATATGTGTGGCGTGTGTAAAGTGGGTTAAATAATGAATAATAGGAACTAAGAAATTGTTGGTGTGAGGAGCCTTATTGATAACATAAACAGTTGGTGTGGTCATGAAGAGAGAATGGAGAATAATAGGAACTGAGAAATTGTTGGTGTGAGGAGGCTTATTGATAACATATAATGATATACAGTTGGTGTGGTCATGAAGAGAGAATGGATCTTGATGATGTGGTGAAAAAGTAAAGTCGAGTTTGAAAGTCGGCGGAGGTTTGGATGTTGTAGTTGTTGTTGCAACCCCAGGTTCATCTCGTTGCGATCCCAGTGGAAATCAGAAGCTTCTACCCGTCGTTTCCAAAAGTCTTTGGTTGAGGTTATATTGAAAGACTGTGTTGCAATAGTGATGTGCATGTGGTGAATGAATGTGTTGTGGTGTGGGGGGCCGCCTTGCAGTGTGGGCAAAGTAACTTGTGTGTGAGTTGTGTTTTGTGTCGGAACCGTAGCAGGGAACAGTGGTGACCACATCGCAGTCTGACTATACTTTTTTTTTTTTTTTTAAGACGAAGATGCACTTGACAGGTTGATGATGACTTGCTGAATGCGACATGTCAAATAACTACCAAGTAATGTGACATTACCCGGTAATTATTTGAAATACGAGGATGTTATTCGGACATGTTGCATTCAGCCAATCATCACCAACCTGTCAAGTGCATCTTCGCCTCAATTTAAAAAAAAAAATAAGTATAGGTGCGTTCGTGTCTTTCTGGGTAGGGTTGATGAGGAGTGTATGCCTGGTGGTGGTTCACGAAGGATGCTGTTTGATGGCTGTGGTGGCTAATGGCTGCCTTTATGCACTGTGTGTCTGTGATTTGTAGTGTTGGGTGATCTGTGATTTGTATTATTGGGTGGAGAAGGGGGTATGTTGCTGAGATACTCTGTGTAGTGTTGGGCAGTTGTTCGTTTGTTTATTTTTGGATGGCGGTGATTTTTTTTCATTCATTCATTGCCAGACGCCATGTATCCCAGACGGGGTGGCCAATGGCTTAGAGTTAATTGTTTTACAGGGAGGGGCACTAATCCTCCACCAACCCCACTTGACACGTAGGGATGCCAACAGCATCTGGTGTTCCCAGGCGGTCACCCATCCAAGTACTAACCAGACCCACATGAAATTGCAAGGGTGAGATGGGTACTGAGCTACAGCAATTAACTGTCTCACGTATTCATATGATCTTTGGAAATAATTTTGCATCTTGATGAAAGTGATCTATAATAGTGATTTTGATGCATACTGTACTTATTCTTTAGGCTTTGTTCGTCTCCTTAACTCTGCTGACTCCCTTCGGTCTCTCTCTCTCTCTCTCTCTCTCTCTCTCTCTCTCTCTCTCTCTCTCTCTCTCTCTCTCTCTCCAGGGATGGCCCGACCGGAAGAGGGGGTCCCCCCCCCAGTGTGTGTTCTGAGTTGGTCAAAGAATTACTGAGTTGGTCAAAAATCGAGAAGTCATTTAGCAGGCTTAAGCTTTTAAAAA
This sequence comes from Coenobita brevimanus, assembly GCF_032717465.1. Lineage (NCBI taxonomy): Eukaryota > Metazoa > Arthropoda > Malacostraca > Decapoda > Coenobitidae > Coenobita > Coenobita brevimanus. The sequence continues at coordinate 24,156,293 of NC_136982.1, forward strand.
CAT
>NC_136982.1:24161295-24251295 GCF_032717465.1 Coenobita brevimanus
TGCTTGGTATTATCCTCAGCTAAGTTCAGTCATCACAAGGGATAGGCACTGTGAGGATTTTTACTGTATTTATGCCCAGATGATGTGTTGGGCTAACGGAAATCATCACACTGAATGGGGTAAACATAGCCATCACATACCCCATCGCTTCTAGAGCTTCTTCTTGAACTGAGTCACATTGTTTGGTGCTTACAAGAATATAATAAAAAGCATTCCCGTAGTGAGCAAGTTAATTTCTTGTTAAAACCCCTTACCTGCGTGAGATACCCTACAGCCAATTAAAATCAGGTAACGTGGATCATAATAAAATACCAAAGTCTGACCATCGCAGGGGAGGAGTCGACGAAACCGGCTGGCTCTGGGTCCAGTGTTTAATATCTTATATTTTACGCCCTGAAAGTCACTGCCGGTATTTGAATTTGACCCCAATTACTCCAGTTGTAGAGAGAGATGTGATGAGAAGAGAGAGAGAGAGAGAGAGAGAGAGAGAGAGAGAGAGAGAGAGTTGAGGGGGATAGGAGGAAAAACAGGAGGGAGGGAGGAGAGGTGTGGAGAGATGGGGAGGGGGGGAGGGTAGCCAAGCATAAGTAGAAACAAAACTGAGATGTAAAGAGTGGTGGAGGAAAAGGCAAAATGGAAGACAATGAAAAAGGAGGGAGGAATGAATAGGTTAAGGAGGAGAAATGAGATAAATCGAAAAGATAGAGGTAGAATGGGAAGGAAGAATGAGTGGGAAACAGGAGGAAGTACGGAAAGGGGAAACACAGAAGATAATGTGACGGGGAAAGAGGAAAATGATGCAGTTGAAAATAGAAATGGGCAAATACAAAAGATGGATAGAGAGTGAAAATGGATGGGGAGAACATAATAGAATGAGAGAAGGAAGAGAGGAATGAGACAACGTCGATGTGTGTACTGAATGTGAAAATACTGAAGGAATGGGTGAGTAAGAGGAGAATTAGACTAGCACGGAGAAAGTAATATAAAAAGATTTGGAGAGAAGGGAAGAATGAGAGTGGGACAATATGGAAGGGAGACCTGAGATAATGAGGAAGAAAAGAATGAATAATAACTTACAAGAGGAGAAGAGGACGAGCAAGAGACGAGTTAGAGTGAGGCAGGAACAGATTAGTGTGCCAGGCAGGAGAGGAGGAGCGAACAGAGTGAGGGAGTTAATTTAGGGGAGTGAGGCAGGTAATGGAGGCTGGTTGGTGGTGCTGGTGAGGCAGGTGCAGGCAGCGAGGCAGGTAGGTTAGTGGTATTGGTGAGGGAGGTGGAGGAGGTGGTGAGGCAAGTGGTGTTAGTGGTGTGTGAGGTACCGTGCGTTGGTGGTGCTGGCGAGGCAGACGTTTGTAAGGGAGGGAGGTACGGCAGTGGAAAGTGAGGCAGGTAGTATTGGTGAGGTATGTGAAGGTGGTAAGGGAGGAAGGTTGTAGGTGGAGTTGGGGAGGAAGAGAGGTAATGAAGTGTGAGGCAGGTACTGAGTAAGATAGTGAAGGAAGGCAGGTTGGTGGTGGTGGTGAAGCATTTGGAAGTGAGTGAGGCAGGTAATTGAGCGAGGTAATTAATCCAAGCAGTGGCGGTACTTGAAGGAGAGTGAGGCAGGTAATGGAGGGAGGGAAAGGAGAGTGAGGCAGGTAATGGAGGGAGGGAAAGGAGAGTGAGGCAGGTAATGGAGGGAGGGAAAGGAGAGTGAGGCAGGTAATGGAGGGAGGGAAAGGAGAGTGAGGCAGGTAATGGAGGGAGGGAAAGGAGAGTGAGGCAGATAATGGAGGCAAGGTGGTGGTGGTGGTGGTAAGGCAGGTGGAGAAGGGCAGGGAGGAAGGTGTTGAAGGGAGATGAGGCAGGTAATGAGGCATTTGAAGGAGAACATGGCAGGTAATGGAGGTAGGGAAGGAAAGTGAGGCAGGAGAAGAAGGAATGAGGCAGGTGAAGGGGATTAAAACTGGTAGAAGGGGAGTGAGATAGGTGGAATTGGGGTCAGAGGTGGAATGGGGATTAGGCAGGTGGAAGGGGAGTGAAGCAGGTGGAAGGAGAGTGAAACGGGTGGAATGGGGGTGAGGCAGGTGGAAGGGGAGTGAAACAGGTGGAATGGGGGTAAGGCAGATGAAGGGGAGTGAAATAGAGGGAAGAGTGAGGCAGGTGGAAGTGTTGTGAGACAGCTGAAAGGGGAAATGGGGAGATGGAAGAGGGAGTGAGGCACGTGGAAGGGGAATGAAACTAGTGGAAGGAGAGTGAGCCAGGTGAAGAGGAATGAGGCAGGTGATGGAAAAAGGGAAAGTTAGGCTGGAAAAGGGGGGTGAGGCAGGTAAAGTTGAGGTAGAGGAGAAAAATAAGTACGACAAAGAGACAACCAGACAGATGGGGAAAGGTAGATTAGTGAGACAGGTAATGAAGATGAGATGGGTAGGCAGGCGGAGACAGGTAATGATGACAGGTAATGGCGAGGTAGGGAAAGGGAAGGAAGGCAGGTGGGGAAAGTGACGGAGGAATTACTGGTGAGGCAGGGGAAGGGAGGTGAGGTGGGACAAGAGAGAGGATGAGACTGGTATACGGTATAACGAGTGAGGTAAATATGAAAGTGAGGCAGATAGAGAAAAAGTGAGGCAGATAGAGAAAAATAGAAGCAGATAGAGAAAGTGATGGAAAAAAAAAAGCAAAGCCGATATATGTGTGTGTGTGTGTGTGTGTGTGTGTGTGTGTGTGTGTGTGTGTATATATATATATATATATATATATATATATATATATATATATATATATATATATATGAGAGAGAGAGAGAGAGAGAGAGAGAGAGAGAGCTAATGAAGCAGATGGAGTTTTTTTATGCAAGCAAGAAGGAACCAAAGGCCAGGAGCCCACAAACCGTTCCTTCCCCCCCCAAAAAAAAAAAAGAGAGCCAAATTCAAGATCCATTCATTTCGAGATGCCTGAACAAACTGCGTTTGCAAGACTGGGGATCATAGGAAGTAGGAAATACAAACAAAGGGAGACAGTTCCAGAGTTGACCTGTTGCATAAATGAAGGACTAGAGAGTTGGACAGAAAAGGGATGAGAGTTTGTTGCTAGACGGGTGCTACGCGCCAGTCGTAAAGGTGGAGGGATGCAATCAGACAGTTCAGAAGAGCAGTGACCATTGAAGCAGCGATAGAAAAGAGATATAAAGATGCAACAGTGCATCTAACTATCGCCCAATTGCTTTAACATCCTGTATCTCAGAAGTTTTTGAGTAAATTCTTAATAGAAAAATTTTAAGGCAACTTTCCTATCACAACCTTCTTTCTGATCGTCAGTACAGGTTCCGTCAGGGACGCTCCACTGGCGATCTTCTCACCTACCTTTCAGACTCCTGGTCATTCTCCTTTCGGGACTTTGGCGAAAGCTTTGCCATTGCACTTGACATCTCAAAGGCTTTCGATCGAGTCTGGCATAAATCTTTAATTTCCAAACTGCCCTCTTACGGTTTCTATCCTTCTATCTGTGCCATCATCTCTAGCTTCCTTTCTGGTCGTTCTATAGCCGCTGTTGTAGACGGCCATCTTTCTTCTCCTAGATCTATCAACAGTGGTGTTCCTCAGGGCTCTGTGCTATCACCAAATCTCTTCCTTTTATTCATCAATGATTTTCTAAGCTGTACATCTAACTCTATCCACCCATATGTTGATGACTCCACCTTTCACCTTTCCATTCGGTTCCCGGAACATCCATCTCAGCAGTTACTTCAACAAACAAGGGATGAGGCTATGGCACACCTAATGTCTGACTTGGCTCGTATCTCTGACTGGGGTCAAAATAATCTGGTTGTTTTTAATGCATTTAAGACTCAGTTCTTACACCTATTAACCCGATAAAATCTTCCACAGGTGAACCCACTAATGTTTAATAATACTCAACTTAATCCTGGATCATCCCTGAACATGCTTGGGGTTTCATTTACTCGGGACTTATCTTGGAAAGATCATATTACATCTCTTGTAAAATCTGCTTCCAAGAGATTAGGTGTGCTAAACCGACTCCATTCCTTCTTTACCCCTGCACAACTGTTGACTATATACAGGGGTTTTATCCGACCCTGTTTAGAGCACAACTCTCATGTGTGGGGAGGCTTCCCACATACAGCTCTACTCAATAGGGTGGAGTCAAAGGCTTTTCATCTCATTAAGTCTCCTCCTCTTACTGAAGTCCTTCAACCTCTGTCTCTTCATCGCACTATTGCATCTTTATCTCTTTTCTATCGCTACTTCAATGGTCATTGCTCCTCAGACTGTCTGCATGCATTCCTCCACCTCTACGACGGGGGCGTAGCACCCGTCAAGTAGCAAACTCTCATCCCTTTTCTATCCAACTCTCCAATGCAAGAGTTAACCGTTACTCCCAGGCCTTCATTTATGCAACGGGTCAACTCTGGAACTGTCTCCCTATGTCTGTATTCCCTGCTTCCTATGATCTCCAGTCTTTCAAACGCAGTGTGTCCAGGCATCTCGAAATGATCGGAGCTTGAATTTGGCTGTCTCTTGTATTATGTTTTTCTCTTGGAAGGAACAATAATTGCGAGCAAAAAAGTGAATGAAACAGATGGAGAAAGTGAATGAAGCATATGAAGAGGAGCGTAAGGCAGGTAGAAAAGCACATGAGGCAGCTGGAGAAGAGAGTAAGGCAGGCAGAGAGAGTGAGAGGGTAATAGTGGCAGGGGAAGGGGACTGAGGCAGGTGAGTTGGAATAAGACAGGTGGGGAAAGTGAACTAGGCAGACAGGTAGGTTACTGAGACGGGATGGCCGCGGCAGGTGAGGTAGGGGAGTGAGGAAGGCAGTGGAGATAAGATGGTGAGGCAGAGAGAGAGAGAGAGAGAGAGAGAGAGAGAGAGAGAGAGAGAGAGATGCTGGCCAGACAAGAATAATGGAGTAAGGCAGAGAGTGGAGAAGATGGTTAGGCATGCTGAGGTAAGGTAGGACAAAGAACGTAAAGTAAGAAAGGCAGAAACAGGATGGCGAGGCAGGTCAAGGGGAGAGAGGCAGGTGGGGTAGGAGAGAAGGCACTGTAGCCAAAATGGGACTGAGGCAAACGTTACAAGAGAATGAGGCAGGTGGAGGAAAGCACTGAGGCAGGAGACAGTGAGGCAAGTGAGGAGGGGAATGAAACAGATGCGTTAATAGATGAGGCAGGTAAAGGAAGATGAAGGTGAGTGAAACAGGTGGAATAAAAGTACAATAAGAATGAGGACTAAGGAGAATGAAGAGAGTGAAAGCAGGTGAAAAAGGTGAGACAGGTGAAGCAGGAGAGACGGAGAAGGCAGGTAGGACAGATAAGGAAGATTTTTTTTTTTTTTTTTTAATAACAGACGGAGGAAGGAAAAACAAATGAATAAATAAAAATAATCCATACACCAGATTACTGGTGTCCTCTGTTCATAAAATATCTAACAGTTAGACTTGAACACCTGTGGGTTGAAATTTGGAGGAAAACAACTCTGGGGAAGCGAGTTCCAGAGAGATGCAGTTCGGGGAATGAAAGAATTCTGATAGGCAGAAGTTCTGCAATATGGCTGAGTGACATTCCAGTTATGAGCGCTACCAGATGCCCGTGTAGCACGAGGGAAGGCATGGAGAGGTGGCACCATGGACGCAGCTTCGTCTGAGCATTTGCCAAAAAAATATCTGTATAATAATGCAAGGGAGGCAACATTCCATCTTACTTTTTTTTTTTTTAATGTGTCCGACTCTGGGCAAAGGCTTCAGGGCCTATATCTCGGGGACAGTAGCCTATCCCGAGGCCTAGTAGTCCTCCTACACCTCCACATGTCACCACTTCGGCGCTAACACCCACCGTCCATATTGAATACATGCTAGGGCTGTCTCATACAGGACTTGCAGGGGAGGTAGTTTATTTGTAATGGCAGGGATGTTAATAATTCTAACAGCTTTGTTCTGAATTTTGTCTAGTTGTTTTAATGCAATCTTTCCACATCCATTCCACAAGGGTGTGCAATCTTCAAGCTGAGAGTGCACATGACTCTTATAAATTATAGCTAACTGCTCATCAGCGAAGTTACGGACTCTGTACAATAATCCAACTTTCTTTGAGACAGTTTTAGCAAGTAATCTAACATGAGAGGTCCAGCTGTGGGCATTGTTAAGTGAGACGCCAAGAATTTCAATACTTTTGGAGATGGGAATATTAGTAGCACTGAAGGTAATGTACGAATCTGGCAATATCTGTCTATTAGTAAATTGTATGTATTTAGTTTTACTAGCATTAAAAGAGACAAGGGTGTTTTGTCCCCATTCACTGATCGTAGATAGATCTTGATTTATGGAGATGGCTGTACTGAGTTGGGAGGTAGAGATACTAGACTTTGTAAATGGGTGTCTGAGTGTGAATGAACTATGTAATGTTGAGTCATCTGCGTATGAGTGGATGGGATTGTGGGTGACAGATAAGAGATCATTAATATGAACCAGGAATAGGGTTGACGCCAGAACTGACCCCTGCGGCACGCCGGCGTTAACTGAGTGGAAATTGGAATATACGTCATCTACTATTACTCTAGTTTTCCTGTCACTAAGATATGAAGAAATCAAAGGAACAAAAGACGTTAGTCCATAGCAAGGGAGGTTGGACTCCAGGGAACGGTGCCATACTCTGTCGAAAGCTTTAGAAATATCAAGAGCTACTGCATGAGTTTCTCCATGTAGATCAGTTGATTGATGGATGGTATGAGTTAGGAGATTGAGTATGTCAATGGTGGATCTGTCGTGGCGAAAACCATATTGTCTATCATTATTTAAGTTGCTGGATTCAAGATGTTTAACAATGTGCTTCTTAATTAAAGTTTCAAACACCTTACCAAGAGAAGATGTGACAGCTATTGGTCTGTAATCAGAGGGGTCAGAGGAACTTCCTTTCTTCGGAATTGGGTGGATATTGGCTTCTTTCCATGAATTTGGGAATAAAGAAGTACGTATGCATAGTCTGAATAATTTAGCTAGAACAGAGACAAGTTCAGGGGAACACTTTTTCAAAACAATTGGCGGAATTCCATCTGGACCTGGAGCTATGTTGGTATGTAAAATGTCTAGAATGGATTTTACGTATCTTGTCTGTATTTTAAGTGGGTCAATTTCGGGAGAGTCAAGTTCTAGTACTGGGACATTCTGGCTGGTATCGTCTATGGTAGAATTTCTGGCAAATGTACTGGCACAAAAATCCGCTTTCCCACGCGGGTCATTTGTAATGTTGCCATCTGAAGATTTTAGTGGGGGAACGGAAGATGACTTGTTAAAGTTATTATTGAAAGAATTAAGAGTTGACGAGAATATTCTATTGTCATTAGGGTTAAGTAGTTTTGATGCTTGCTTTTGAAGAAAGTTTGATTTAGCTAGATTTAATACAGCTTTTGCATGATTTCTAGAAATTTTAAATTGTGAGAGTGATTCAGATGTTTTTGATTTTAAGTGAAAGTTATATGCTAATGACTTTTGGGCTGTTGCCCTGGAACAGTTGCCATCAAACCATTTTGGAGAGTTCGATCTTTTAGTGAACTGTTGACTTGGTATGAATAAATCCATACCAGCTAGTATTAAGTCGCAAATGTGGGACTGGGTAGAATTGGGATCACTAGAGAAGAAAGACTGCCATGGAATGTCAGCAAGATACTTTCTAAATCCATCCCAGTTTGCCCTATCAAAGTGCCATCGGGTCACCCTGACAGGTTCAGAACGGGGAGGTGTGGGGGGGTTCACTAATGAGGCTTTGATGAGATTGTGGTGAGACAGGTGAGGTTGATGGGGCAGGTGAGGCAGGAGGTAGGTGGGACAGGTGAGGCTGATGGGACAGGTGAGGCAGGAGGTAGGTGGGACAGGTGAGGCAGGAGGTAGGTGGGACAGGTAAGGCAGGAGAGCTAGGTGGGACAGGTGAGGCAAGAGATAGGTGGGACAGGTAAAGCAGGAGAGCTAGGTGGGACAGGTGAGGATGCTGGGACAGGTGAGGCAGGAAAAAGGAAATGTTCCCCGAGCTAGACGTTACTGCCGTAGATCATACAGCCCTGCAAGGTGACAGTAGGGCGCTACCCCTCCCGGCAGCATATTTCCGTTCTATAGGGGTGTTCATCTCAATACCACAGCCAGCCACCTCAGCCAAGCAACCCTAGTGAGACAGGTTAGGTTTGATTAAGTTAAGTACGGTAGTTTTGCCTTGGAAACACACTGAGCATATTATCGAGAAGAATCCATGGTTAGTTTTGAAACGACAGGGCGAGCGTCGTTCCTGGCTGAGGATTCCTGGTGGTGTGACGAATATGCATACGGAACGGAAATTTGCAGCTAGTGGGATGGCTCGAAATCACGACCCCCCCGGTCCCGAGTTCGATGCTCTATCACTGAGCCACCCAGCCCCCTAGGTGAAGCAGGAGAGGTAGGTGGGACAGGTGAGGGTGATGGGACAGGAGAGGTAGGTGGGACAGGTGAGGCAGGAGAGGTAGGTGGGACAGGTGAGGTTGATGAGGCAAGTGAGGCAGGAGAGGTAGGTGGGACAGGTGAGATAGGTGGGACAGGAGAGGTAGGTGGGACAGGTGAGGTAGGTGGGACGTGAGGCAGGTGGGGCTAGAGATGTAGGTGGGACAGATGAGGTGGATGGGATAGGAGTGGTAGGTGGAACAGGTGATGTAGATGGAGCAGGGGAGGCAGGTGTGATTGACAAGACAAATTAGTTAGCTAAGCCAGGTAAGGTAGGTGAGACAGGCGTGGCAGAAAATGAGACAGGTGGTGAGGCAGGTGAGACATCGACAGCACCAGACAATTAAGCGAGTCACGTGAGCGAAACACAGACCAGGGATGAGACAGGGAAGGAGATGCACGTGAGGCAGACGAGACGAAGTGAGGGAGGACAATAAGAAAGATGAGACGAGGAAGTGAGGCTGAGGAAAAAGGGTGTTGAGGTGCCTTGAGGCAAATGAGACTTAATTAAAGGGTTATGTTGCTGGAATGAGGACGTGAAGCAGGTGATATTAGAATGTCAGGCAGTGAGACTAAACCGAGAAGTAAGGCAGGGGAGATTAAAGACGTGAGACAGGTGAGATTAATGGTTAGAAAGGTGATATTAAGATATGAGGCATGTGAGATTACAGAGGTAGGCAGGATATACTAAAGAGATTGAGAAAGTGAGACTAAGAGATGCAGCTGCTCAGCTTTGAACTTTCTTCCTCAGTCTGTCTTTCCTCCTACCTATCTCTCCAGTCTTTCAAATGCAGTGCATCCATGGCGAATAAGTGAATCTTGAATTTACCTTTCTTTCTTTCCTGATTAATTTCATTTTGAAAGAATTCGTTTTACAGGCTTTAAGCATTGCGTTCTTTCCTTTTATTCATTTAAAAAAGTAGGCAGGTAAGACCAGAGATGAAGCAGGTGAGACTAATTAAAAAGGTGAGCCAGGTGAAGCTAAAGGTTAGTCAGGTGAGACTAATTAAAAAGGCTAGCCAGGTGAGACTAACTTAACAAGATGAGGTAGGTGGTACTAATCAGTGGTGAGGTAGAGGTGAGCTAGGTGAGGCCAATTAGAGGTGAGCTAGGTTAGGCTAATTAAAGGTGTGCTAGGGGAGGCTAATAGGTGAGTTTGGTGAGGCTAATTAGAGGTGAGTCAGGTGATACTAATTTCAACTCAGGTAGACTAATTAAACATTACAAGCAGGTGAGCCTACTTAGAGGTTAGCTAGGTGATATTAATTAGAGGTGAGCATGGTGAGACTAATTAAGTGAGCTAGTTCAAACTAATTAGTGATGAGCAAGGTGAGACTAATTAGGTGAGCGAGTTGAAACTGGTTTAAAGAGGTAAGACAAGCGATACTTATATAAGAGGTGAGGCAGATGAAATCAATTAAAGAGGTGGGGCAGGTGAGACCAATCAGAGGTGAGGAGGGTGAGATTAAATAGAGATGGGGTATGTGAGACTAATTAAGGAGGTGAGGCGGAAAAGACTAGAGGTGAGGGGGTAAGGCAAAAGAGGTGGGTCAGGAGAGACTAATTAGTGAGGCAGATGGGACTAATTAGAGGCCAAACTAACAGACTAATTAAAGGGATGTGAGAGGTGTTATTAATTAAATAAATGAGGTGATACTAATTAAAGAGGTGAGAGCTGCTACTAATTAGAGAACTGAAAGATGATACTAAATAAAGAGGTGAGAGGTGATAGAGTTGTTACTAATTAGAGAAGTGAGAGGTGACACTAATTAAAGAGGTGAGAGGTGATACTAATTAAAGAGATGAGAAAGGTGTTGCTAATTAAAGAAGTGAGAGGTGATACTAATTAAAGAGGTGAGGTGATACTAAATAAAGAGGTGAGAGAGGTGTTACTAATTTAAGAAGTGAGAGGTAAGACTAATTAGAGGTAAGAGGAGTTGCTAATCAGAGGTGAGAGAAGTGATAATAAATAGAGGTGAGGCAGGTGAGACTAATTAAAGAGATGAGACAGGCGAGATTAGAGATGAGGCAGGTGAGACTAATTATAGAGATGAGGCAGGTGAGGTGTGGTGGATAAGACTAATTAGAGGTGAGGCAGATCATACCAATTAGTGAGGGAAGTGAGACTAGTTACAAGGTGAGGCAGGTGAAACTAATTATAGGTAAAACTAATTAATGAGGTAAGACAGCTCAGACAGAAGAGGTGAGGCTATGACAAGGTGAAACAGGTGAGGCTAAATAGAAGAGGCTGCTTAAAGAAGGGAATCAGGTGAGACCAAAGAAAAATGGCTGCTTAAAGAGGGATAGCAGCTGAGACCAAACAAAAGAAGCTACTTAAAGAGGGGAAGCAGGTGAGACCAAAGAAAGGAGACTATTTAAAGAGGGGTAGAAGGTGAGACAAAAGAAAATAGGCTACTTAAAGAAGGGAAACAGGAGAGACAAAAGAAATGAGGCTGCTTAAAGAGGTGACGCAAGTGAGACAGAGGCTACTTAAAGAGGTGACGCAGGTAAGACTACAGAGATGAGGCTAATTAAAAAGGTGAGACAGGTGAGCCTAAAGAAGTGAGGGTGGTTGATGAGGTGAGGCAAGTGAGACTGAAGAGGCGGGGCATATTGAAGAGGTGAGACAAATAAAGCTAATAAAAAAGGTGAGACTGTTTAAAGATGTGGAGCAGGTGAGAGTAAAAAGGTGAAGCTAATTTAAAAGTTGAGGCAAGTGAGACTACAGAGGTGTGGCTAATTAACGAGGTGGGACAGATGAGACTATAATGATGAGAGAGGAAGTGTGGGAAATGCGACGTGTAAAAAGATGAGAAAGGAAGTGTGGGTGATGCGACGTGAAGATGAAGCAGACTTGTTTAGAAGGTCAGGCAGATTAAGTCATGCGATGCTGATGTGAGAGGCATGTGAAGCAAAGTGGTAAGACAGGTCAAATGGGGCCAAAGCATGAAATATTAACGAGGCGAGGCAGGAGCGAGAGAGGAAGAGGGAGAGATGGGTCTAGGACTAATAAGTGAGGGATGAAGGAGAGGCAAGATGAGGCAGTTAAAGGAAATGGAAAAAAACAAGAACAGACAGTTAAGAGAGGTAGTCCGATAAGCTGGGACAGTTGTGCAAGAGATTAAAACAAGAACAATAGGAGATGAAGTAGATAATGAAGATAAAAAACAGGAAAGCGCAACAAGGGGATGGAAGGTGATGTACTTACGCACGTACCGTATAGTAGTAGTGGTGGTGATAGTAGTAGTAGTAGTAGTAGTAAGAGTAGTTAGTAGTAGTAGTAGTAATAGTAGTAGTAGGAGTAATAATAGTAGTGGTTGTTATAACCCAAGGTTCACCTGAAATGTGAACTCAGTGAACTACTGGCTGAAATTCCTTCTGCGGCAGTTCAACATCCCCCTCTCGAGGGATAGGGAGGGAGTTGAGGGATGTCTATATAACCAGGTAGTTCCACCGCCTGTCCAATTATATCGGTGCTTCCGTGTGAAGGTGTTCCTCTCCAGCATCTAGATAAATGGCAACAGATACAACAAGGCGCGACATAGGGGAGGCAATGAAGTAACTAGAAAATGAAGTAGGTGCGAGAGGCAGATATTGCTATGAAAGTGGCACGAGTGAGGCAGGTGATGTAGGATGCAAAGTAGACGAAACTCTAGAATAAGGCAGCCAGGTTAGTAGAACAGGAAAGGCAGTAAACACAAGAAAGCACGACACACTACAAGATGAAAGTGGGAGCGGCAGGAAATATAAGGTGACAAGAGGGAAATGAGTTGGATGAGACAGGGACTACAAGGATGCACGGTGAGGCAGGTGGGAGAGACAGGAAGTACAAAAGAAGCGACACGGGAGAGGCAGGAAATACAATTGAAGTGCAATGGGAGAGGCAGGAAATAAAAAGAAGCGACGGGAGAGGCAGGAGTGGGGACGATGGGGTCGGGGTGGGAGAAGGGGGGTGGCAATGTGGGGCGGGATGCGAAGTGATGGTAGAGGTGGGGTGAGGTGGGGGAGATGGGCAGTGTGTGGAGGGGTGTGAGGTAATGGTGGTGGTGGTGGGTGGTCAGAGCAGAACGGGGTGTGGGGGTGTGGCTGGGTGGTATGCGGTACCTGAGTATAAGAAGCGGCAGGGGGAGTTTGGTGTGATCTGTATAGCGGTGTACTAGGTCACTGCCACGGCCACCCCGTAACACAATGATAGGGGCGTGATGCCTGCTTGTGGGCGTGTGTGTTTATATGGGGTGGGTGGGTTGCTTGTAAGTAGAATGGTGTGTGTGTGTGTGTGTGTGTGTGTGTGTGTGTGTGTGTGTGTGTGTGTGGATGTTCAGTTCGCTCCACTCCTACGTTTACCACCTATTGTCAATGCCGGCTCAGCCCAAGGTTTGAATTCCGAACCACGCGTGATCGTGATTCGACCCTCTCACTACTGAGGGGGGGCAGAACGGGGGGTTGGGTTGGGGGAGTGGTGGGTGAGCCTCAACAGCGATAGAACTGCAATATTGGAAAGAGAGAGAATTATTACAGTAAGCAGTTGACAGATTATATAGCAATAAAGCCGAATGTAACCTTGAGTTTTCTTCTGTAGTGTAAATCTAACTATAATGCTACAAGCCAAGGGATTAGTTTTGTTATGCAAAATTGATACAGACGATGTAACATTAGAATTTGCACGCCGTCAGTTATTGATGATTAATGATTTACTGGTGAGTCATGTAGTAAATCTTATCCAGACGGTTACTAGGAAAGGGAGGGGGGAAAATCATATTACATATAAAACCCATGATCATTTAATGTCGTGGTCGTGCACCACCGACTCCATATTATTTGGTGCCGTTATACTTTATTATGGTAGAAAGTTCTACCCCAACTGAGGATGATATTCCTAACTGAGGACGAGAAACTTTAATTTCATGGCTTTTATAATGAATTAATATATATTTTGCCAGTATTGTAGCGTGAGGGTTCACACACCGCTACCAACTGACCACACACATTCATCATGCTTTACGTAGATGTGTTGCCTGCTTTCCTCCCACGTAGAGTCTGGTATTAGGTGTCTTCTAATTAGATATGAGGGAATGACGTTCACATCTATGTGCCCAACGTAACTCAGTCATTAATGAATGAGTCTGAGTATCCTGAAGCAGTGAAAATATTAATATATTAGTAAATCAAACCTTCCACCACCTACGCAAAAGGGAAATATGCTGCAAGTAAATCCAAACTTGTTAGTCGGCATCAGTTGAGACATTTCCTGATGAATCAGTTTGTTTTTTTGCTTCCCAGAGGATACTGCTTTGCGGTGGAGGAGACCTTCGACTACCCAGTGACCCCTCTGTCTTTCCTCCCCCACCCTACCCACCCTTACTCCGTCCACCTTCTCTCCCCCATCCCCACACTCCCCATTTCAACCCCTCCTCTCTCCCATCTCACTCTTCCTCCCACAACCCCCAATATCATACATTGTGTTCCAGGAAGTCTGCTGATGCATGTAATTTTTTAATGTAAACAGGATCTGAAAAGTAATAGAAGTGTTATTTTAAGTACAAATACAACCCATGAAATATAGCAAGATTTTTTTTTTTTTTTTTTTTTTTTTTTTAGCTTGATAATATAATCGAAAATTACTGTCTATGCCGGACAATTAGACGCTAGGATTAGCAAAATTATCACAAGATTTAGAGGATTATGTAAGGACATGGAATTTCCCACTGAAACAGTGAATCAGTGCAACAGGATTTTATTTGACATAGGTAACATGATGTGTCAATGTACGTGAAATTTGCACACGTCCTTCTCACGACGCCTTCCACACCAAAATCCGACTGGAACTGTAGGCACCGCACTGTAAATGGTAAACAGGTTATTTAGTTGTGAATAAATCATTGGTTTTACTACATTTTAATCACTGTATATTTAACAAAACCATAATAAACCACGACAACCCAAAGAAGAGTGTTTTGTAGTGGAAGAGACCCTCGACTACCCAGTGACCCTTCCGTCTTTGCTCCCCCACCCTACCCATCCTCACTCCATCCACCCTCTCTCCCCCATCCCCACACTCCCCCTCTCGACCCCTCCTCTCCCCCAATATCATTAACTGTATTGCCGGAAGTCTGCTATTGCATGTAATTATCTGTTGTATATCTAAGTTATTTTTGATCTGTGCGATTATGCAAACAGGATCTGAATAGTAATACAGTTGGTATTCTGTATACAAAATACAGTCCATGAAATATTGCAAGACTTTTTATTAGCCTGAATATGTCATCCAAGATTACTGTCTAGTCCCGACAATCAGACGCTAGCGTTAACGAACCAATTAAGTCAGAGGGGAGCAGTGTCCGAAAGACCGAGGTGAGTTCATGGACCCACATGATTACATAGCCACTCCTAGTCTTCATCACGATGAATCGACACGACACCCTCTTGACAGAACGCAGCCGCATCGTTTCTCTCCACGAGGAGGGGCTCAGCAGCAGGGCCATCGCTCAGCGGCTTGGGATCTCCAGGCCCACTGCTGAAATGGATCCATCGTCCGGAGATGAGCAGAAACCTTAATGATTTGGGTATGTGGTAATATTTGGGTAAAATTACATGTCAGTGATATAATTTCTACTTCATGTCACATTTTTCAGGTGTATAGTTTGGTGTTTGATTTTTTTGTGTAATTTGGCGTGATAAGAATGCAGACCCAGGTCCCGAGCGACTACCCAGGGGGAGGACGAGAGGATCATCCAGGCTGTGGAAGCCAATCCCTTCACCAACGCGAAGGCTATTAGGGAAGACCTGGATTTAGAGGCATTGGCAATCGCAGTGAGACGACGACTGCATGCTGAAGGAATTCCTCAGAGTACCAGCTAAGAAGCGCTTCACCGATGCCCACCGCACTGCCTGACTTGCCTTCGTCCAGCAGTATGTGACCAAAAATATTGGTTTTTGGGAAAGGACAGTTTTCAGTGATGAGAAAACTTTCTGTATTGGTTTTGGGGAGAGGACAGTTTTCAGTGATGAGAAAACTTTCTGTTCCACCAACTATAGTCGCATTCACATGTGCCAGAAGAACGACACCAGGTAAGCGGGAACACCCATAACAATGTAAATTTGACAAAAAGTCGGAATGAAAATACCCTGTAGGATGGATTACCCCATAATGCTGTAAAGCCTCATCGTTTTATAGTTTTCAATATCTAATGTAATATTAATACATTTTCAACTCCTCATTTGGTCATTTCCCCCACGGAAATTGCAAACTAGCCTTCCCCAGCCTTGCACATCAAGGTCCCATTCATAACTGCACTTGATGCACACTAGTGTCCTTTGAATATCCATCTCTCCTTCTTGCTGTTGTCCCATCTCTCCTGTCACACTCTATTTCTTTGTCAGTCTGATTGTCATTATCCATCTGTCTATATCTCTGTCTACACACTCATATATTGATCTATATAATTAGATCTTATTTTATATATATAAATGCATTAAAAAATTCTGGCAAAACATACCCAATGCCCCCCTTTGACATGCAAGATTGTCAAAATCCCTTTGATTCATTTTTTTTTTTTTTTTTTTTTTTTTTTAAAGAATGAATGGTTGTCCCTTTCGCCCTACTTGCTCCACCCCCTAACCTGCTTTTCATCCCAAACTATACCCTCTGAATGCATCCTGTAAGTGAGCCACCAAGAAGTTTAGTGAACGTGTCAGTACTGACTGGTTTAAATAGTTAAACTGTGTCTATTTCAGATACCAGCGATGCAACGTACATTGAGGAGGCGTGAAGTGGACGAGTCATGGTCAATGTGTGGGAGTATATGACTGCGCATGGGGTGGGTGACATCTTTCAAAAAGAGGGCCGCTTCACGGCGAGAAAATATATTGAAATACTTGAGGAATTTTTCCTACCATCCTCCGAGATCGGGATTTCCCCGTCCCTCCTGGACTTCTTACTTTTGTTCATGACGCTGCCATGTCCATATGGCCAGAATAGTGAAGGAATGGTTTGCAGCTCAGGATAATTTACAGGTGCTAGAGTTGCCTAGTAAGGGCTGCGATGTGAACCCCATAGAAAATCTGTGGGGTTCTATTGTGAACACATGGGAGCCGGAACATGAAAGGACCACAGCAGGGCTGTTGCAGCATGCCAGGGCACAGTGGGAGATTTTCCGGGGCAAGCCAGAGATAGTGAGGAGGCACGGAGCCTCTATGTTCGAGCGCTTGCAGGCTGTCATTGAGAAGGAGAGTGGCTGGACGCGATTCTAACAATGTGTTCAGTATATTGTTTTTCAATAATTAAATACTTCATGCTGGTTCCGCATCCCAAATCAGTAAATATTCAGTTGTTTATAATTAATAACAAGTTGCAGAATTTAAATCCAGCATAGGGTTGTGGTTTATTATGGTTTTAAAATATAAACTGATTAAAATGTAGTAAAACCAATGATTATTCACAACTAAATAACCTGTTTACCATTTACAGTGCGGTGCCTACAGTTCCAGTCGGATTTTGGTGTGGAAGGCTTCATGAGAAGGACGTGTGCAAATTTCACGTACATTGACACATCATGTACTGTACCTATGTCAAATAAAACTCCTATTGCACTGATTCACTGTTTCAGTGGGAAATTCCATGTCCTTACATAATCCTCTAAATCTTGTGATAATTTTGCTAATCCTAGCGTCTAATTGTCCGGCATAGACAGTAATTTTCGATTATATTATCAACCTGGAAAAAAAAAAAAAAAAAAAAAAAAAAACTTGCTATATTTCATGGGTTGTATTTGTACTTAAAATAACACTTCTATTACTTTTCAGATCCTGTTTACATTAAAAAATTACATGCATCAGCAGACTTCCTGCAACACAATGTATGATATTGGGGGTTGTGGGAGGAAGAGTGAGATGGGAGAGAGGAGGGGTTGAAATGGGGAGTGTGGGGATGGGGGAGAGAAGGTGGACGGAGTAAGGGTGGGTAGGGTAGGGGAGGAAAGACAGAGGGGTCACTGGGTAGTCGAAGGTCTCCTCCACCGCAAAGCAGTATCCTCTGGGAAGCAAAAAAACAAACTGATTCATCAGGAAATGTCTCAACTGATGCCGACTAACAAGTTTGGATTTACTTGCAGCATATTTCCCTTTTGCGTAGGTGGTGGAAGGTTTGATTTACTAATATATTAATATTTTCACTGCTTCAGGATACTCAGACTCATTCATTAATGACTGAGTTACGTTGGGCACATAGATGTGAACGTCATTCCCTCATATCTAATTAGAAGACACCTAATACCAGACTCTACGTGGGAGGAAAGCAGGCAACACATCTACGTAAAGCATGATGAATGTGTGTGGTCAGTTGGTAGCGGTGTGTGAACCCTCACGCTACAATACTGGCAAAATATATATTAATTCATTATAAAAGCCATGAAATTAAAGTTTCTCGTCCTCAGTTAGGAATATCATCCTCAGTTGGGGTAGAACTTTCTACCATAATAAAGTATAACGGCACCAAATAATATGGAGTCGGTGGTGCACGACCACGACATTAAATGATCATGGGTTTTTTATGTAATATGATTTTCCCCCCTCCCTTTCCTAGTAACCGTCTGGATAAGATTTACTACATGACTCACCAGTAAATCATTAATCATTAATAACTGACGGCGTGCAAATTCTAATGTTACATCGTCTGTATCAATTTTGCATAATAAAACTAATCCCTTGGCTTGTAGCATTATAGTTAGATTTACACTACAGAAGAAAACTCAAGGTTACATTCGGCTTTATTGCTATATAATCTGTCAACTGCTTACTGCAATAATTCTCTCTCTTTCCAATATTGCAGTTCTATCGCTGTTGAGGCTCACCCACCTCTCCCCCAACCCAACCCCCCGTTCTGCCCCCCCTCAGTAGTGAGAGGGTCGAATCACGATCACTCATGGTTCGGAATTCAAGGTTTGGGCTGAGCCGGCATTGGCAACGCTAGGTGGTAAACGCGGGAGTGGAGCCAACTGGACGTGTTAGTGTGGGTGTGGATGTACAGTCGTGGTCATAAATAATCACCTATCCTCCAGGAACCCGTGCCTCAAGCTGCATCCTTTATGAGCAGCAAGGCACAGGGGAGCAAGAGGGGCTGAGAGGGAGGGGCAAGAGAGAGAAGGGAAGGTGGGGGGGGGGGAGTGATGGTGCGGGGGTGGACTGAGGGAGGGGAGGAAGGGCAGGTAAAAGAGGGAGAATGAATGAGAAGTGGTGGTCATATTTTTTGTCAATTTTCTTTCATTCAGGGCATGATATAAAGGAGATAACAAACTTAAACTTTAGACAGGTGGTGATATCAACGGCTGGCTCGTGAGAGAAATATACTGACGTGACAGATCAAATATTAGTGCCGAGCCAGAAATTTCTGTTTATTAATATATTTTGACTTCGGACGCAGAATGGAGTCTGGATTGCTTTGACTTCCGTAATGTTTAAGAAATGTCTTTTACCCTTACTTGTAATTAATTTTGAAACTAAATATCATATGCAACCTGTGACATGGCTGTGTCCACAGTAAATATGATCATCCTCCCGGCATACACTCCCTCTATACAGCCACCATCATGTCAACTATTTTATGGCATCTCTATATGAACAGGCTGTTTAAATTAATTGTGCATAAAACGTAAATATTTTGATGTCTGTGCACACGGTTGGATATAATAACGATATCTTTCATAAAATTGTTAGACGGAAAATTAAACAAAATCCTACCCAAACTCCCAAAATATATTATCTATGTCAATGTTTACCGACATTGGTAAAGCCAAAGCAACCAGGAAGGGAAGGTGGGTGGGGGAACGAGTGATGGTGAAAGGGTGGAGTGAGGAAGGGGAGGTAGGGTAGGTAGGGGAGGGAGAATGAAATGTGAAATGGTGGTCACATTATTTGTCTGTTTTCCTTCATTCAGGGCATGATAAACAGGAGTTAATATTCGGTAGATAATGCTGCATTACATCTCGTATAGCGGCGTCAGATAATAATCTTTGGACAGGTGTTGATATCAAGGGTTGGCTTGTGAGAGAAATATACTAACGTGACAGCTCAAACATCAGTGCAGGGCCATCGAGACTGTGTGGGCCCAGTCTGTCAACTCGTGGGTGCCAGAGAACGAGATGACACAGGCCCGCCTCCTCCAGCACACCAAGGACGAGTGGGAGCTGTTCAGACGAAACCAGCAAATTATCGACAACATTGTTTCCTCGGTGCCATGAAAATTGGAAGAGGTTATTGAGGCGGGAGGCCAATGGACTACTTACTTAGGCTTTCCTGGTTGCTTTGGCTTTACCAATGTCGGTAAACATTGACATAGATAATATATTTTGGGAGTTTGGGTAGGATTTTGTTTAATTTTCCGTCTAACAATTTTATGAAAGATATCGTTATTATATCCAACCGTGTGCACAGACATCAAAATATTTACGTTTTATGCACAATTAATTTAAACAGCCTGTTCATATAGAGATGCCATAAAATAGTTGACATGATGGTGGCTGTATAGAGGGAGTGTATGCCGGGAGGATGATCATATTTACTGTGGACACAGCCATGTCACAGGTTGCATATGATATTTAGTTTCAAAATTAATTACAAGTAAGGGTAAAAGACATTTCTTAAACATTACGGAAGTCAAAGCCATCCAGACTCCATTCTGCGTCCGAAGTCAAAATATATTAATAAACAGAAATTTCTGGCTCGGCACTAATATTTGATCTGTCACGTCAGTATATTTCTCTCACGAGCCAGCCGTTGATATCACCACCTGTCTAAAGTTTGTTATTTGACGCCGGTAATAAGGTGCAGTGCATCATTATCTACCGAATATTAACTTTTATATCATGCCCTGAATGAAAAAAAAAAAAAAATAGACAAAAAATATGACTACCACTTCGCATTCATTCCCCCTCCCCTACCTTCCCTCTCTCCCCTCCCTCAGTCCACCCCCGCACCGTCACTCGTCGCCCTCCCCCACCTTCCCTTCTGTCTCTTGCCCCTCCCTCTCAGCCCCTCTTGCTCCACTGTGACTTGCCGCGCATAAAGGAGGCAGCCTGAGGCACGGGTTACTGGAGGATAGGTGATTATTTATGACCACGACCGTACGTGTTAGTGTGGGTAGGGGTATGTGTCATAAAGACTTTGTAGTTAATTGTAGAGAAGTATATCTTAGACTTGTGGTCGAGCGGCTTTTATATCTTGTAGTAGTTTCCCCACCAGATGTCATGTAGTGACGGGAGAGGTAAAGAATAGTATGGGACTATCTTTATTTGTCTTGGAAATATTAAACAGGTATAATAGTATAAGTCCTGGGTAGCTACCTCCCTGTCTCGCTATCTCTCTCTCTCTCTCTGTTCTCAAGCTAATCTCCGTCTCGACCTCTCTATAGGGTCGCTTGTCTCCTTCTGTCTAGCCTGTTCGGTGGCTAATCTAGGTCTGACCTCTCTTTCCTAAATTCTGGTATAGCAGGGGTGTGTCACATGTGTTCCTCGTGGGTGGACTAGATCTTTCTCACGAGAGGACTGCTGACAGCTAACTGAATCATCTCCCCACTGGCCGCTGTCGTCAGCTTTCCCCCGTGTAAGCGTTTAGCGCTGCTCGCTTCTCGCAAACACAACACCTTCTCATCATTTGACTTCCTGCTTCTATCTGTCTCTCTATCTATCTATTTATCTATCTATCTAGTATGATTTGCAATTATAATATGGAGACCTACCACATTGCTCTGCCGCGCAAAATGGCGTACCATCGACATTTAATAGTCATAACATATTAATACATATTATATATACATTATAATAAACTTATAAGCTAATTAAGTGAAATACATAATATTGTAAAGTAACATAATTGTATGAATATTGTATACATATATTATTCATAGTAAATAGTGATTATTCAGTAATATTACATTTAAACAAGTTGTATACATATTTGAATAAATGCAATGGTTGTTGTATAACACTTGTAAGACGTGCATGTACAACAGACGTACGCATATAATTGTGCAATGGTAATACTGCTAGGTTATACATTACATATTTGAGTTATCACTTTAGTAATGTCTAATATTTCACCTAACTTGTATGATGATACTGGTAATATAGAATTGTGCTATAATTGTATGACTTATAATATTGTACTAACATTGTGGTACTACATAATTGTAACATTTTATGAATTGTTACCAAATATTGTGTTAATGCATAATTGTGTTGGCCTTATAATTATAGTTACATAAAAGTTACATCTTGTTAATGCAACTGTTTTGTCGTTACATAATTGTTACATATCGTTTGTAGGTACATAATTGTTGTTAAAGTTACATAAAAGTTACATCTTGTTAATGCAACTGTTACATAATTGGCAAAGTGTAACATAATGCAATCGTTTGTCGTTACATAATTATAATATGGAGTAACAATTGTAATAACTGCAGTCCTAACATATGCTGCGGTCGATGATAGTGATGATGTGTCGTGCCACTTGTATGTGGAGACAACAATTTGCTTTTTTTTGTTTGTAGTTTATGAGGTATTTTGGCTTATGTAGTAACACTTACACTTATTTTCATTTGTTTGTTATGTGATCTTACTCTATTTCTCTTTTTTTCTGTTTTACTTTTCTTTCTTTCTTTCTTTTTTTTTTTTTTTTGTATGTATTGATTTTCCATAGTTTGTTTCTCTTTGCTTATGTACGCTTGTTTCCATGTTGTTCATGGTTATATAATTACTGGCTAATTTTCTCGGGATACTTTTTCAAAGTTTAGTTTATATTGCACAGATACTATAAAATGATATTATATAGTCCCATATTTTGTTATTTTATATAAAAAAAATATATATATATATATACAGTATTAATTATACACACTGACTTGTTCACCTGTACCTATCGTGAGTAATATGTGTGTCAGCACTGTGTGGAAATCATTGTCTTCACGATTGTGTTGAAGATGTTCACTCTTGCTAACGGCATTTGTGTTGGCCATTTTTTTCTTTTCTCTAGTTTACCTTGTAACTTAATTTATATGTTTCCACTAGGTAGCTTTAATTAATAAATGTTTAATACAGTTCTTTTAATTGCTCACTGAGTAACTGTGATGGTATATTTTCTTTATCGCTTGTAGATATAATAATGTATAGTTGTATGTATGAAACACGTATTTTATGTAGGTATGAATGGTAACACTCGTTGGTAGTAAATAAATGTTATATAATAAATGAATGAATATATACAGTGTAGAATATTTATTGTTGGTGATTATTTAGTGTTTGAGTTATGGAGATAACTGAAGTAAGTATGTGTATTTAAACTGTAACTATACAGCACGTTTTATATGTTTGTGCAGAAGCTTATTGTCTATCACTGTGTATTGTATAAATGAAGTAATTATGTAACTTACTAATTTTTACCGTGGTGGGAAATGGTGTGAGTGGTGGTGCAGGTGGTGTGTTGACTGACGTGGCGTCTGTTCAGCAAGCACGCATGATGACCTCAACTTCCCACACTGGTAGCTGTGGTGAGTGAATGAGTAGCGATGAATAACTTGAGTGAAGACGAGTGAGTAAGATGAGTTGTAAATCGTGTCTCACTCTTCGTTTGTTTGTTCCCTTTATTCTATGTGGAAGTTTTCTCTGTCCTTTTCTCTAGTGATTTATTCGGTGTGGGATGAAGACCGCCGCTACTTGTAGGTGCGTGTAGAAGATTATACAGACGACGTAGAGTTGTTAATTGTAGTTGATTGTAGATGGCTGTAGACTTTGTAGAACTGGAGCTAACCTTGTAGTCTCGGTTGCTTTTGTAGAAATTTGCTTTTAATTCGGAGACGATGTCCGCAGATTTGCTGATTTGTCGTTAAGCTACTTGCAAGGCGTCAAAGTGATCTCTTGACCTCTGCATCAGCGTAATGATCTGGGAGACGGAGGGGGCAGGAGCTGATATTGTTGGTTGTTGTCAATCTTGATATTTTGTAGGAATTTAATGTTGATTCGTAGACGAGGTTCGTATACGTTCGCTGCTACCAAATGTCGTAAAGACTTTGTAGTTAATTGTAGAGAAGTATATCTTAGACTTGTGGTCGAGCGGCTTTTATATCTTGTAGTAGTTTCCCCACCAGATGTCATGTAGTGACGGGAGAGGTAAAGAATAGTATGGGACTATCTTTATTTGTCTTGGAAATATTAAACAGGTATAATAGTATAAGTCCTGGGTAGCTACCTCCCTGTCTCGCTATCTCTCTCTCTCTCTCTGTTCTCAAGCTAATCTCCGTCTCGACCTCTCTATAGGGTCGCTTGTCTCCTTCTGTCTAGCCTGTTCGGTGGCTAATCTAGGTCTGACCTCTCTTTCCTAAATTCTGGTATAGCAGGGGTGTGTCACATGTGTTCCTCGTGGGTGGACTAGATCTTTCTCACGAGAGGACTGCTGACAGCTAACTGAATCATCTCCCCACTGGCCGCTGTCGTCAGCTTTCCCCCGTGTAAGCGTTTAGCGCTGCTCGCTTCTCGCAAACACAACACCTTCTCATCATTTGACTTCCTGCTTCTATCTGTCTCTCTATCTATCTATTTATCTATCTATCTAGTATGATTTGCAATTATAATATGGAGACCTACCACATATGCGTGTTTGAGTGATTGTGTGAGTGTGTGTGTAGGGGGTGGTAGGATGTGTGTGAACGGATGGTTGACGAGAGGGGAGGTGCTGTGTACACAAATTAAAAAAAAAAGTATCGCTGCACAGTTGGCCCTAAATAATTTGACGCCACGGACGATGGATGTTTGATGATTTTCCCCCTTTGTTGCCAAACCTCCTTACACAAGTATGTCACAGATAGGTTTCACATGACATTTTATGGTTGATATTGTTACTGGGTCCATATTCAGATGATAATCATTTAATTTTCCAAGTACTACACAAGCCATATTGATCATTTCGGATATCATCGTACCCCTCCTGCGCGATACCTTTTTTTTTTTTTCTTAACCGTGTGTACGTGTGCTGTACAAGGGGTACGGTACTGTGTTTTGTGAGTGTGGCACGAGTAATGTGTTGGTGTAGATAATGTGGTGGAAGAAGGGATGATGATGGGTACAGTAGATGCTTGCGTGGTTGTGCTGGGGGGGGGATGGGTCGGGTAGGGTGGGTTGGAGGTGGGTGGAGGGAGAGGGACGAGTGTTGCTGGATATAGTTTCAGCTTAGCTCACAGTTATTGGCTCTAAACAGGGTTTTGCCTGCGGACATTATTAAGTGAATTTCACTTCTGCTTGGTTCCTTAAAGAATTTACTCAAGGCTCTTAAAGAGGACACAGCAGTATGTATTAAACTTCACATATAACTTATTCCTCCTATCGATACCAGTGTCTAGATTTCGAAATATTATATTGTTCCATTACCTGTTCATCAATGTATATAATATACTGTATTATGTTTCAAATTCAGATGTTTACAGTAGGATCCCAGTCTCTAAAATTCGATTCTATGCTTGTGCATTTGTTCTATATATATATATATATATATATATATATATATATATATATATATATATATATATATATATATATATATATATATATATATATATATGGAGACTCTATGGTACAGTGGTAGAGTGTGCGTTTCGTACACGGGTGAGCCAGGGTTCTCGCCCCGCCAGGGTAATAAACTTTGGGAGTGTTCACCCGGCCACGTACTGCATTGGCAGACACAAGGGGTGCTGTGGTTGAACCAGTGTCACTTACTATAAAAGCATGCTTGCACCCAGTCGGCTTGCGCGGGCCGATTACATTTGGTTCACTGACTATACACACATCCAAAGCCACTCCAACACTACAATTACACTTACAAGCACTTCTCACCCGACATACAATCTCTGCCAGACAGTCCAAGCCACTTGGTAGAGATACATTGGCTGTATCGTTCCGACTTCGGTCGGGATAGGCTGGTCCTGCAGTGGATACTCAGACGGCTGATGATGATAATGATGATGATATACGGTATATATATACAGTAATCCATGTAATATCCGGATGCCCATTTTCCAGACATCCCCAATAACAGGACATTTTCGTCCCCGGATCCAATATTCCCAAAATGGGCCAAAAATAAAAAAAAATCGAAAAATTACGACTTTTTCCCACCCGTAATTTGAAGCTGGGGCTCGCGGCACGGGCCAGCTGTGTTCTGGTGCGTTGTTCTGCTGATGTCTGCTAGAGTGCCCCTGCATCCTCCCCACTTACCGCCCGTCTCTTGTTGTGTGTGCACACTTGTCATCATGGCCGCCCACGTGCTCGCTTTTGTGGTGGTGCCTTACCTGCTGCAGGCTCTCCTGCTGCTCTCATGCCTTTCCTTCGTGTGTGTGATGATGGACCCACCGCCTGAGAAGAGGAAGAGAGTGGTTTTGACTCTGGAGAAGAAGAGGGAGATATTGGACAAGGTGGATGCAGGATGGTCTACCTCACGCATCCTCCGTGAATTCAACCTGACCCGATCTACTTTGATATAAAGAGATCCCAGTGACAAACTCATGCAGTACACGGCTGACTTCTCGTCGAAAAGCAAACGCAACATGGAGAGGAAGGTGATGAATACTCCCAAGTAAGAAGAAGTCAACCGCTCCACGTTGATTTGGTATCGACAGCAATGTGCTACTGGTGTGATGGTGCATGGCACAGAGCTGAAGGCTGGAGCTGAAGGCTGCTGCTAAGACATTCACAAGGTTTCACGACGCCCTAGACTTCAAGGCATCCGAAGGTTGGCTCTTCGCATTCAAGTTATGACATGGCCTTACCAACCGTAAGTCTCATGGCGAAGCTTTGGACGCCAACGAGGATGGCGTAGAGGGGTTTCGGCTCAAGGTGAAGGGCTTGATCGACAGGGAGGGCCTCACTCTCGGTCAAGTCTACAACACTGATGAAACTGGTTTATTCTATTGCTCTTTGCCTACGAACACTCTAGCCGAGGAGACGGAGAAGCGTGTACCTGGCCGCAAGTTCTGCAAGCAACTGATATCTGCTTTGTGTTGTGCCAATGCTAACGGCGTGCACCGGCTCAAGCCCATTATTGTTGGCCGTGCAAAGCAGCCTCGGTATCCGTGGGGTGATGGATGTCCTTCCTGTTGTCTGGTACCATTCCTTGAAGGCATGGTTCACAGCTCAGATCTTCAAAGACTGGTTCCACCACCATTTCGTCAAGGAGGTCATCCATTACCAGACGGAGAAACTGGGAATCCAACGTGACCAGGTAAAGGTCCTCCTTCTCCTTGACAATGCACCTGCCCACCCGTGAGACAAGGAGTTGGTGGCTGAGACTGAGCGCATTACAGTAGGTGCATGTTTCTGCCACCTAATACTACTGCTTTCATGCAACCAATGGACCAAGGAGTGATCGTGGCAATGAAGAGGCTGTACCAACGGAAGTTCCTGGACGAGGTGATGGTTGTTCTCGAGGACAAGGACAAGCGCAGGGAGGGACGGGACACGCAAGGCCAGCGGACTTTGGAAAACCTCCACTGCTACAACATCAAGTCTGCCATCTACAACTGGGCCAGTACATTGAAGGAAATCCCTGTCAAGACTCTAGAAAATGGTTGGTCTCGTCTGCTTCTCGGAACGGATGTGGAGCACGATTTCCTAGGTTTTGATGTGGATGACTTCCATGCACGTCTACGTGCGCATGGGGACGATGTAGATGTGGACGAAGTGCGTGAGTGGTTGGATGACGACGAGGGTGATCCTGGGTATCAGACATTGTTTGATATCGAGATCGCATCTTCAGTTGCAGGTGTCAGTACACAGCTTGAAGATTGTGACGAGGACGGCGACGATGATGTGGACTCCTCTCAGCATGACACTGCTCCAGCCATCCCCAAACTGAGCGCACTCCGGGAACACCTAGAGTTCGTTCTGGACTACCTGGAGCACCCGGACTGCGACAGGGAGATGGAGCCCTTAGGACTAGTGGAGGAAGTGCGCGCTTTCAGGCAGCGCATCATTAATCGTCAAAATTGTCGTTCCTTGCGTCAATCAACCATTGACAGGTTTTTCAGGCCCGTGACCCCCGCTGTGCCCAGCCCTGGCTCCACCCCATTGCCTCACCAAGACAGGCCCTCATGCTCCGAGCCACAGCCCAGCACATCAGGCACGGTGGAGTCACCACTCGACATGAGTTTGTGCCTCTCTTCAGTCATCTGCAGTGGGTACGCCATCACCACGTCCCAGCGATGCACCCCTATGTCACCTGCATGTGCTACTCTCAGACTCTGACAGTGATTAGACGCCAAGAACTTCTCCAATAGACCACACGGGAATTTACAATGTTGTGCAGTGAGAAAAAACAGTGCATAGTGTTAAGGAATTTGAGTTCTGAGTGAAAAGACAAAGATTTAATTGACTGTCAATGTAATGTAAATTAACTAGAGTGTGTTATGTTTAGAAAATGGTTTTATGAGTGGAAAGACTTTAAGTGCAGAGTCTACCTATCTATCTATCTATAGCCCGACGCCCTAATCCCGCAAAGGGTGGCCACAGACAAAACGCCTCCATGTCGCTCTGTCACCCACCATTTGACTACCCTCCTCCCAACTCACCCCCCCCTCCCTCATATACCTCTCAACTCCATCCCTCCACCTCATCCTCGGTCTACCCCTCCCTCTCCCTCCTTCCACCTCACCTACATACATCCTCTTAGTCAGTCGCTCATTCTCCATTCTCTTCACATGTCCAAATCACCTCAGTGTATTTCTCCTAATCTTCTCAACCATATCCACATCCACCCCACAACGTTCCTTCACTTCTTCATTCGTCAACCTGTCCCTCCACGTCACTCCACATG
This sequence comes from Coenobita brevimanus, assembly GCF_032717465.1. Lineage (NCBI taxonomy): Eukaryota > Metazoa > Arthropoda > Malacostraca > Decapoda > Coenobitidae > Coenobita > Coenobita brevimanus. The sequence continues at coordinate 24,189,595 of NC_136982.1, forward strand.
CTCCTCTCAGGTAACTCATTTCCACTGCTCTCACTATTGACTTGTTCCCCTCTTGCAAGGTCCACGCCTCGCTTCCATATGTCAGGGCAGGGATCACAATATTATCATGCAGCGACTTCTTAACTTCCATACTCACCTCTCTATTTCTCATCACTGCTTTCAGTGTACCAACAACCTTCCTTCCCTGCTGTACCCTTTCACGGGCTTCATCCCCCAAAGTTCCATCCTTACTCATCACACTACCCAAGTACTTGAATGCACTCACATTCTCCATACCCTCACCATCCAACCTCACTGCACACTCTGTGACTTCATTCCTCTCAAACACCATAACTTTACTTTTGTTTACATTAACTTTCAGATTCCTCCTCCTACTCACTGTCCCAAATTCATTCACCAAACCTTGCAACTCCCATTCATTTTCACTCAACAATACTGTATCATCAGCAAACAGCAACACCGGAAGCTTCCAAATCTCACCCTCATTCATTAGAGCCACCCCCACATCCACTGCCCTACCTTGCACCTCCTTTACAACCCCATCCATGTATATATTAAACAGCCATGGAGACATCACACAACCCTGTTTCAGTCCCACATTGTGATCAAAGAACTCACTCAGCTCACCATCCACTCGCACCGTAGCCCTAGCTCCCTCGTACATACTCTTCACAGCACTCAATAATTTCCCCTCCACTCCATATATTCTTAATACCTTCCACATACCTTGCCTATTTATTCTGTCATAAGCTTTCTCCAAGTCCATGAAGGCAGCATACACTTTCCTTCCCTTCTCTAGATACTTCTCCATTAAACATCTTAGAACAAATATCTGATCTACATACCCTTTTCCCTTCCTAAATCCCCCTTGTTCTTCTCCAACTAACTCCTCTGTCATATGCCTAACCCTATCAATGAGTATTCTACCATATATTTTACCAGTCACACTAAGAAGGCAAATACCCCTATGGATACCACATACTTCTCTCTCCCCTTTTCCTTTGTATAAAGGAACAATTATACCTGATTTCCAGTCCTCTGGAACCCTTCCCTCTTCCCAAGCCAATCTTCACAACTTCCATATCCACTCCACAACAATCTCACCCCCATACCTAAGCATTTCACCACACACTCCATCACATCCTGGGGCCTTTCCCAACTTAATCTTCTTCATCGCTTCCACTACTTCTGCCCTACTGATCTCTTCCTCCCTCCTCTCATCTCATCTTCTCCCAGCCATTCCCCAACCACTTATACTCACACTGCTCTCACTCTCTACATTCAACAAATCCTCAAAGTGCTCCTTCCATCTCCTCAATTTCTCTCTCTTCTCCACCAACAATCTATTATTCCTATCTTTCACTCCCCTAATATTTCACCTTTCACACTGCCTTACTTTCTTTACCTCCTTCCAAAACAATTTCTTACTCTCCCTCCATTTCACACTCAGATTCCTCCCAAACTCTTCATCCATTTTCTTCTAACTCTCCTTCACCAGTCTCTTAACCTCCCTTCTCCTGGTCACATATACCTCTCTCTTCTCTCTCTCGTCCCCCCTACCTCTACTCGCTAACCATTCACTATATGCCTTCTTCTTTTGTTCCACAGCTCGTTTCACCTCATCATTCCACCATGCTGTCCCTTGCACACCCTTGCATCTCCTCCTCACTCCACAAACTGCCTCACACGCTGCGCCTATCTCTTCCGTGAATATCTTACATACGTCTTCCACCCCTTCCATCTGCTCCAGCTCATACCTTCCCAATCTTTCTTCCACTATGCTCTTATACTCTGTCATTTTCGCACTATCTTGCAATTTCTCCACTCTTCTCAAAGGAGCTGCTTCTTCCTGTCTTCCCCTTCGTCTCTTCAACCACTTTCTTTGCAGCTCTACCTCGGCCATCACTAAGTGATGGTCCGAGACTCCATTCCCCCACCCTCTCCACACTCTTGCATCCAACACTTGTCTTTTCATTCGCTCATCCACACACACGTAGTCTATCATTGCCTCTCATTCAACAAATTCACCATCCATCTGTTACGGGGTTTTTAAAATAAAATGCTTATATTATTTAATATGATAATAATGTTCAATAATATTGCAGAGCAGGGACAATGATTGTCTTGCTAAATCAAGCAACGATTACTTTACGCTGACTTGCTTCGCACGATTCTCTAGGAACGAGAATTTATAAACATTCTCAACAGTACACAGCAGAGATTAATCACTCAACTGCTGTTTATTAGTACTGTTAGCCTCTGGAGAAAGTTACTTCACCCCTGACAATAAATAACTAATACTAATAATAGTATCAGGTTCTTGCTGATGCTTAACTCCTAGGAGGCACAACGGATTTTAGGCTTAATACACAAGACTGGCCTAAGTACCAGTTATGAATGGCAAACGTTTATGCAAGCTAGGAGCTATATGGGAAATAAGCTTAATTATGGAGAAATGAAACAAGAGTTTACATTACATTAAGCTCAAGCAAAAGAACTGTTAAATTTATTGATTACAAAATAAATTTAACGTTACATATCAAAATCAAATTAATGAGATCGCACTCACTCACTCACTCACGAGCTAAATTCTTACGCCTAGGAAAAACACCTTAACCCCTTAACCGCGGGGCGTCACTTTCGTGACGCTCGGCTACAATGGATCATACCGCGGGGCGTCACTTTTGTGATTCTGTGTTATTTTGAATTATCCCGGGCTCTCAAGTGGTGGCTTGTATCATATATCAGTACTGCCAATGTTCAACACTAGTCAGCACTCCAAATCTCATCTGTACTCCCATCCATTGTTGACATTTTAGCTATTTTAACCCCTTCCTGACTCCCCTCCCTACCTGCCCTCCATTACCCTCTCCTCTCACCTCCCACGCCGCGCTGCGCTACGGAAATTTCCCCCTTCTCTTTCCACAGATTTCATCCATTGAAATAAGGCCTATGCCCTATATTTTTACCCAATAATATATACCAAAAAAAAACAGGTAAGTGATAGTGTTATACTCCAGAAATTGCCTAATTATCACCTGACAACACCTCACGTGCATTCATTCGCTACATTACCACGGTAATTTCCCCTTTGATTTATGCCTTGTAATCGATGTCTGTAATAAAAATATATATCAGAAAGGAAGGGAGAATCCTAATTGACATTTACAGTCACCTGGAACTACCTATTTCTATATTTATTGCCGAGATTTTCTACCTATAAAAAATTAGCATGTAAGTTAGCAGCAGTAAGCCTAAAGTGTCATTGTCAACCCTTCCCTTCTCAGATAATTTACCCCCTTCTTGACTCCCCTCCCTACTTGCCCTCCATTACCCTCTCCTCTCACCTCCCACGCCGCGCTGCGCGACGGAAATTTCCATCTTCTTTTTCCACAGATTTCATCCATTGAAATAAGCCCTATGCCCAATATTTTTACCCAATAATATATACCAAAAAAAAAACAGGTAAGTGATAGTGTTATACTCCTGAAATTGCCCAATTATCACCTGACAAAACCTCACGTGCATTCATTCGCTACATTACCACGGTAATTTCCCCTTTGATTTATGCCTTGTAATCGATGTCTGTAATAAAAATATATATCAGAAAGGAAGGGAGAATCCTAATTGACATTTACATTCACCTGGAAGTACCTATTTCTTTATTTATTGCCGAGATTTTCTACCTATAAAAAATTAGCCTGTAAGTTAGCAGCAGTCAGCCTAAAGTGTCATTGTCAACCCTTCCCTTCTCAGATAAGCCGCGGCATTTAGTTCCTTGTCCTCCACTGCAGAGACAACATGCTCGCACTCGCGCCCCCGCCATTCCTGCCGCTTCTGCGCCCATTGCAAAGGGCCCCGTGACCTCTACCCCCAAGAAAAGTGTTGAGGCAAGCAGGAAAGGCCTCAGTGACTCTGCAGTGGCACGAGAACTTGCTGAATTGTCGATGATAATAATGGACAGCGATTTTGACGATTCCGGTGAATCGTGTGATGAGCCGGGTGAACTTATCGCGCCAGAAACAGCGACAACAAGTGCTCCTACCAGTGAATCTGTGTGTAGCTCCAAGGGAAAGGAGCCTTTAGTGCAGGAAGGAAAGAATTTGGGAAGGGAGTGAAAAGGCGGCGTGTTAGCCCCAGAACAATGCCCCCACGTGACCCAGCCCGCCATGAGTCACGAGATCATTCACCTCCCCGTTCCCCAAGCCCCCGCTTTACTCATCTCGTCATCATCGTCGGCTGAGTTATCTCCGGAGTCTTCGTCGTCGGAGTCACCACCAGCATCAACAGTGAAGGCCGGCCGTAGAGGTAGAGGTAGATCTAAGAGAGTGAGAAGTAGTGTAGCTAGTAGGGTAAGGGCTGCTAGTGCTGTACGGCAACCTAGGGTCAGTGCGAGTGACCTTGACCGTGATAAGCCTCCCTCTCAGCCAACCTCCACCACCACCACCACCACCATCCCTCCACCGCCACGCCAGGGAATCCTGGACGCCTTCGCGTGGACGGAAGGGTCAGATTTTGTCCCCGAAAACCTGGTTTTCGATGAGAGCTCGTCAGGAGTTCAGCCTGCCTTCACTATGGACGAAAATGCTGAGTGTGTCGACTACCTTTTGGCCTTCCTAGATGACGAAGTCATGCAGCACATATGTGATGAGACTAACAGGTTCGAATCACAACGTGCTGCTAGTGGTACAGGTGCAGCCAAGATGCAACAGTGGACCATGCTGGGAGTGCAGGAGCTGTATGTGTTCTTTGCCCTCATGCTTCTTATGCCACACTCCAAGAAGCATGAGTTGGAAGAATACTGGTCCATGGACCCCTTACTACCCTCACCGACCTTCAACAAGTACATGGCCAGAGATCGCTTCCGGAACATCATGGGAAACCTGCACTTTGCCGACAACGATGTACCTTCCCAAACCGACCCACTCTGGAAGATCCGGGAGATTCTGAACAGAATGAAGGATAAGTTCATGTCATTCTTCCACCCATTTCAGAAGGTTGTCATTGATGAGTCCTTGGTTCTGTTCAGAGGACGTCTTCGGTTTGTTCAGTACATTCCAAGCAAACGCCATCGCTTTGGAATTAAGTTCTTTGTACTGTGCGACTGTAAGACGGGGTACATCCTTGACTTCGTCATATATTCAGCCAGCACTGTCGATCTCGATAAAACACACCCCTTGGCTTCTCAGGCTGTGTAGTGAAAGTGCTCCTAGAAAAGTATTTTGGTGGGAATCATGTGCTGTATACAGACAACTACTATACAGCACCGAAACTTGCCAAATACCTTTCTGAGCACGGCATTGGCTCCTGCGGCACTGTCAAAAGTAATCGTGCCAACTTCCCCAAATTCCCAGAGGCAGGAAACTCGCAGCGAGGAGACGTGCACCTACGCAAGTCTGAGAAGATGCTGGCAATACGGTGGCATGACAAGAGAGTCGTGCACATGCTCACCACCGTACATAAGGGGAGATGAGAGACAGTGGGAAGGTCGACCGTAGGACAGGCGAACCTGTGATGAAACCTGATGCTGTGTTGGACTATAATATAAACATGCGGCTGGTGGACAAGTCCGACATGATGATTGGTGAGATCGACTGCCTCAGGAAGAATACTAGGTGGTACAGGAAAGTTTTTCTGCATCTCATAGATATGACGATGCTGAACGCCTTCATCCTGTACAAGATGAAGGTAAAGCCACCCAAGTCCTTCTCCCTGAGGTTGTTCGCCAGGACTTGTGTCCAGCAGCTGCTGGAAAAATATGGTAAGGTGCAAGCAGCAACTCCAAGGCGCCATCCAGTTACACTTCCCGACCGACTTGAGCAGAGGGCGTATATGGAGCGGCACAGACTTGAGCTAATGCCTGCCACAGGGAAAAGGAAGGCTGCGATTACGCAGGTGTCAGGTATGTGCGCATACCACACGCCGCACACCTGAGCATAAACGCACCTCTTGGCAGTGCGCTGAATGCCAGGTTCCCCTCTGTGTAACCTGCTTCTTCGATTATCACAGCCAGAAGCAGTTCTAACAGTGCAAGTGTGGAAGCAGAATTATTTGGAAATAATGTGTAAATAATGTGTAAATAGCAGGTGAAAGCAATGGATGTTCAGTTCATATGATTGAACAGTGTACTATAGTTTCATCTTACTGAAAGTGACAGTGAATAACATATTGTAAGTAAAATAGAAGGGTAAATATTGAAAATAGAATAGAAAATGTAAATAGTAATGTAAGTAATTAGTAATATAAGAATATGAGTACAAATAATTTATGTTATAACAGTGAGAGTGAATCCGTGGCTCTCTACGTATTTTACTGACTGAAAAATAGAATGACTTCAGTGACAATAAAATAATACGACTGAATGAAACTTATGGAGAAAGACTCCAGATATATATAAGTGTGATATAGTAATAGAAATATAAAGTGTGAGGGGTTTTATGAATAATAAATGACAGAGTGCCTAGAGCGAACTAGCGCAAGTGCGGCGATCAGACGCGCTCGTAATTTCCATTGCTTTCACACTGTTTTTTTTTAGTATGGATCCCAAACTACTTGAAAATGGTAGAATAGTGTTTATAGTGTTTGTATCTGGCTGTGGTAATCATATAACGGGTTGTCGGGAAGTGTAAAGTGGAGACTTAGTTACCCTACTTCAGAGGTCTCCACAAGTCCTACGGAAACTGACGAAGGCTCAACAATCATTCCAGGAGAAAGCTGAAGGTATGTGCTATAAGCATATATAATTTTATTATTCTAGGACTAATAACTGATTTTTAGCAAATATTTTTTGAGAGTCTCTCGGAGCCCAAATAACCCCGCGGGACACGCAAGTAATTGGTAAACAAGCCCGCGGTGTAGGGGTTAACTAAACTCTTAAGACTAGGAAAATGAAAAAAATACTGGTCAGTGAATGCTGTGTATCACCAACGAAGGGTGGGAGTCTGGAGAACTGTAGTCTAGTGGAGTCTGGGTGCTAGCTGACCTCTCCTCTCACACTTCTGGAGCACAGAACCTCACTCCGTCAAAGCAAACACTGGACTGACTATTCAAACGATGCGTGTGGTAGAAGGCACAGGCCACCGGAAGAAGGCGTGGCTAACGGTTGAGGCAAGCAGGGGTGAACAATAAAGAAACAATTGTATTGCTCAGTAGAGCACTTAGTGACGTGCATTAGATCGGTCACTTTTGAAACAGTGACGAATGTTTTGAAAAGTATACCACCGAAATGGAGAGAGAAACAGTTAACTGAACGATAAACTGGGATTCCACTTGAGTTCGTGGTTTCCCACAAAAGCCAATGTCACTAGCCGACTCGTGACATTACACCCCATCAAAATCAAATCTTTTTTCCTTCAGAAAAAAGATTTCAATATGCATACATATAAATCCTAGCTCAGTCACACAAGATTCACATTGTGGTGTGTGTGCTATCCTGCTACAGGAGAAAGTCGCAGTCGCCAGTGAGCGAAAAAACCTCGTATTTACGTTAATAGAAGCAAGCTTGAGGGAAAAACTCCGTGACGACGGTGAAAATCCTGTACTCAGGTCAAACTGAGCGAAAAGTCGCTACATTTACACTGACAACAAATTGTTGTGTAGCGTGGTGTATGTAATACACGGTGTAGGTGTGACAGTTGTAGTGTAACTGTACCTACATGTAAAATGACACAGTAAATAATAACATGGCGACGACGAAGGCAGAGGAGAAGAGGCGGCAGCGTGCGGCAGACGATCAGCTGGCACGCACAGCAAAACTTCTACACTCATTGCTGTACCTGCAAAACCAATTAAGGTGGAGCATGAAAAGTGTCAATGAGACAAAATTCTTATTAAGTTACAATTATTCTCTCTGCATAGCAATCAGTACAGGCTACGAAAAGTACGCTCTAGCTGAAAAATATAAGTGACAGCCTAAGCTTCGTACATTCGAGATCGCCATTAATTATAGCACACGATTAGTGTCGGCAAGTTGAGAATCCTTGTGCAAACTCGGGCTTCCATAGCCTCGAACTGCACACGAGTCCTCAACCTGTGCCTTATTCTACAGTATTTATATTAATATCGGGGAGCTGAGAATCCTTGTGCAAACTTGGGTCTTCCATAGCCTCGAGTCGCCTCTGCAGACTTCTCTCTCGAACTTCCCCCTTAACCTACAGTACTTATATTAGTATCGGGGAGCTGAGAATCCTTGTGCAAACTCGGGTCTTCCATAGCCTCGAGTTGCCTCTGCGGAGTTCTCTCTCGAACTTCCCCCTTAACCTACGGTACATAATATGTATGTACAGGCCCTGAACATACTGTGTCCTGTGGGGCCAATGGGCGAGATGTCACGTCTGCATCCACTTCACCACTACCCTGTCTCTCAACTGTCTCAGAGATTATGGGTGTGGTTACGAATGGCACAGGAAGGACATGTCCCTGATTAGTGGTGTTACTTTGACACACACTGCAGGAACGCACAAAACTATCTATGTCTCGTCCCATCCCTGGCCAGAAAAAATCAGCTCGGATACGGCCCTGGGTCTTCCTTTTGCCCATGTGACCTCCTGAGGCTGAACAATGACCCCATTGTAACACTGCTAGGTGGTACTTGGTGGGAACGACAAACTGCAGTCGAACCTCGCCCTCTGGTGTTCGTGACTCACGGTAGAGCCGTCCTTGTTTACGAAGGAACTTGGCTCGACCTCCCCGTGAATACTTCATCACTCTACCCTTTTGTTTATTCCGCACGGCAGCAAGTGTCGGGTCAGAATGTTGTTCTTGTACAACAAGTTGGCTACACATCAGATCTTGCGGCGATTCAATGATCACTGGGGTGACACAGTCTGGAGCCTCAGCCATGGCTCGTGTTACCGCAGCAGCCGAAGTCTGAGTAGCGTCATGTTCGGTGCAATTATCCTTCACACCGGTAATGTTGCCTATTATAAGGTCAAATAAAGGTTCTGGCATGACAACTGCAAGTGTCGTACCAGAATAAAATGGAGATGCCACCTGGATACATGCCTCAGGGAACAATCTCACTGATCCATCAATAAGGTTTGCATGGATCTGTCGACCTGTGTACTGCTCAGGCCGAACTAAACTCTGTTTGACAGAGCAACCTGAGGAACCATTATCTCTCAGGACCTTCACAGGAATGCCTCCCACAAACCCTGGCTGAACAAGGAAGGTACTATCACCTGTGGGGGGGCCTGTGGAGGAAGCAGCTAGCCACTCATGAGGCTGCTGAATTGATGCGGCAAACATTGTGCCTTGAGAATTATATACTTGAGGCGTCGTACTCACTGCCTGTGGAGATGGAACATTGTCCATCTGTGGAGGGGGGTTCACTGTCACTGTGGGACTAGTGAACTGTGGGGGAGTACCCATACTGGTAGGAACGTGACCACCGTGCTGCTGCTGAGGAATGAAGGCTGCGTTCGCTTCCTGCCTCTTTTGAGCTGGTGGTGAAAAAGTTTGTCCCGATGGTCGGTTGCGTGGCTGATACTGCTGCTGGTTAGGGTACTTGTTGTACCTCTTCCACTCAGGTTTCTGAGTGTTTTGCCCCTGGTCCTTCCACTGCGGTTTTGGACCTTGGCCATTATTCTGAGAATGGCCTTGGTGCTGGGATTCAGTCTGAGACAGCTTCCCAGACTTGGCAGTATCTTTTCTGCTGTTCCAGGTGTTTTGCTTACGAGTTTGATACCCGTATGCAGTAAAAAATGCGTCAGCCTTCTCTGCCATTTGGCCGGCATCTTTCACCTGGCAGATCTTAAGCTGTGCTATGACCTCAACAGGCCACGACCTCTCTAGCTGTGTACGCAGCATAAGGTCAATTATCCCCTCACGCGTGGAAGGAGTTTCATCTTTCTCCATCCACTCATTTAAGTAAGCAGTGAGATGATCAAGGAACTGAACAGCTGTCTCCTTGTCTTGGAGACGAGCTCGCATGAACTGAACTTTGACGTCGTCTACTGTGAGACCATACACCTTAATAAGTGCAGCTTTCATCATCTCATACGTGAGATTGTCTCCACGAATTCTGAGGAGAATATCGAGGGCAGGGCCCTCAAATAAACTAAGAAATTGGAGCCACTTAGCTGCCTCATCCAGTTGATACATGTCTGCCATGTCCTCAAAACGAGCTATGTACGGCTCGATTCGCTCGCCTTCCTTGTATGAAGGAAGCTTGATGCGTGGGGTCGCCAGGACATGTGTAGGAAGAGCGCTAGTGGAGCTTGGATTAACTGCACCAGATGTGTCTGAAGCCAAGGAATCTCGCTTGAGCTTCAGCACTTCAAGTTCATGTTTTTCGCGTGCTTCTCGCTCGGCACGTTCGTGTTCTCGTTCTCTGTCTCGTTGTTCACGCTCGTATTCTCGCTGTTCTCACTCATATTCGCGCTGTTCTCGCTCGTGTTCGCGTTGGATTCTACGCTCGTCACGAGCATCTTTCTCACGTTCCTGCTCATAATTAAACCGTGAGAGGACGTAGGTTTGTATTTTTTCTGGGTCAGTGAGGCCCATTTCTTTAGCTTCTTGTACATAGACACTGGCTGCCATGGCGCTAATTTACTAAGCAAGCCGAAACTGAGTACTGACTGCTGCTTCGCAAACGAATACTAATAAACACAAATAAAGAGTACAGACACAAGCTAGTGGTGACCAGTCTTATCTAGTTAACTGACAAAGATTAAAGCAAAAATGCAAATGACTGGGAAGACTCAATAATTAACGCAATGGGTACGGTGGCTTCCCAGGAGCGAATAAAATCGTCTGGCATTACCAAGAATAAAGTACTAAATAGAGTTAAGTACTCTGTGGATTAATAAAGCAAAAATTCACTTGCTAAATTAACGGTAACCACCAGTAAACTTGTGCCTATAAACTTTAATGATAAATACCTAAATATGAACGAGTGAGTATTATCTCGTGAATAGCTTTAGAGCTAGGAGTTGATATCCTGGAATGAGGACTCCAATTGTCACGGGGTTTTTAAAATAAAATGCTTATATTATTTAATATGATAATAATGTTCAATAATATTGCAGAGCAGGGACAATGATTGTCTTGCTAAATCAAGCAACGATTACTTTACGCTGACTTGCTTCGCACGATTCTCTAAGAACGAGAATTTAAAAACTTTCTCAACAGTACACAGCAGAGACTAATCACTCAATTGCTGTTTATTAGTACTGTTAGCCTCTGGAGAAAGTTACTTCACCCCTGACAATAAATAACTAATACTAATAATAGTATCAGGTTCTTGCTGATGCTTAACTCCTAGGAGGCACAACGGATTTTAAGCTTAATACACAAGACTGGCCTAAGTACCAGTTATGAATGGCAAACGTTTATGCAAGCTAGGAGCTATATGGGAAATAAGCTTAATTATGGAGAAATGAAACAAGAGTTTACATTACATTAAACTCAAGCAAAAGAACTGTTAAATTTATTGATTACAAAATAAATTTAACGTTACATATCAAAATCAAATTAATGAGATCACACTCACTCACTCACTCACGAGCTAAATTCTTACGCCTAGGAAAAACACCTTAACTAAACTCTTAAGACTAGGAAAACGAAAAGAAATACTGGTCAATGAATGCTGTGTATCACCAACGAAGGGTGGGAGTCTGGAGAACTGTAGTCTAGTGGAGTCTGGGTGCCAGCTGACCTCTCCTCTCACACTTCTGGAGCACAGAACCTCACTCTGTCAAAGCAAACACTGGACTGACTATTCAAATGATGCGTGTGGTAGAAGGCACAGGCCACCGGAAGAAGGCGTGGCTAACGGTTGAGGCAAGCAGGGGCGAACAATAAAGAAACAATTGTATCGCTCAGTAGAGCACTTAGTGACGTGCATTAGATCGGTCACTTTTGAAACAGTGACGAATGTTTTGAAAAGTATACCACCGAAATGGAGAGAGAAACGGTTAACTGAACGATAAACTGGGATTCCACTTGAGTTCGCGGTTTCCCACAAAAGCCAATGTCACTAGCTGACTCGTGACACCATCCTCCTCATTACTCTCCATGTATACCGGTGGATCATCTTGTGACGAAAGTAGGTGTTGGCTATTGCCAACCCCTTACAAGCACAGACGTCCACCAAAGCACTACCATTCCCATCTACTTCAGCTGGCACACCCCACTGACCAACCACTCCGTCCACTCGTACATTCCCAACTTTGCCATTCATGTCTCCAATCAACAGCACTCTCTCGCTCCTCTCAAACTTGTCCATACATGCTTCTACTCTCGCCCAAAACTCATCTTTCACTCTTGCCATTCGATCCTCTGTCGGGGCATACACACATAGAATCGCCCACGCTTGTATACCTAGTTTCATCCTCACCCATACAATCCTTGCACCCATTTTTCCATACTCTCTTATATTCTCCTTCCACTTCTTGATTATCATCAGACATACTCCCTCTCTTGCCCTCTCATTCTCATTGACTCCCGCACATATACCTAAACCATATTCCCATTCTCTCACCCTTTCACCTCTCCATTTAGTTTCAGTCAATCCACATATATCCACTTTTGCAGAGTGCAACTCTTATTTCATTAAGGTACAATGGAGCGCAAGTAAGACAAGAGTGCGCAGTGTTAAGAGAATGGAATTCTGAGTGCAAATGACAAAGTTCTGTGCAAGACTTCATGAACAGTGTACTGCAAGTGCTTCAGGAACTCCTTCTTACTGTCAGAGTCTGAGAGGAGGCGGGTTATTCATCGAGATGGCCAGAGACTTGCTGTAAGTACCCAGAATGTTTCATATTGTACTGTATTTTCCATACTTACCTCTAACACCTCATTTCACGCTTTTATGTCCCTTATTGGTGTGGATAGTATCTTAGGTGCTATGGATGTGTAGTAGGGAGGTGTTTTTCTGAGTTAGGCTAGGTTAGGGTCCATAACTACCAGTCCAGGAGCCAGGGACTTGTTGTAAGTACCCAGAATGTTTAATATTGTATAAACTCACCTCTAAAACCTCATTTTATGGTTCTTTTGCATTTATTTCAGTCTTTTATGTCCCCTATTGGTGTGATTTGGGTCTTAAATAGGTGCAATGCATGTCCAGAGGGAGTTGTATAGGTGTTTCTCTGAGTTAGGGTCCATAAGTACAAGTCCAGGAGCTTGGGGCCCAATATCCAGACAGGATCACTATCCAGACATGCCTTTGGCTCTATTACATCGGATATTGGAGGGATTACTTATATATATATATATATATATATATATATATATATATATATATATATATATATATATATATTGCCAGACGCCTCAATCCCGTTTGGGGTGGCCACAAACAAATCCCCTCCAAGTCGCCCTGTCCCCTGCCATTTTACTGCCCTGCTCCCAACTCACACCCCCCTCTCTCATATACCTCTCCACCCCATCCATCCATCTCATCAATGGCCTCCCCCTCCCTCTTCCCCCCTCCACCTCACTCACATACACTCTCTTCGTCAGTCTTTCACCCTCCATCCTCTCCACATGGCCAAACCACCTCAGTGTGTTCCTCACAACGCTTCCTATCACATCCACATCAACACCACAACGCTCCTTTATATCCTCATTCGTCAGCCTGTCTCTCCACATGACTCCACAGGCTCCTCTTAAATAACTCATTTCCACTGCTCTCACTCTTGACTTGTGTCCTTACAACAATGTCCAAGCTTCACTTCCGTACGTTAGAGTTGGTATCACAATACTGTCATATAATAACTTTTTCACTTCCATGCTCACTTCCCTGTTTTTTATCACTGCTTTCAAAGAACCAGCAACCTTTCTTCCCTGATGTACCCTTTCAAGCACTTCACCCTCCAAACCTCCATCCTTACTCATCACACTACCCAAGTACTTAAACGTACTCACATTTTCCAATTCCTCACCATCCAACCTCGCTGTACATTCACTAACTTCACCTCTCTCAAAGACCATCACTTTACTCTTCCCTACATTCACCTTTAGATTCCGTTTCTTACACACTCTCTCAAACTCATCCACCAAGCCTTGCAGCTCCCCTTCGTCTTCACTCAACAACACAGTATCATCTGCAAACAACAGTACAGAGAGTTTCCAAACACTATCCTCTCTCACCAGGGCCACTCCAACATCCACTACCCTACCTTGTACCTCTTTTTATTACCCCATCCATGTACAGATTGAACAACCATGGAGACATGACACATCCCTGTTTCAAACCAACTTTCAAAGAGAAAAATTCACTTAGTTCACCATCCACACGCACTGCAGCCTTCACACCATCGTACATACTCTTCACAGCATTCAACAACTTCCCATCTACTCCATATATTCTTAACAATTTCCACAATCTTTGTCTATCCACCCTGTCATATGCTTTCTCCAAATCCATGAAAGCCACATACAACTTCTTTCCCTTCTCTAGAAACTTTTCCACTAAAGATCTAAGAATGAATATCTGATCTACACAACCTCTTCCCTTCCTAAAGCCTCCCTGTTCTTCTCCAACTAATTTCTCTGTTCTTTCTCTAACTCTGTCTACAAGTATCCTACCATACACTTTTCCTATTATACTAAGAAGACAAATGCCCCTATGATTACCACACACTTCTTTTTCCCCTTTTCCTTTGTACAAGGGAATAATTATACCTGACTTCCAATCCTCCGGGACTCTACCTTCCTCCCAGGCCAATCTGCACATCTTCCACATCCATTCTACTACAATCTCTCCCCCATGCTTCAGCATTTCACCACACACTTCATCAATTCCTGGGGCTTTCCCCGATTTAACTTTCTTCATTGCTTCCACAACTTCTATCCAACTGATTTCTTCCTGTCTTCTCACCTCCCTCCTTCTCCCAGCCATTCCCCAGCCACTTATACTCGCATTACTTCCATCATCCTCTACGTTCAACAATTCCTTAAAGTGTTCTCTCCATCTGCTCACTTTTTCTCCCTTCTCCACTAGTAATCTACCATTTTTATCTTTCACTCCCCTGCTAACTTCACTTCCACCCTGTCTTACTCTTTTCACCTCTCTCCAGAACATTTTCTTACAGTCCCTCCACTTTACACTCAAATTCCTTCCAAATTCCTCATCCACTCTCTTCTTACTCTCTCTTACTAATCTTTTCACCTCTTTCTTTCCACATATAACTCTCTCTTCCGCCTCTCAACTTCTTCCATGCCCCTATTTCTCATCCATTCATTGTATGCTTTCTTCTTTTGTGCCACAGCCTGTTTCACCTCTTCAGTCGACCACGCTGTTCCTTGCACCCCCCTCCGTCTTCTCTTCCTTCCACACACCACATCACATGCTGCACATATTTCTTCTGTAAATATCTTACACACACCTTCCACGTCTCCCATCTGCTCCAATTCATATTTGCCCAATCGTTCCTCCACTTCTCTCTTATACTCTGCCTTTTTCTCATCCTCTTGTAACCTTTCCACTCTCCTTGCAACTACTCCTTCCTCTCGTCTTTCCCATCTTCTATTCCTCCATCTTACTTGCATTCTAATTCTGGCCACCACCAAGTAGTGGTCAGAAAGTCCACTCCCCCAACCTCTAAACACTCTTACATCCTTTACACATCTTCGCATCCTTTCATCCACACACACATAATCAATCATCGCCTTCCTTTCATTCAGTTCACCACCCACCCTTCTCATCACTCGCCATGGATCATTTTATGCCTGAAGAGGTTATTGGCTATCACCAACCCCCTCCCAGCACAAATGTCCACTAACGCACTCCCATTCTCATCTATCTCAGCAGGCACACCCCACTCACCAACTATTCCATCCACCTTCACATTCCCAACTTTACCATTCATATCACCAATCAAAAACACTCTCTCATTCCATCCAAACTTTTCCATGCACACTTCTACATTTGTCCAGAACTCTTCTCTCACTCTTCTAGCACGATCTTGCGTTGGTGCATACACACACACAATCGCCCACATTTGTATTCCAACTTTCAACTTTACCCACACAATCCTTGACCCAACTGATCCATACTGTCTTATGCTCCTCTTCCATCTTTTACTCACAACTATATATACTCCTTCCTTTGCCCTCTCATTCTCACCTACTCCTGCACATATACCCCATCCATACTCCCATTCTCTCACACTTTCTCCTCTCCATTTTATTTCAGTTATTCCACATACATCCACTTTCGCACCCTCAAGCACCTGGACAATCTCTCTCTCTTTCACCTCATCATTCGCTCCCCTTACATTCCAAGTTCCAGTTACCATGTCCTTTGTCCGGTCCTTGGTCGTCATCGTTTGGTCAGTCCTTGTCCGAGGCTTACTGTTTGTTTTTTTAGTTAGTTGTTTTCCGGGGAGGGGCACTAACCCTCCGCCAACCCTTTTAGTCGCCTTTTACGACAAGCAGGGATACTGGGGGAGTATTCTTGAAAAAAAAACCCTACCCCCAGGGGGTATATATATATATATATATATATATATATATATATATATATATATATATATATATATATATATATATATATATATATATATATATATATATATATATATATATATATATATATATATATATATATATATATATATATATATATATATATATATATATATATATATATATATATATATATATATATATATATATATATATATATACATATATATATATATATATATATATATATATATATATATATATATATATATATATATATATATATATATATATATATATATATATATATATATATATATATATATATATATATATATATATATATATATATATATATATATATATATATATATATATATATATATATATATAATATATATATAGATATATATATATATATATATATATATATATATATATATATATATAAGTAATCCCTCAACTTTCCGGATACCCAGTTTCCGGACATCCTCACTTACCGGACATAATCGTCCCAGGATCCAATATTCCCAAAATGGTCCGAAAACCG
Source organism: Coenobita brevimanus (assembly GCF_032717465.1). Taxonomy (NCBI): domain Eukaryota; kingdom Metazoa; phylum Arthropoda; class Malacostraca; order Decapoda; family Coenobitidae; genus Coenobita; species Coenobita brevimanus. The sequence continues at coordinate 24,206,555 of NC_136982.1, forward strand.
AAAAAAAAATCGAAAAAAATAAAAATTCCCGCTCGTAATTTGAACTTGGTGCGCGCGGTGCGGGACAGTTTTGTTGTGGTGCGTCATTCCTCCGACGTCCGCTAGAGCGCCCCTGCATCCTCCCCACTTTCCACCTGTCTGTTGTCGTGAGTGAACACTCGTCCTCATGGCTGCCCATGTGCTTACTTTTGTGGTGGTGCCTTACCTGCTGCAGGCTCTCCTGCTGCTCTCGTGCCTCTCCTTCGTGTGTGTGATGATGGCCCCACCGCCTGAGGAGAGAAAGAGAGTGGTATTGACTCTGGAGAAGAAGCGGTAGATATTGGAGAAACTAGATGCGGGATGGTCTTCATCACGCATCCTCCGTGAGTTCAACCTGGCCCGATCTACTTTGTTTGATATTAAGAGATCCCGAAACAAACTCATGCAGTACACGGCTGACTTCTTGTCGAAAAGCAAACGCAACATGGAGATGAAGATGATGCTTACTCCCAAGTTTGCTGAACTCGATCGCCCCACGTTGATTTGGTATCGACAACATGCTGCTGGTGTGATGGTACGTGGTACGGAGCTGAAGGCTGCTGCTGAGAAGTTCGCAAGACTTCACGACCCCCTAGACTTCAAGGCATCCGAGGGTTGGCTCTTCACGTTTAAGTTACGACATGGCCTTACCAACCGTAAGTCTCATGGCAAAGCTTTGGATGCTAACGAGGATGGAGTAGAGGAGTTTCAGCACAAGGTGAAGGGCTTGATCGATGGGGAGGGCCTCACTCTCGGTCAAGTCTACAACGCTGATGAAACTGGTTTATTCTATCGCTCTTTGCCTACGAACACTCTAGCCGAGGAGACGGAGAAGCGTGTACCTGGCTGCAAGCACTCCAGGCAACGGCTATCTGCTTTGTGTTGTGCCAATGTTAACGGCATGCACTGGCTTAAGCCCATTATTCTTGGCCGTGCAAAGCAGCCTCAGTGTCTTCGTGGGGTGATGGATGTCCTTCCTGTCGTGTGGTACTATTCCTTGAAGGATTGGTTCACAGCCCACATCTTCAAAAACTGGTTCCACCTCCATTTCGTCAAGGAGGTCATACATTACCAGACGGAGAAACTGGGAATCCCACATGACCAGGTAAAGGCCCTCCTTCTCCTCGACAATGCACCTGCCCACCCGTGCGACAAGGACTTGGTGGCTGAGAATGGCCGTATTAGGTGCATGTTTCTGCCACCTAATACTACTGCTCTCATCCAACCAATGGACCAAGGAGTGATCGTGGCAATGAAACGCCTATACCAACGGAAGTTCCTGGATGAGGCGATTGTTATTCTTGAGGACGAGGACGAGCGCAGGAAGGGACGGGACACGTGAGGCCAGCCGACTTTGGAAAACCTTCTCTGCAACAACATCAAGTCTGCCATTTACAACTGGGCCAGTGCATGGAAGGAAATCCCTGTCAAGACTCTAGAAAATGGTTGGTCTCATCTGCTTCTCAGAACGGATGTGGAGTACGATTTCCTAGGTTTCGACGTGGATGACTTCCATGCACATCTACGTGCGCACGGCGATGATGTTGATGTGGACGAAGTGCGTGAGTGGTTGGATGACGACGAGGGAGATCCTGGATATCAGACCCTGTCTGATATCGAGATCACATCTTCAGTTGCAGGTATCAGTACCCAGCTCGAAGATTCCGACGAGGATGGCAACGATGATGTGGACTCCTCTCAGCATGGCACAACTCCAGCCATCCCCAAGCTGAGCACACTCCGGGAACACTTAGAGTTCATTCTGGACTACCTGGAACACTCGGACTGCGACAGGGAGATGGGGCTCTTGGGACTTGTGGAGGAAGTGCATGCTTTCAGGCAGCGCATCATAAATCGTTAGAATCATCGTTCCTTGCATCAATCAATGATTAACAGCTTTTTCAGGCCCGTGACTCCCACTGTGCCCAGTCCTGGCTCCACTCTGTTGCCTCCCCAAGACAGGCCCTCATGCTCCGAGCCACAGCCCAGCACATCAGCCACGGTGGAGTCACCGCTCGACGTGAGTTTGCGTCTATCTTCCGAGTCATCTGCAGTGGGTACGCAATCACCACGACTCAGTGACGCAACCCTAGGTCACCACCCAGCGATATTCTCTGACTCTGACAGTGATTAAACGGCAAGAACTTCCCCACTAGACCACACTGGAATTTAGTGTTGTGCAGTGAAAGAAAAACAGTGCATACAGTATTGTTAAGAAATTAGAAATTTGAGTGAAAAACAAAATTTTTTGACTAAATTTAACATAAACTTGTGATTTTTTTTGAAATTGGTTTTATAAGTGGAAAGACTTAAAGTGCAGAGTGCAACACTTACTAAGTTACAATGGAGCATAAGTAAGACAAGAGTGCGCAGTGTGAAGAGAATGGACTTCTGAGTGCGAATGACTAAGTTAAGTGCAAGACTTCATGAACAGTGTACTACAAGTGCTTCAGGAAATCCTTCTTACTGTCAGAGTCTGAGAGGAGGCAGTTATTCATCGAGATAGCCATGGACTTGCCGTAAGTAGGCGGAATGTTTCATACTGTACTGTATTTTCCATACTATACTTACCTCAAACACCTCATTTCACTCTTTTATGTCCCTTATTGGTGTGAAAATGTAGTGACTTAGGTGCTATGCATGTGCAGTAGGGAGGTGTTTTTCTGAGTTAGGCTAGGTTAGGGTCCATAACAACCAGTCCAGGAGCCAGGGACTTGTAAGTACCCAGAATGTTTAATATTGTATAAACCTACCTCAAAAACCTCATTTTATGGTTCTTTTGCATTTATTTCAGTCATTTATGTCCCTTATTGGTGTGATTTGGGTCTTAAATAAGTGCAATGCATGTCCAGAGGGAGTTGCAAAGGTATTTTTCTGAGTTAGGGTCCATAAGTACAAGTCCAGGAGGCTGGTGCCCACTATCCGGACAGGACCACTTTCCGGACATGCCTTTGGCTCTATTACGTTGGATAGTAGAGGGATTACTGTATATATATATATATATATATATATATATATATATATATATATATATATATATATATATATATATATATATATATATATATATATATATATATATATATATATATATATATATATATATATATATATATATATATATATATATATATATATATATATATATATATATATATATATATATATATATATATATATATATATATATATATTTATATATATATATAGTATATATATATATATATATATATATATATATATATATATATATATATATATATATATATATATATATATATATATATATATATATATATATATATATATATATATATATATATATATATATACAGTATATATATATATATATATATATATATATATATATATATATATATATATATATATATATATATATATATATATCCATCTATCTATATGTTTATATCTATCTATCTATCTATCTATATATCCATGTGGAGAGGATGGAGGGTGAAAGATTGACGAAGAGAGTGTATGTGAGTGAGGTGGAGGGTGGAAGAGGGAGGGGGAGACCGAGGATGAGATGGAGGGATGGGGTGGAGAGGTATATGAGAGAGGGGGGTGTGAGTTGGGAGCAGGGCAGTGAAATGGCGGGGGACAGGGCGACTTGGAGGCGATTTGTTTGTGGCCACCCCAAACGGGATTGAGGCGTCTGGCAATAGATAGGTAGATTTTTTTTTTTAATGCGAGGAAGAAGGAACCAAAGGCAATGAGCCCGCAATAACAGTTCCCTCCAAGAGGAAAACAAAATACAAGAGAGAGCCAAATTCAAGATCCATTCATTTCGAGATGCCTGGACACACTGCGTTTGAAAGACTGGAGATCATAGGCAGCAGGAAATACAGACAGAGGGAGACAATTCCAGAGTCGACCCATTGCATAAATGAAGGACTGGGAGTAACAGTTAACTCTTGCATTAGAGAGTTGGACAGAAAAGGGATGAGAGTTTGCTGCTAGACGGGTGCTACGCGCCCTTCATAGAGGTGGAGGAATGTATGCAGACAGTTCAGAGGAGCAGTGACCATTAAAGTAGCGATAGAAAAGAGATAAAGAGGCAACAGTGCGGTGAAGAGACAGAGGTTGAAGGGAATCAGTAAGAGGAGGAGAGTTAATGAGACGAAAAGCCTTTGACTCCACCCTATTGAGAAGAGCCGTATGTGGGGAGCCTTCCTACACGAGAGTTGTACTCCACACAGGGGCGGATAAAACCCGTGTATAGAGTCAACAATTGTGCAGGGGTAAAGAAAGAATGGAGTCGACTTAGCATACCCAATCTCTTGGAAGCAGATTTTACAAGAGATGTAATATGATCTTTCCAAGTTAAGTCCCGAGTAAATGAAACCCCAAGCATGTTCAAGGATGATGCAGGATTAAGCTGAATATCATTAAACATCAGTGGGTATACCTGTGGAAGATTTTGACGGGTTGATAGGTGTAAGAACTGAGTCTTAGATGTATTAAAAACAAGATTATTTTTACCCCAGTCAGAGATACGAGCCAAGTCAGACATTAAGTGTGCCATAGCATCATCCCTTGTTTGTTGAAGTAACTGCTGAGATGGGCGTTGTGGGAACCGAATGGAAAGGTGAAGGGTGGAGTTATCAGCGTATGAGTGGATAGGGTTAGATGTACAGCTTAGAAGTTCATTGATGAATAAAAGGAAGAGAGTTGGTGATAGGACAGAGCCCTGAGGAACACCACTGTTGATAGATCTAGGAAAAGAACGATGGCCGTCTACAACAGCGGCTATAGAACGACCAGAAAGGAAGCTAGCAATGAAGGCACAGATAGAAGGATAGAAACCGTAAGAGGGCAGTTTGGAAATTAAAGATTTATGCCAGACTCGATCGAAAGCCTTTGAGATGTCAAGTGCAATGGCAAAGCTTTCACCAAAGTCCCGAAAGGAGGATGACCAGGAGTCTGAAAGGTAGGTGAGAAGATCGCCAGTGGAGCGTCCCTGACGGAACCCGTACTGATGATCAGAAAGAAGTTTGTGATAAGGAAGATGCCTTAAGATTTTTCTATTGAGAACTAACTCGAAAACTTTTGAAATACAGGACGTTAAAGCAATTGGACGATAGTTAGAGGGTTGGGAGTGGTCACCCTTCTTTGGGACTGGCTGAATGAGAGCAAACTTCATGCAAGAAGGAAAGGTACAAGTTGACAGACAAAGGCTAAAGAGTTTGCCTAGGCAGGGTGTAAGCACAGAAGCACAGTTCTTGAGAACAACAGACAGGCTGATATGCCTTGTTAGTATTGAGGCCAGTGATGGCAGAAAATACATCAGCTGAAGAAATTTTAATGTTAGCCATGAGGAAGTCAGAGGTGGGAAGTGATGGAGGAACAGCACCGGAATCGTCTAAGGTGGAATTGGAGGAGAAAGTCTGACCAAAGAGATCTGCTTTATCAGTAGAAGAAATAGCTACAGAACCATCAGAGTAGAAAAGAGGAGGGAAGGATGATGAGGTAAAGTTGTTAGAAAGGTTTTTGGCAAGGTGCCAGAAGGAGCGGGAAGAATTCAAGTTGGAGACTTGAGAGCATCTAGTACAGATGAAATTACTTTTAGCAGAGCGAAGAACAGACTTAGCACGATTCCGGGCAGAAACGTAAAGATGATATGATTCAAGGGTGGGTTGGCTCCAGTACCTTTTGTAGGCCCTCTCCTTGTTGCGGACAGCATTAGAACAAGCGTGATTAAACCAAGGCTTTCTTGCGTTAGTCAAAGGATTTGAGAAAGGAATGTATGCTTCCATGCCCGAGAGAATAACCTCCGTAATGCGCAAGGCACACTCAGATGGCTCCCGGCCATGGAAGCAATAATCATTCCAGGGAAAATTAAAGAAGTACTGCCTGAGGGCCTCCCAATCCGCGGCTCCAAAATGCCACAGATGACGTTTCCCTGGAGGGTCCACAGGCTGTACCGGAGTGATAGGACAGGTTAAGGTGATAAGGTTGTGATCGGAGGAGCCTAACGGAGAGAAAAGATTAACAGTGTAAGCAGAAGGATTAGTTGTAAAAAAAGAGGTCAATTACAGTATGTCGGAGCTCTCTCCAAGGCGGTCTGGGATACGGGTAGGGTGCTGTACAAGCTGCTCTAGGTCATTAAGGATAGAAAAGATGTAGGCTTGTTCACCAGGTGGATCAGTGAAAGGAGAGGAGAGCCAAAGGTGGTGGTGAACATTGAAATCTCCTAGAATGGAGATTTGAGAGAAAGGAGAAATGGATAGAATGTGTTCCATCATAGAAGTAAGATAGTCGAAGAATTTTTGATAGTAGAATTAGGGGATAAGTAAACAGCACAGATATATTTAGTCAGAGAATGACAGGAAAGCCGAAGCCAGAGTGTAGAGAATTCAGAAGAATCGAGTTCAGGAACATGAGAGCAAGATAAGCCGTTGCATATATAAACACAACAGCCACCTTTGGCTTTGAAATGAGTATAGAGAAAGTAGGAGGATACAGAAAAGGGTTTGCTGTCAGTTGCCTCAGACAGCTGAGTCTCAGTTAGAAAAAGAAGGTGAGGTTTAGAGGAGGAGGTGGTGCTCAACAGAGCAAAAGTTAGAGGAAAGGCCGCGAATGTTGCAGAAATGAAGAAGAGAGGCAGACAGTGGTTCCAGGCACCTCGAGTTGTCACTGGGAGAGGGGCGGAATGTGGGGACATTTATGGTCCCCCCCCCCCGGGGACTCCGAGGCTGGGTGATGAGACGCCATCTTTTTTGGAATTTTGGAAAAGGAAGTGTACAGTAGTGTGTACTGTGCATGTAGTTTGGTGTAGATAATTAGAGAAATTTGTGTTGGAGAGCATGCTGGCCTACTCTCTGTGCAGCTGAGACACTGAAAAAGTTTAGCAAAGGGGAATGGTCAGGAACTAGTCCTGAGGGCTGATGAAACGGGAGCTCCAGCACTCCCTGTCATCAGCTTTCCATCCACCTCGGGAGTACTGCCCTGCTCGACTGGTGCTACAGTCTACTCCACATGTATGTACAGTATGTGTGTGTGTGTGTGTGTGTGTGTGTGTGTGTGTGTGTGTGTGTGTGTGTTGCCAGACACGTAATTGTAAGAGATCATCCAAGGTGTCCGTGACAAAAACACTTTCAAGTCTGTCGGTCAATTTGCATCACCACTGGAAGCTGCCCGTCCTCATGCACCCCTCCAGTCTATCACGTCACCTCCTTTTTCATCATCGTTCCTCGTTCTCTTTGCAGTTTGGCTTCTCTACACTCACATGGTTTATCTTCTATTGTTCATGCACTTGATATATTCAAACAGCCTGATTACATTCCTCTTAACCCCTACACTGCGGGCATGTTTACCAATGTTTTGCGTGTGCCGTGGGGTTATTCGGGCTCCGACAGACTCTCAAAAAATATTTGCCAAAAATCAGTTAATAGTCCTAGAATATTAAAATTACATATGCTTATGGCACATACCTTCAGCTTTCTCCTGGAATGTTTGTTGAGCCTTCGTCGGTTACCGTAGGACTTGTGAAGACCTCTGAAGTTGGGTAACGAAGTGTCCACTTTACACTTCCCGACAACCCGTAACATGATTACCACAGCCAGATATTAACACTATAAACACTACTCTATGATTTTCAAGTAGATTGGGATCCCTACTCCCCCCAAAAAAACACTGTGAAAGCAATGAAAATTACGAGCGCGTCTGACCGTCGCACTTGCGCTAGTTCGCTCTTGGTACTCTGTCATTTATTATTCATAAAACCCCTCACACTTTATATTTTTATTACTATATAACACTTATATATATCTACAGTCTTTCTCCATAAGTTTCCTTCAGTAGTATTAGTTTATTGTCACTGTAGGGATTCAATTTCTTTCAGTAAAATACTTAGCATTCACTTTCTCGTCCTGTATACTAGCATTGAGAGTGAATGTCACTTTCACCTTCACTCTCATAACTCATAGTACTCAGACATGCTAGAGTGAAACTTTCACTTTCATTACTCCTAGGGTATATACTCATATTCTTATAATACTACTCATTTACATTTCTATTTACGTTCTCTATTTTATTTACGTTTTTTACATTTCTATTTTATTTACATTGTGTTATGCACTGTCACTTGAAGTAACTTATAAAACTATTTTCCACTGTTCACGTATATTTACATTCATTACTTTCACTTGCTGTTTACACATTATTTACAATTCCACTTGCACTGTTTTACTCAATAAAAAGATCGTAGTCACTCTTTTATCAATTGTCAGCCCTTTACCTCTGTCCACACGAGGTTTAGTAGGGGGTAAAGGACACAGGGCCCTTTGCATGGGGGTGAAAAGTCCCTGAAGCTAGCAAGAGCGAACAGACGTACCTCCAGTTTGGAAGATGAGAGCGAACTGATAAGGGTGGGCCGGGGTGGTGGCCTACCTAGGGAAATTCATTACTGCCAACGTTAGCCTCTTGACACAGCTAATATATAGCAGTGAAATGATTGGCAGGAAATCTAGACAATACATTATAAATTAGGTAGTTCCAGGTGAATGTAGATATCACTTAGGCTTCTCCCTTCCGTCCTCATATGTATATTTATTATGAAAATAGATTATACGGCATATTTCAAGGGGAAATAAACATCGAAAATTAGCGAACGAGTGCACGTGAGGTGTTGTCAGGTGATAATTAGCCAATTCCAGGTGTATGGCACTCTCACTTACCTTATTTCTTTCTTGTATATATTATTTGGTATAAGAATAGGGCACAGGGCTTATTTCGATGGAAGAAATCAGTGAAATATTCCAGGGAAGATTTACTTAGCATAGCACGGCCGGGCAGGCGAGAGGATAGGGTAATGGAGGGGGGGTAGGGAGGGGAGTCAAGAACGGGGAGAAATGGCTAAAGTGTCAACAATGGATGGGAGTACAGATGAGATTAGGAGTGCTGACTAGTGTTGGACATTGGCAGTACTGATAGATGATACAAGCCCCCACTTGGAAGCCCGGGTGAATTCAAAATAACACAGAATCACAAAAGCGACGCCCCGCGGTATGATCCCTTGCTCCCAAGCGTCACGAAAGTGACGCCCCGTGGTTAAGGGGTTAACTACATCTGATACGACTTTTGCAGGGATGGCTGTAGTTAGGTGAGATGGTGATGCCAACTCCAAACGATTTTGCTCAATTGAGGGAAGATCCTTGCAGTCAGAGGGTTAAAAGCAATCACAGTTGACCCTTTAGATTCAACAGACGTATTGGGGATTTGAATATAAAACCAGGTATTTTTTTCGTACTTTAACAAAATCTTGCCTAATATATATATATATATATATATATATATATAGAGAATATTAGCCTCCACACCAGTACTGTCATTCCCTCTGTTTACCATAACAACACATGAACACTTATACCCTTTTTACTCAAACCTGACCTAAAATTGCCTTCTCTTAATATTTGGTGAAGATATGTAATAGTAGATTAACACTGGAATATGGTGCTAGTCAAGAACATGTACTGTACAAAGAATGTAGAGTCGTAGTATTGTCTTTTGTTGCCATTGAGGTACATGAAATAAGATACAAAATGATGAAAATGTGGACGTCAGAGTAAAAGGAGTATAGTATATTTTAATCCCTGTAATCCTACGACGATATTTATTGCACTTCTGAGACCGACGATTTTTATTCAATTTAAGACAGCCATTACGTTGTGAAAGGGCCAGTGAAGGTTATAACTTATTTCCTACAGTTCGAAAAAAGAAAATCCCTAAAGCTGGATAAAATCGTCTGAAGGTCGAATTAATGAAACAAGTTTCTTCAAAGGACTGAAGGGATTAAAATGATGGTGTGGGGCCTCTTGACTTCCTGTGAATCGGATCTTAACAGTAAAGCAAAGTTCACGCTTTTACTACGACGCTGCCTCTTCTTTGGCTGAAAATAAAGTAGCAGTAGCCAGAATAGAGTAGAAACGTTATCGTACTGAAGAGAATAAGGGAAATCGTCATATATGAAAGGCGTTACTGTACTGAGAAGTACCGTATGCCCACTTAAAAAAATATTCGTTACCCCTGGGGGCGATGTACTCTGAAAAATTATTTGTACAAGCGAAACCATGTTCATCTGGTACTGGTAGTAGTTCAGAATCCTTGGTCCATATGGGCCATACTATTAAAAACCCTGAGTTTAGGCGGTTCAACGGCAACGTTCAGTTGTTAGACATTCCTGAGCGTCAGTCATCCTTACTATAAAAAAAATCTGGACTGCCAGTCTTGCCGAAACCCAGTTCAGGAGTTCTAATGCCGCGACAGTTGCTAGATTGGGCAAGAATGCGCTGCATGAGCACTAACAGTGCGCGAATTTTAGATGTTTATTTTGTTTGATAAACCAGACACTTCGCAAACCCATGCTAAGCTGTTGTTTTTATGTAGGAAATATGTACTTATGCGCTAGAATTGGTAAAAAATTACGGTAGAATGCATAAAAAGGATGCGTGCATGAGCAAGTTACAGTACCATAGTGTATAGACCTTTTCCAGTGACGTGACAGAAATCACGTGTTTTTTTTTTTACTCCATATTGGACGGCAAACTCCATGCAGTAATGGCTGTCAGAGATTGAACTGTCTGATGTATGCAGAAATCTTGATCAATGCCACCAAGATGTGTACAGGAACAAGATAACGTGTTTGAGGCTGGACGCTTACACCATATCTAGGGAGAAATTCACCCGTTTCAAGTACGGGAGACCGGAACCAGATCTCAGATATGGCGATCTCTATCACTATTTGGTGAACACCCCATGAAAGTTCACCGGGGCATCCCTCAAGGTAAATATGTGTAATGTATCTAGCTGGAATTGACATACAGTACATGTAAATTCCCTTGGTAATCAGTAAATTATTGACTTGGGGCCAAGGGAGGAGGGATTGTATACACTGACTGTGAATCAAGTAGCTGATGAATGAGTGCAGGGTGGGGGCGTGGGAGTGCAGAAAGGAGGTGGAGGGAGGGTGGGGGATTTGAATGGCGGTGGGGGTGGGGGGTGGAATCAGAGTTGGGAGGTGGGGGTGTGGGGTGAGGGTGTGGGGGAGGGTTGGGGATGGGTGGTAAGGGGTGGGACAGGTAGGGGGTGGAGGGGAAGGGGGTTGGGTCGTGGTGGGGGGCATTGTGTGGGCTGGGGGGCTTGTGGAGGGGAATTGGGGGTGTGGGGTGTGGGGGTGGGGGTTCGAAAGTGGGGGTAGGGGGTTGTTGCGGGGTGGGAGTGAGGGGTGGTGGGGGACGGAGGTGGGGTCGGGGTGGCGGTGGTGGGGGGGTCGGGGTGGCGGTAGGGGAGTTGGGGTGGCAGTGGGAGGGTAGATGGGGTGTGTAGGTGGGGTGGGGGGGGTGTGAGGTGGTTGGGTGGCGGTGGGGGATGGGGATGCGGTTGGAGGGGGTGAGGGGTGGCTCACCTGATATGAAATGCCTCCTATAGAGTCGGGTGTAGGCCGTTGGCTGCCAATTCTCCCTCTTCACGGCAGCTATCCACTTATGTTGCCTTTTCTCATTGGCTGGAAACCGACAGAAGTTTACTCCACTTTCAGTTTTCTGCCATGTCTTACAGCCGAAGGCACAGCAGTGGAACAACATTGTGCAACCTGCAATTCTCTCTCTCTAGCCGTCCGACAATTTGCCGTCCAGTATGGTGTCGTACACAAAAGTCACATGACCCGTGACGTCACATGGAAAAGATCTATAGGCTGAGCATGTACTATAATTTACCCTCCTTAGCCATTATTTGCAGGAAATGATTATGAAAGATATCTTGAATAAATTTATCCGAGCAAAGTGAATGTATTAGCTACTGCATACTTCATAGACTTCGATGAAATGTTTCCTGCCAGCTATCTAGTTAGGTATTACACTGCAGTATATCCAGATATGTGCAGCTCTTCTCATGTAGCAGTACATCATATGTTCTAAATATGTATTGCAAGATGTAAATACATAGTTATTAAAGAATTATTTTTAGCATGCAGGCTGCTTTGTTTCTGTACAAGCTGGTTGAATGGTGACATTCACTGCAGCACCAACACATAAGGGATGGACAAACACTCCTTCATTTTTTTCCCAGCAATTCCTTTTCACACCTGTCATCCAGCTATAACCAGCAGAACATGGAAAATATAGGTTATCAAATGTGTGTACTGTCACAGCTGTACATTCATTTTCTATGTACCTGGCTAAAGTATCTTCCCCATTATATTGCCACCTTCCCTGTCTTAGTTATTATAAGTAAATTTCCAATTTAGCTCAATAATACTCCTCTTGTATTCACATTCTTGATTATTACCTTTCCCTTCAAACAGTGTGCAGTGATTTATGCTGATATAGTACAGTTTTCTTTTTCTATCCTAGTCTGCTAGATAAATCTTACCTCTTTTCCCAGAAATCATTCCACTTCCATATATCCAGATCTGTTTTAAATGTTTACAGTTCTGTTTTCCTAGCTTTCTCCTCAACTATTCACATTCTTGAAGTTATTCTCTTTTACTAAATATTTATAAGCCAAGAAACCATTTACAACGCTGGGTGGTAACCATATAACCAAACCAGGAAAAGTATATTGTAGAATACTTGTTGACAGAGTTAGGGAAATAACAGAGGAATTAGTTGGAGAAGAACAGGGAGGTTTTGGGATGGGAAGAGGTTGTGTAGATCAGATATTCATTCTTAGATCTTTAGCGGAAAAGTTTCTAGAGAAAGGAAAGAAGTTGTATGCGGCCTTCATGGATTTGGAGAAAGCATATGACAGGGTGGATGGACAAGGATTGTGGAAAGTATCAAGATTATATGGTGTAGATGAGAAGTTGTTGAATGCTGTGAAGAGTACGTATGAGGGTGCTAAGGCTGCAGTGCCTGTGGATAGTGAATTGAGTGTTTTTGTACTTGAAGGTTGGATTGAAACAAGAATGTGTCATGTCTCCATGGTTGTTCAGTCTGTATATGGATGGGGTTATAAAAGAGATAGAAGGTAGGGCAGTGGATGTTGGAGTGGCCCTAATGAGAGAGGACAGTGTTTGGAAACTCTCTGTACTGTTGTTTGCAGGTGATACTGTGTTGTTAAATGAAGACGTAGGGGAGCTGCAAGGCTTTGTGGATGAGTTTGAGAGTGTGTGTAAGAAACGGATCTCTAAAGGTGAATGTAGGGAAGAGTAAAGATATGGTCTTTGAGAGAAATAAAGTCAGTGAATGTACAGTGAGGCTGGATGATGAGGAAATGGAAAATGTGAGTGCGTTTCAGTATTTGGGTAGTGTGATGAGTAAGGATGGAAGTTTGGAGGATGAAGTGCTTGAAAGTATACAACAAGAAGGAAAGGTTGCTGGTTCCTTAAAAGCAGTGATAAGAAACAGGGAAGTGAGCATGGAAGTGAAAAAGTTACTACATGACAGTACTGATACGCCACCAAGTCTAACATATGGAAGTGAAGCTTGGATCTTGTTGGAGGACAGAAGTCAAGAGTGAGAGCAGTGGAAATGAGTTATTTAAGAGGAGCCTGTGGAGTCACATGGAGAGAAGACTGACAAATGAGCATGTGAAGGAGGGTTGTGATGTGGATGTGGATGTGATAAGAAGCGTTAGGAGAAACACACTGAGGTGATTTGACTATGTGGAGAGGATGGAGAGTGAGAGACTGACGAGAAGAGTGTACGTGAGTGAGGTGGAGGGGGGGAGGGGGAGGGGAAGGCCAAGGATGAGACGAAGGGATGGAGTGTAGCGGTATTTGTGAGAGGGGGGTGTGAGCTGGGAGCAGGGCAGTTAAAGTGCGGGGAACAGGGCGTTATGGAGGCGCATGTTTGTGGCCACCCCTTACGGGATTAAAGCGTCTGGCAATAGATAGATAGACGCGTGACCGCTGACGATGCATCCTGGCATGTATTCTTGAAGGTCAAGATGTTGCTTAAGCGCCTCATCTATACCGCTTTATTTCTTCACATGTGACTTTTATATTCCATTCTACGTTATTAATGCAGAGTTGATATTAAGGAAACAAACAGCTTACATCAGACTAGTAAGGTGTAGGACCCTTGTTAAATAACAAGCAAGGGTAGTAGCTGACGCCTTAGTTGCTATCCTTGTCTTATTGTAGTAGTTTAATCACTCTTGTAGGAGCTGCCTAGCATAGTCCAGCAGGCCTACTGCAGTTACCCTCACTTCGTATATTCTTTTTATGTTCTTATGTTCTGTCAAGCAGCAAATCCACCTCCTCCTGAGCATCAGTATCATCATGAGTACCGTACTCTTCCTCACCACTCTATCCTACTCCCTCTCACCATTCCAGACTTCCATCACTATCATCATCACTAGCTTCACCCCCCTCCCCCCCCACACAAAAATTTTATTCACATCACCCCTACTCTCCAACACCCATATTCAATCATATCCAAACTCAACACACCACGAAGTCAAGTTCAACAGGTGATAAAATATATGGCCCAGGTGAATGTTAATGGATAAGTTTGGTTTACAGCGGAGGTTATATCTTATACCCTGACTTATTATATTATGGCAGAAGAAGTATCAGGAGAGAGAGAGAGAGAGAGAGAGAGAGAGAGAGAGCGCCATGTGAAGAGACCAACACAAAGGAGCCAGGAAAGAAGTCAGTACAGTTTGAAGGACTGGTAATAATGCACAAGCGCTCATACATTCCTCATATTTTTATATTGACATATTTACTACGATGATTCTCTCTCTCTCTCTCTCTCTCTCTCTCTCTCTCTCCATGATTTGGTTCACTTTAGGATAGGCTTTCTGAAATACGTATGTCTCACAGAACAAAAACTGTTTGGAGGTAGCGTCTTTCAATAGCCTAGTGAGCCCTCTCGTACTGAGGGACTTAAACAGCCTACGCGCGCTCTTTCACTTTCTGTGATAGCGCACCACGTGAAAAAATAAAGGGTTAGGGATGAGGTGCTTGAGTGACCCCTTGGTATATTAGAATACGTGCCAGGACGCTGCATTCATGCTTGGCCACGTTTCTGTCGCCCCCCAAACTAGTTCCCACATATTTTCGTCCATTTTTACCTCTTCTATGGTGTATTGCGGGTATTAGTTTGCAAAATTATATCCACTGAGAAGGTTTGATAAATAATGCCGATTTTTTTTTTTTTAATGCAAGGAAGAAGGAGCCAAAGGCTAGAAGCCTGCATGATTGTTCCCTCCAAGAAAAAATAAAAATATAAGAAAAGAGGATAACTGCAGTAGACCAGTTGGCCCATGCTAGGCAGTGCTAGACAGGAATGTAATAGCAGTGGACAGGTAATTAGTATTTGAGTCTGAAAGTAATTAGGGTGCCAGTAGTATGGGCAAAAATTTTTTTTTTTTAAACTTGTTTGGTTTGCTTGTTACCGTAGGTAGTAAGAATAGCAATAGCCTATTTTCTGTACCATATATAGCCAGCCGGAGCCTCTGTGTTACAGTCGTAAAGTGTGCGTTTTCGTACGTGGGAGAACCAGGGTTCGTGCTCCGCCAGGGTAAGAAACTTTGGGAGTGTTCTTCCGGCCACGTACTGCTTTGGCGGATGTAAGGGGTGCTGTGGTTGAACCAGTGTCACATATTACAAAGCATGCTTGCACCCAGTCGGCATGCGCGGGCCGATTACACTTGGTTCACACACTACACACACATCCAAAGCCACTCCAACATTACAGCCACACTTGCAAGCACTTCTCACCCTACGTACAATCTCTACCAGACAGCCTAAGCCACTTGGTAGAGATACATAGGCAGTATCGTCCCCACTTCGGTCGGGACAGGCCGGTCCTGCAGTGGACGCTCAACGGCTGATGATGATGGTGATGATATAGCCAGACGCCTTAATTTCGGAGGGATGACCATGATGAAATAGCTCCCTCCGAACAGCAGTGATGATGATGATAATAATAATTATAATGAGGTAATAGCCAGTTCCCGTCTGCTGTAAGTGTTTGGTTTTAATAGTGTAGAGTGTTAGGTTAAAAACAATAATATAATTGCTGAATTGACTCAGTGCTTGATCAGTGTGCAGGTGGCTGCAAAAATGATATGGCTGGAGGGCGTTTCACGTACCCAGTTAATGCCAGAAAAAAGTTTGCGCAATATATCATGTCACGTCCACTGCAGGTTCATTTATGTCAGCAGCCACTCTCATGTTGTATTATTTGTTTTGCTACCCACCACCACCACACCTACCACATTTAACTTGTTGCCATCACTGTAACTGATGTCATCAGTCATAGCTCCCCAATTACCAGCTTCGCTTCGTCTTGTGCTTTTATCCCTCGCTGTTAAGGTTGCTCTAGGCTGAAGGGTGAACACAGTTTGTACCATTTTTGGCTTCTGTTTCTGTCAGTTAAGAAACACTGCTACCAAGATGGTAAGATTTCTGTCAACCTAGCATTATCGACTGGTGTTAGCTTGCATAAGATTGCTCATATGAAGGGAATGCCTACGTAATGAATAGTCATGGGTAATAATCCTTTATTTCTTTTACACAACTGGGAATTCGGAATACCAAAATAAGAGTCTGTCCCATTTAGTTGTTGATTAGTTTAGCAAGATCTCGTCAGCTGTTATGAAGCAGATTGTTTAAGGGAATTATATGCCCTCTACGGTATGTTCATGGCAACGAAAAGGGCCTGGGAAACAGCTTTTTAACTTTGCTGAAAAATTTCGCGACCAAAGTTATCTAATGTTAATTTAGATAAAATACCTATATACGTTTCATATCGGCAAAATGTTAATAAAATTAATTTATTAACCCTTGGTTTGCAGGACTGTTCGCCGCTGGACACAGTCATTTGGTGTTTGTCCAGATAAAATACCCAGGTGCCCTCACACCACTTAATACGAGTAGTGTTTAATCTTTTGATGGCTAGGAATGATCACCGCCATACAAATTATCTAGTCTTATCATCAGTATATTATACTCATTGGCGTTCACAGCAAATAATTAGAGTTTTAACCAATTAAGCACCCTATGGTTGTGTTAGGATTTTTATTTTTAATTTATTTTTCTTAATAACAACAGAGGAAGGAAAAACAAATGAATAAAAACAAAATAATCCATACACCAGATTATTGGTGTCCTCTGTTTATAAAATGTCTGTAACAGACTTGAACAGCTGTTCACTACAACATAACAGTATATAAATTCATTCTGTTACTGTTCTATATTTGGCTCCTAAGAGTTGGTAACTTGAATATTTATGTAGCTAAGCCAAACCTGACGTAACCGCCTCATACATTGTTTAGTTAGGGAGTCCTAATTTGGGGTACTCACCTCTGTGCTTAGGTCTCTACGTTGCCACTAATATGAGATGCACCATATGAAAGTGGCCTGTAGCTGGTAAGTCCTGTAGAGGTAATCTGTATGTTATTCTGTTACAAATTCACTTTGTTCCCCCCTCAAAAAAAAAAAAAAAAAAAAAAAAAAAAACTTATGCAAATATAAAGTAAATCCATCGAGGAGAAAGGAGTACTTAGGACCGTCAGCTTTAGGGATGTCACTGATGTGACTGGTAAATTGAAAGAAAATATAGCACTTCGTTGTTACACAGTATAGCTAATTCAGCAAGCAGCTGTCAGTCAGACACTACCGTTGTCACTACCGTGCTTACACCTCACAGGGACAACATTATTACAGTGTTTCCTAGTGATTGAGTTTAGCATTTATACACTTCTGAACTGCAAATGTTTTAATTATTTGAACATCGGTACAGTATACAGTATACTATCGCTTAATGTGCGAGAGTTTAAGACAGACTTCAGTGTGAGTGATGGAACCCTGCCTTACGTGGGTAATACTATCAGTGATAACCACTGCTTCTCACCACGGTTGAGAAGGACCACTTTTATTATTATTATTATTATTATTATTATTATTATTAGTATTACTATTATTCTGTTGGTGGCTTTTAATATTTCAGTACCTGAGGGTTAGGTAATATGGAGTAGAGTTATGAAGTTTGCAACAGTATAAAATGTATCTAAGCTTATTTCTGTTTTTAGTAAATTCGTAATGTAATTCATGAGTAATCAAATGCAATCTGCTTTAATATTGTTTCCATTGTTTCAGGTAATTAGTCGTGCATCATCTGGTCTGCGTAAGTAAATTCCAGCCATTTAGTCCATATCGGGTGTCATATTCAATGGTTGGTTGGTCATATCGTTTTATTCTTCACATGCCTTCTATCCATGAAATGATATCATCCACTTGCCCACAATATTCATCTTAATCTCCCCGTAGGTGTGGTCCTTCGAACGTTTGTATTAGTGCCATTCTCAAACTCGCTTGTGGCATCGCTCCTCAGATAGCCGGATTTTTCAGAGTACTGGGATTTCTCACCGGAACAAAATCTTTGGTGTTGGCATGAATGAAGTACCAAAGTGGGTTTGTAGCAGCAGGTGTTCATAGAAGAGTTATTAGAATTTTCATTGCTAGGATTTATTTCGGCTGAACAAAATCGTCTGGTTTTAAATAGGGCTTCTGATAGGCTAGCTGAGAAAAATTACCTGGTGTTATAAACCCTTTTAACCTGAGGACATATTCGGCCCTACAGACGATTTTTTTTCTTTAACATTACTGTAGAAGATCTGTGGTAGTCAAGGGGTTAATAAAATCTACATGTAAAACCTGTGCAATTTGAAAATAAAAAAGTATCTCCTGCACTGTGATGACATACTCTGTTTTATTTTTGCTAACTCCAGACCATTTGATTCAAGCTGAGAAGAACCTCTTGTTTATGAAAGGGCTGAAGAAGGCAAAGTATGAAGTCTGCAAGATGGAAAATTATCCTAAGGTGATTAAAGTCAAGAGTGAGAGCAGTGGAAATGAGTTACTTGAGAGGAGCATGTGGAGTGACGTGGAGGGACAGGTTGACGAATGAAGAAGTGAAGGAACGTTGTGGGGTAGATGTGGATGTGGTTGAAAAGATTAGGAGAAATACACTGAGGTGGTTTGGACATGTGGAGAGAATGGAGAATGAAAGACTGACTAAGAGGGTGTATGTAGGTGAGGTGGAGGGAGGGAGAGGGAGGGGTAGACCGAGGATGAGGTGGAGGGATGGAGTTGAGAGGTATATGAGGGAGGGGGGGGTGAGTTGGGGGGAGGGGAGTCAAATGGTGGGTGACAGAGTGACTTGGAGGCGTTTTGTCTGCGGCCACCCTTTGCGGGATTAGGGCATCGGGTTATAGATAGATAGATAGATAGATAGAATAAAATGCAGAATGTCACCGGTTGGTAGTGGTTAAAAGGTGAAGAAAATCGTGTGGAGACTGATGTAGCCGTTATGGCTAGCACTAAATATCGTAACACCGCTAGCACCAATAAATGTGTTCTGCTGTATAGTATAACTAGACCACCGTGTTGGATCGACGACACTGTCTGTAGTACACGTCAGCTACTCGCCGTCACTGCCCGACACTTCCCACCAAAGGTCCTCTGCCACGAGAAGGTGGAAGCTGGTCTGTTATTAAGTGGTAGCGTAAGGTGACAGAAATGAGCAGATTAAATCTCTCTTTATTGGGTACAGAATAATATAACTGCGACCCGAGAGATATGTAGGAGCGACACCACCTCCCTTTATAACTGTAAAACGGCCTCTCTGACGCTGTACAGTCACCGAGCCGGACAAGGGCGCGGTGCTGAGGTCAGCTAAAAAGTGAGGTGCCGAGCATTACATATACTCTGGGCTTATGCAAAAAGTAGAGATAAATGACAGCTCTACCAGCACATTATACACCTCTATTAAATGGTATTAAGTACATTCACATATACCAACATAATAAATGGTTCCCCAGGACTTTACACTTACGCACTTATTCAGATATCTTTTCACTTCTCCTAACCTTCTTTTTATAATTGAAATAGGGTGGCCCTTGTGGTCTGCCATCCACCTTCTTCCTATACCACAGCTAACAGCGAAATGATATTTGGTTGTTCATCATTCACACTTCATTACACACTGTTAATTATGACTAAACAGCTTTAAAAATTATTATGTAAAATGTGTGATACTACAACTTCATATGGAAAAAGATGTTGACACCAGAACATCGCTCGGCCACACCATAGACGTCCTCGTCGACATTGTTGTCCTAACTACCGTGTAGCCTAACCATAGTGTAGGGTAGCTAACTATTCCGGAACATCCACTTGCAATCTGCGAGTATGGATACGTGGTCTCAGTGGGTTCCTTAATTGGCGCCTTAATAGTAGCCTAAAACACAAACACAGGACAAGACCACAATAAGTAGAAGACCAACGCCAGGACCAAAATAGGAAGGAGAAAGGTATGAAAGTACATAAGGCTCTAAATCAGTCCTGTTCAGGTGGGAGAGGAAGGTAAGCTCCTTTAATACATGAGACAGCCTGTTCACATTCAAGGAACTAACATTGAATGAAGGTAAAAAGGGTCGTAACTGGGATGAGAAGTTCACTGTCAAAGCTAGATAATGCTTGCTAGGCAGAACTGCTATCTCTTTACTGTGTAACTCACAAAAATCAGGTGCAACATAGTACCCCTTTACTGTAAGGAATTGATTCTGTGAGGCACAAATCACAGTTACATCCTCTGTCTCAGGAAAGTAAAAGTACTGTTTCGCATGAATATGAACATGGAAAACTGACTTCAACTGAATGGGTTGGAAAGGTGCAACGTTGCAGATCAACCCACTCATAAAATTCTGAGTCTAGTGGGATTGGCTAATCCCTATTTCCCTAATTCTACATCCCCACTTCACTGCATTCATCCAACCTTGTCAGTAATCCCCTCTCAGTTACAGGAAGATAAACTGACATAAAAAAGGATAGTTATGGTAAGTGACAGAGAATGGAACACATATACAATACACAGAAAGTATATTTATTTCAAGGGAATTCTGAGAAACCTTTATTTCCACTCATCAACTAACTAACGTGTGTTGATTCAAGTGTGTGTGTGTGTGTGTGTGGATTAATGCATGGACTCTACCTAGATATGAAAGTCCAGGATGATGTTCCACATTCCACGTTCCACACTCCACCAGACTCCTCGAACCATGCGCAGCACACGCTCGCTCGCTGTGGGAGTTAGCAGCACGCCAGGCAGTGACGCCACTCGACGCACCACATACGATCGTGGCACCACATACGCCCGCTCTCGCTCTCCCTCGGCTCGCTGCGGCCGTCCGCGCCTGTGGAGTTGCCAGAAGTCGCTCGCTAGTTGATCCACTCCTCACCGCACTGGCTTGAACTCTCCTTATCTCGCCTCTCGCACACGAGACCGAGATTCTTGCCAGTTTGCGTTTGAAGATGGAGATATCTCGCACACCACAGGGCGAGATAACTGCCAGTTTGTGCTTAAGATAGGAATCTCGCACTGGCAGAATAATGGGAGGAATTAATATTCACCACTCCAGTTTATCTGCTCCACTTAACTCACTAGTAATTAGTCCCCTTACAACAGTAGAGTAAGATTTTCTGTTTCACCTTCAGGAACGAGCGATTGCAAGGGTTACTGGTTCACAGCATAAATCCCTTTAGCACGTATCGTATCCCAGCACTGAGCACCAATATAATGTAGCCGTTATGGCTAGCACTAAATATCGTACCACCGCTAGCACCAATAAATGTGTTCTGCTGTATAGTATAACTAGACCACCGTGTTGGATCGACGACACTGTCTGTAGTACACGTCAGCTACTCGCCGTCACTGCCCGACACTTCCCACCAAAGGTCCTCTGCCACGAGAAGGTGGAAGCTGGTCTGTTATTAAGTGGTAGCGTAAGGTGACAGAAATGAGCAGATTAAATCTCTCTTTATTGGGTACAGAATAATATAACTGCGACCCGAGAGATATGTAGGAGCGACACCACCTCCCTTTATAACTGAAAAACGGCCTCTCTGACGCTGTACAGTCACCGAGCCGGACAAGGGCGCGGTGCTGAGGTCAGCTAAAAAGTGAGGTGCCGAGCATTACATATACTCTGGGCTTATGCAAAAAGTATAGATAAATGACAGCTCTACTAGCACATTATACACCTCTATTAAATGGTATTAAGTACATTCACATATACCAACATAATTAATGGTTCCCCAGGACTTTACACTTACGCACTTATTCAGATATCTTTTCACTTCTCCTAACCTTCTTTTTATAATTGAAACAGGGTGAAGACGAAGGGGAGCTGCAAGGCTTGGTGGATGAGTTTGAGAGAGTGTGTAAGAAACGGAACCTAAAGGTGAATGTAGGGAAGAGTAAAGTGATGGTCTTTGAGAGAGGTGAAGTTAGTGAATGTACAGCAAGGTTAGATGGTGAGGAATTGGAAAATTTGAGTACGTTTAAGTATTTGGGTAGTGTGATGAGTAAGGATGGAGGTTTGGAGTGTGAAGTGCTTGAAAGGGTACAGCAGGGAAGAAAGGTTGCTGGTTCCTTGAAAGCAGTGATAAGAAACAGGGAAGTAAGCATGGAAGTGAAAAAGTTACTACATGACAGTATTGTGATACCAACTCTAACGTACGGAAGTGAAGCTTGGACATTGTTGGAAGGACACAAGTCAAGAGTGAGAGCAGTGGAAATGAGTTATTTAAGAGGAGCCTGTGGAGTCACGTGGAGAGACAGGCTGACGAATGAGGATATAAAGGAGCGTTGTGGTGTGGATGTGGATGTGATAGGAAGCGTTATGAGGAACACACTGAGGTGGTTTGGCCATGTGGAGAGGATGGAGGGCGAAAGACTGACGAAGAGAGTGTATGTGAGTGAGGTGGAGGGGGGAAGAGGGAGGGGGAGGCCGAGGATGAGATGGAGGGATGGGGTGGAGAGGTATATGAGAGAGGGGGGTGTGAGTTGGGAGCAGGGCAGTGAAATGGCGGGGGACAGGGCGACTTGGAGGCGATTTGTTTGTGGCCACCCCAAACGGGATTGAGGCGTCTGGCAATAGATAGATAGATAGATAGAACAGGGTGGCCCTTGTGGTCTGCCATCCACCTTCTTCCTATACCACGGCTAACAGCGAAATGATATTTGGTTGTTCATCATTCACACTTCATTACACACTGTTAATTATGACTAAACAGCTTTAAAAATTATTATGTAAAATGTGTGATACTACAACTTCATATGGAAAAAGATGTTGACACCAGAACACTGAGGCAGACAAGCAGATAGACAGACAGACAGATAGATAGGTAGGTAGATAGATAGATAGGTAGGTAGGTAGATAGATAGATAGATAGGTAGGTAGGTAGGTAGGTAGATAGGTAGGTAGATAGATAAATTTCTGCTGATATCAGACCATTGCATTCAGGTCCGGAGAGACCTCTCATAGTGAAGAGGTTATTGAAGGGTGTGTTTAACCCCTCTAGTCTGAAACGTGAACCTTAACCTGTAAACGGTGATCAGAAAACAGCAAATACAAACAACGTACTCAGGTAGAAGCGGTCAATAGCGCATGTTGCAACTGTGTTCACTCAATGTACTTATATTGCAACCTGATTCATTTTAGCGGCGATAATTAACATGTTGCATAATGTAACTGCAGTAATAAATGTGTTGCAACTTGTCACAGAATTTAGTATTAGTTGCAGCTTTATCGGCGATCGTTTATATATGTTATTATTTTTATTTTTTATTTTTTTTCAGTGGTGGTGGTTGTATTTCGATGTGTTGCATTAGTAGCTCTGTACACTCATTTTGCAGTAAGTAGTATATATTGAAGATTTATCAGTAGTAATCTGTTCACCTGTCTGTCTGTTTGTTACCATGTCTGCATTATTTATTAGTTAATACATCACATTTTGTAGGAGTAGTTGATATATGCTGCAGTTCTAATGGCGATAATATAGCGATCTATGTAACAGTCTGTCAGTCTATCTAGCGAACCATCTATGTTTGTCTACATGTATATGTCTATATCTATCTATATCTGTTTGTCTATACTGTATAATATATTGCATTTTGCACTGGCGATGACAGACATGATATATTACAGTTTATAGTCGTGTGTACGGTGTTTCAGTTTGTATCAGTAATGAAATATATGTTGCAGTTCTAGTGGCATTCTGCAGCAGCGGTAATCAATATACTGTAATTATACAGTCCTGCAGTTTGTAACGATATCAGTAGAATGGGTGGCAGTGGGGCCGTTTGGGGAGACATTTTTGATAATTCTACTTTTTCTTTCCCCTTTCTTTTCTCCTGTTTCTGGACAACTCCCACCAAATGTAGTACCGTATAGGGAAAGGGTGGAGCTGGTGATGATTTTCCTCTTTTTACTTTTTTACCCCTCACAGATGCAGCTTCCAACGTGATAATTTCTTTTTGCGATTATTTATATGTACATCATTTTTTTAACCCCTGACTCTAACATTTCCTGCGCTAAATCGTGCTAAACGGTGACGTATTATATCAGTACCTATAACGACCCCCAATTTATCGCACTAACTAATATCACGCTCCCTGTCAAATGCCCTCCTCCTACTATCGCTTCTCGGAAATTTGTATGCTATGCTTGTTTCTGTTCTTGCTTCCTTGTTTGCCTTTGTTTTTGGTGTCTGATCTTTGTCTTGATTTGTGTTGTGCTTACTGCTTGCTTATTTTTATATGGTTGTGTATATTCTTGTTTTCTTTCCCTGTTTCTGGCCTTGTATGTTTGTCTCTGTATGTGTCTGCGTTTTCTGCTTTGTGCTTGTTACTGACTTTTCTGTGTGTGCTTATGAGTTGTTGTTTGTCTTCACTTCAGTCCATCGTTTTCCATATTTTTTGCTTGCTTCTGACTTTGCTGGCTTGCTTTTGTTTGCTTTTGTCCGTCTCTACTTATATCTGTTCTTGCTTACTCTGTCTTTGCTTCCATCTCCGCCAGCTTTTATTGGTTTCATTATGCATCTGCTTGTTTTTGCTCTGTATGCGTATCTCCTGTTATTTCCTGAGTCCATTTCCTGTTTCGATTCTATTTTTCCTGGAATCATTGTGTGTGTGTGTGTGTGTGTGTGTGTGTGTGTGTGTGTGTGTGTGTGTGTGTGTGTGTGTGTGTGTGTGTGTGTGTGTGTGTGTGTGTGTGTGTGTGTGTGTGTGTGTGTGTGTGTGTGTGTGTGTGTGTGTGTGTGTGTGTGTGTGTGTGTGTGTGTGTGTGTGTGTGTGTGTGTGTGTGTGTGTGTGTGTGTGTGTGTGTGTGTATGTGTGTGTGTGTATGTGTGTGTGTGTGTGTGTGTGTGTGTGTGTGTGTGTGTGTGTGTGTGTGTGTGTGTGTGTGTGTGTGTGTGTGTGTGTGTGTGTGTTTTGTAGTGTGAACCGGGCACAGGATTTTCTAGTATTTTTAAGAATGATTCTCTGTCGTAAATTAGATACCGGTATGGCTTTCTAGGAAGAACTAGGGACATGAGATAATTACGCAGTTATTAAAAAAAAAAAAAAAATACAGGAATCTCGCGTTAACGATTATTTTTTACAAGAACGGAAACCGGGCAGAATAAACACTCGCCATATCCTTCCTGCAAAACCATATAAGTTGCAACAGGGAATTGATCATAAGAGGGTTGGTGAAGCTATTGGTCGTATGGTTAATCTTTAAATCGTGAAATGTAGTGCAGGCTCAGAATTGTGGACGATAATTTATGAAACACGAGACGAAAATAGAAGTGTACTCTGCAATGTGTGATGCACGCTGACAATATCTATAATCCATTTACTTTAACTGGGCGTAAAATTGGCATCTCTGCCTCTTGAATATTGAGCTGTAGCACTAGATTAATACTGGAATATAATGCTAGTCACGAAGATGGAAAGGGTGCAGTTATAGCAGTATTTCATTCTGCCACTGAATTACGGAAAATAAACTGGAAAAAAGGAATATTTTCGCGTAGGTACCTTCACCCCGATAACGTATTTTTCATTCGTGTTTCTTCAGACGAATTATTTAAGCTTTGGAGAGACCGATTACATTGAGACGGCTTGAACTCCCCATTAACCCCTTCAGTACCCGTTTTGTCTCCCCTAAGCCGAATAAAATCGACTGAAGAGAGTAGCAATTTAATATGTAAGTTACCAGCTTATTGTCGTTTATATAAATGAACTGTAATAGTAGTACATATTCCTTAAGTAACATTCTGAAATTCGGGGCTTGCATTTCCCTTTGTGATACCGGAATAAGTTTTAAGCATATGTCCCTGTATTCCGTGCCTGGCTGGGTCCCGTGCCTGTGCCTGCCCTGTACCTTCACCCTTAACCTAATTACACGCCAGATATGTAGCTGCTTTTTTTCCCCTGAACGTGTTCCACCAGGCTTTAGCTTTGCATCACTTTTTGCAAGTATTCTTCACCATCAGATTCAGTTTGGCCATCAGAATATTGTACATTTTTGTCTCTTTCGCAAACATGTAAGAAGATCTGCAGCTTAACCTTATACGGAAGCGTCAGAGTAAAAAAGAATGAGTATCGTAGGTTATTATTATTATTATTATTATTATTATTACGATATTATTATTATTATTATTGTTATTATTATTATTATTATTATTATTATTATTATTATTGTCACGTAGTTTGATTATATGCCAGTTATTTTTTTTCCCTTTTCAGTCATACATCACTGCAATAACATTTATTGTGGCCTATAATTTGCATTCTTTATTCTGGATTCATTTTCTTTATTATACGTTGGTACTGTCACGGTGTTTGGAGACTTGCTGGTGCTTATTTATTTTTTAATAATTTATATAGGGTATTTTTTAGACTTGAGAATACACCCTCAGCATTATTTTATCTCAGTTTTGTGTAGTTTCCAAATAGAGTCGCATATTCACTTATTGGCTAATGATCTTTTCGCATTTCTGGCGATTAATAGAGATAGAATAGAAAGAGATGGATGGGTGGATAAACAGATAAATAGAAAGAGAGGATAGAATAGATAGATAGGTTGACAGATACATAGATAAAGGTAGGTAGGTAGGTAGGTAGGTAGGTAGGTAGGATAGATAGCTAGACAGACAGGTAGATAGGGAGGGAGGGAGGTAGGAAGGTAGAGAGAGAGAGAGAGAGAGAGAGATGGACATGATTATGTTAACATCGATTCCGTCATACTGTCTTTGTGTGGAGGAGCCGTGGATCGTTCAGGAGCCGAGGACATGTTAAGAAGCCTGTGTCAGTGTGTTTGGGCGGCTGGAGATTTTATTTATTGGTTCTTTGAACAGTATTTACATTTTTTGGCGTCCTTGTTATCGCTTCAAGATGGATAAGGGCGAAGGTGTGTGTGTGTGTGTGTGTGTGTGTGTGTGTGTGTGTGTGTGTGTGTGTGTGTGTGTGTGTGTGTGTGTGTGTGTGTGTGTTGTGGTGGTTAAGTGGGCGTAGATAGTAATTTTGTGTAGGGTTAATGGGAGGTACTGATGGTAGAAATGGGTTATGGTTTACAGGTATGGTAGGGGGAGCTGCTAGCTAATGGAGGGAGGGTCTTGGTTGCGGTGGTTGGAAGAGTAGGGGGTAAAGAACGAAGAAGTAGAACTGATAAAGTAAGCAGCAGGAAGGATGAGAAAAGGACGAGGGGGAGGGGAGTGAAATAGCAAGTATGGAGCCGAAAGAAGTTGAGAAAAAGAGCGAGGAAGGAGAACAGTGGAGAAGAAGGGAATGAAGAATAAAGGGGTAAATGAAGGAAGAATGAAAGAGGAGGGCAAGGGAGAGAGGGAAGAAGCATGAATGAGAAGGAAGTAAAAGAAAGAAGAGAGAAGAAAGAGAAAGAATGGATGAAGGGTTGAGGGAGAGGAGCGGGAAGGAGGGGAGGCAGGAGGGAAACATGAATGAGAAGAAAGTGAGAGAAAGAGAAGAGAAAGACGAGATGACGGATGGAAGAGGAGGAGGAGGAAGGAAGGGAGGAGGGAAGAGAAGAGGAAGAGAGGGAAAAGTCACGCATGAGAAGGAAGGGAGTGAGAGGAGGAGAGAAGAGGGACGGAAGATAGTCTAACCAGCATCACTTCCCCTGACCTTCACGGCGCTACGGTATTTGGCAACCACCTAGCAAGAGTGGATGGAGGTGGTGGGGAAAGGGGAGGGGGGAGAGAAGAGAAAAGAAAAGTAGGATGAAGAAGAGGAAGAATGAGGACAAGGGCTGTTAGTAAAATGTGAAAACAGAGAGGACGGAGGGAAGTGGGAGTGATAAAATGGAAATGAGAGGGGGAAAGAAGAGGAAGGAGGAGGTGGAGGGCCGTTAAGTCAGGAAAGAAAGATGCCAATAAAATAAATGGAAGAAAAAGAGAGTGATGATAAAGGGAGAGTAGAACAAAGAGTAAGGGTAAAAATGAAGAAAGAGGGAAAGGGAAAACGTGTTCTGGTATTCCATTAGTATGATGGCGCCTCTGTGAATATTATTGATGCCAGGACAAGATTCATTAGTCAAGAAGGGATGTTTAGTGTTGAAGGGATTAGAATAGGCTCTGATATCACCTTTTTTCTCTTTAGCACCAAGACGTCTTCTGTTTTTAATTTTCTCTACAGCCATACTTTTTGCTAAGCTTAGTGGAACCCATGTAGTGAAAAACAATATAGAGCTGAGAAGAGGGTGAGATGAGAAAGCAGAGGGGTGATGATGGGCGGGGGGTAGGGAAGGAGAAGGGAACTGATGAAGGGAGAGTGGGAAGAAGAGGAGTGGAAGAGTAATAAAAAATGACTTTATAGAGCATTCAGTAAGAGAAAAAAAAGAGACGAGAAGACAGCCACGGGCAGTAAATGTAGATAAAGGAGGTCAAGCGAGAAAAGACTAATAGTGGGTTAGGAGATAATGAGGTGAGTGTGTATGTTAAAGTCACGATCATAGCCTCAGGGTGGAATGCAAGGCTGGAGAAGAGAAACACACCTGAAACAAAGCACGTACGTTTACTGTCTACCTGTGTCTCGCCGGCTTACCGTCTAAATTTAGCAAGGAATCAGTTATACTAATACCAATACACCAGTCCTGTATGAGACAGCCCTAGCATGTATTCAATATGAACAGTGGGTGTTAGCGCCGAAGTGGTGACATGTGGAGGTGTATGGATGAAGGAGGACTATTGGGCCTTGATAACAGGCTAAGAAGACTATGCCCAGAGTCGGACACATAAAAAAAAAAAAGTGGTCTCAAGGTCATTGCAGATCGATGAAGGTCATGCCATTTTACAGTATCTCTGTCTTTCTATGTCTGTCTGTCTTGTCAGCATCTATCCATCTTTCTATGTATCCATCTTCCTATCTATCTACGGCCAGTCTGCCTATCTATATCTGTATATTTGTCTGTCTATCTGTCTGTATCCAGACTCCTTAATCCCTACTACAAAAGAATCTGTTCATTACCACCCAGCCTTCCTCCATCAGGCTACCCTTTCTCCAACTCAACCCCCTCTCCCCCCAAAAAAAAAAAACACGCACAGTCATTTACGTCTCCACCTCAGCCCTGTCAGTGCAGTGGTTATCGTGAGACGCTTCGCAAGTAATTATCTAATAGGCCAGAAATGGATGGGATGGGCTGACAGGGGTGGATGAAATAGGATGGGATAGTGGTGGGTATGGGACAGGGTGAGAAAATTTAAGCTCTGAAGAGGGCAGGCTGTTAGTTCGATGTGAATTAAGAAAGAGAGAAAGAGAGAGAGAGAGAGAGAGAGAACGGCGACCTTTGGTAAGAGAAGGGCGCGGAGAATACACCCTGTGAAGATGAACGTTGTTGCTGGGAGGGGGGGGATAGGCTTGTTGAAAGTGTACCATCGCGATCCCTAGTTTCTTTACCTCCCACCCCTGGACCGAGGGAAGTCGAAATCAGGGCTGAAGAAAAGCCAGGCGAGCGAACACGGTTAACTTAACAGTCAGTGGCTGGCGATGACGAAATGGCTCTCACACATCAAGCCCAACATTGACACTGACGCTTACCACATAAGCATGGTCATGGAATATGGCAGAAATATTAATCATGAAATGCAACTGAAACAGGAAGGTATCCATACCACTTACTGCACTCTTTGAATGTTTCTCGGTTTCCCCATGATTATGTGAATACGGTTCCTGTCCGACCTATCTTTTGCAGTGTTCACAGTACTCTTGAAGCAGCTTCGTAGTCTGTTATTAATACAGCAGTAAAATTACTGTTTAAATTAATGTCGTGGTTATAACTATGCAAATACCAATATTATACACACATTCTTCTTGTTGCATTCGATTCCTTCTCACCGGGCCTGACCAATCGTTGCTGTAAAATCAGATTGGTGCATCGAGAGTACTGTGAACACCGGAAAAAGGTGGTTTGGACAGGAAGCGTAATTATATGATGCCTGGGAGGGCGAGAAGCATTAAAAGAGTGCATTAAGCGAGGAATGCCTTCTTTTTTCAGTTGCATTTCATGAGAAATATTTCGTATTCCATAACTGTGCATATATGGTATGCGTCAGTGACAGTGTTTGGCTTGATGTGTGAGCCAACCCGTCATCGTGAACCATTATCAAGCTGCTAAACTAATCATGTCCGCTCGCTTGGTTTTTCTTCAGCTCTTAATTCGACTTCTCTCGAGCCAGGGTAGTAGAGAAACTAGGGATCGCGATAGTACATGAAGTTTCTTAACCTTCTCACTCCGATGACGCACTTTTGACTCTGATGTACTTTCTGTGATATTCTTACTACCAGAAAACATAATTGATCTTAGGGGACACATAAAGTCGAAATATTGCCTCTATTAGCCCCTTCATTACCCAACCTCTGCCCTAAGGTGAATAAAGTCATGTGTAGTTAGCAAGAAGAGATACAACGGACGGAAGGGGATGAGAAGAATAAGTAAATAGGTACCGATGTGTATTATTTGGTGTTTTAAGACGGAGGTGAACACGAAAGAAGCTGTAAATGAAGATAGAAGAGGATGAAAAA
Source organism: Coenobita brevimanus (assembly GCF_032717465.1). Taxonomy (NCBI): domain Eukaryota; kingdom Metazoa; phylum Arthropoda; class Malacostraca; order Decapoda; family Coenobitidae; genus Coenobita; species Coenobita brevimanus. The sequence continues at coordinate 24,237,412 of NC_136982.1, forward strand.
GACGATGAGATAAGCGGATGGGGAGAAACGATAATGCGGGTAGTGTGGCAGGTAAAGTCACGATCGCTATCCAGCCATAGTCAAAACCCACCACTTATAATGACACTCTGACGTAAGGAGAGAGAGAGAGAGAGAGAGAGAGAGAGAGAGAGAGAGAGAGAGAGAAGAAGAAGAACAATAGGAACCTAGTGCCAAAATCCAGCACAAAGCCGCATCATCGGCTACAAGTTGTGTACGTTAGGTGGGCCAGAAGAAATGGATCAATGGAAGGAGTATATCATATCACAGATGGGGCTATTGAAATAAGGAACAGAATTAGATGTCGGAAAGAAGACCATGATATTATGGAGGGAAAAATACGATGACTCGAAGAAAGTCTGCAAGAAGGGGGGGACGTTGGAGGCGAGACAAAAATGGAAATGCAACACTTCGCTGTAGTGTGTAGAGTGGACAATCAAGGAAAATATGGCGTACAGAGAGAATGGTATTGCAACGAGTACAAAAGGGAGGGCGACCACCAGACATCAAATAAGAGTGGGTAAGTCGAGTATGACCAATTCTAAGGCGAGCTAAAGCCGTCTCCCACCTCCTATTACGGTGGCAAGGGGTCGACCATGGAGAAATAAACGGTTTAACAACACGTAGTTTGTTATTAGTGATAGAGTCCCAACAAGATTGCCACCAGTGATGAAGGAAGGATGACAGAGCAGGAAGAAGGTCAGAGACTGGAATGAGGAAGGAAGGAGAGACATCCCTGGTAACTGCCATGCGAGCCAACTGATCAGCACGTTCATTGCCCGCGACGCCCACATGTCCCGGGACCCAACAGAACTGGACTCTTTTACGACGAGAGGAGATACGGAACAACCATTCCAAGATACGAAGAACTAAAGGATGAGAAGCAAAAGGTGACTGAAGAAGGGTTAGAGCACTATATGAATCAGAGAATATCACAAATGAGGAGGAGGAGGCACGACAAATATACCGTAACGCAAACAAGAGGGCATATAACTCTGCTGTTAGAACACTTGCATAGGTAGGAAGGCTAAAATGATAAAAAGTGTCAGGAAAGAGTATCGCGAATCCAACGCCAGCAGGAGTTTTTGAACCATCAGTGTATATAGGGACTGCAGAGGAATGTTGGGAGAGATGGTCTGAAAACCGAGAACGGAGAATGAATGGAGGGGAATTGGACTTGGAATAAGGGAAAATGGAAGAACAAATGTGGGGTCGCGGAAGTAGCCACGGAGGAAAAAGACATGTGCGGAAAGGAAAAACATTACTAACAGTAAGAGAGGAGCGCGAGAGAAGGGTACGGGCTCGAACTACAAATGGTGGCTTGGTCCTAGGAGTGGAAAATATGCCTGAGTCAGGACTGGGAGGAAGTAGAGAAGGGGTATGAGGAAAACAGTGCAACTTAGCATAGGTACGAAGAGAAAGAAGAGCACGACGACGGAAGAGTGATGGAACTCCTGATTCAGTATACAGACTCTCAACTGGGGAGGACTTAAAAGCACCAAGAGCCAGACGCAAACCGTGATGATGTACAGAATCAAGTTGTTGGAGGACGGTGTCTGAAGCAGAAGAATAAACTTGGCAACCATAATCAAGTTTGGAGAGGACGAGAACAATATGGAGGCGAAGAAGAGTAGTTCTATCAGCACCCCATGACACATGAGACAAAGTTTGTAAGAGACGGAGGCGTTGTAAGGCTGAGGTTTTCAAGGAGACAATATGATCTTTCCAAGTAAGACGGGAGTCGAAAAGAAGGCCAAGAAAGGAAGCGGAGGTTTTGTATGGGAGAGGAGAGCCACAAAGAAAAAGAGGTGGTTGAGGAATATGATGAGAACGAGCAAAGGTAATAGCATGAGACTTAAGAGGAGAGAACCGAAAGCCATGAGAAGTGGCCCATTCTGAGGCAGCAGAAACCGCACGCTGAATAAGAGCGCCAAGGGCAGAGATGTCAGAATTTGAGGCATATACTGCAAAATCATCAACATACAAAGAAGAGCAGACGCCAACTGGGAGACAAGAAACAATCCCATTAATTGCCAATAAAAACAGAGTAGTGCTAAGAACACTGCCTTGGGGAACACTGTATTGTGGAAATGAGTCTGAATAAGTATGCTGGACACGGACTCTAAAGAAACGAGCTGATAGAAAATTCTTTAAGAAGACACCAAGGTTACCATCAATACCACAAGAACGAACTGTGCGTAAAATATGGTAGCGCCAGGCTGTGTCATAAGCCTTCTCAAGGTCGAAGAATACTGCGATAACAGATTGTCGAGTGGCAAAGGCTGAACGGATATAAGTCTCTAGATTTAGGAGGGGAGTTAAGGTGCCGCGAGCTTTTCGAAAACCAAACTGTGAAGATGACAAAAGTTGCTTGGATTCTAGGAGCCACATAAGACGATGATTTATCATACGCTCGAATAATTTGCAAAGACAGCTGGTAAGAGCAATGGGACGATAGTCTTGAGGAGCATGGCCTTGCTTTCCTGGTTTAAGAAATGGGAGGATGGTGGCACTACGAAAAGAGGGAGGAAAAATACCCTCTGTCCAGATACGATTATAAATAGTTAATAATAAAGCCATGGCCTGGGGGGAAAGGTGACGGAGCATATTATAGTGTATGCTATCAGGACCCTCACAAGTGTTCTTACAAAGACGAAGGGCAGAGGACAATTCATGGAGCGTGAATGGCGCGTTATATGACTGACTAGACGACAGCTTGAAGACAATTGGCGTACATTCAGTAGCAGCTTTAAGGGTATGGAATTCAGGTGAGAGATGAGAACCGCTACTAACATTACTAAAATGAAGACCTAAGCCGTTAGCAACTGGATGCGCATCTGCAACTGACTCCCCATCCAAATGTAGGACAGGGGAGGGCATGGGAAGATGTTTACCTGCTATTTTGCGTATACGTTTCCAGTCGGATGCAATGGGTGTATTGGCAGTAATGGTGGAAACGTATAATCTCCAGCTACGATGTTTAGCCTGTTTAACAGTCTTACGAAGAACCGCTCGGGCCTTTTTAAACAGCAGAAATGCACTCTGTTCATCCGGAGTGTTGCGTTTGCGTAGAAAACTCTTCCAACGTGCACGTTTAACACGGAGTGCTACAGTACAGTCCGAATCCCACCAAGGTACACACTTCAAAGTAAAAGGACGGGACTAGGAATCGCTGTCAAAGCTGCACTTAGAACTAACACATTAAAATAGGTGAGTATATCTAAAACAGTGGGTAAGGAAGAAGCGTGCATAGAAGGTACAGTTAAAGAAGTAAATAACGGCCAGTCAGCTTTCGGAAAACTCCATCGAGGGGGCCTGAGTATGGGGCAATATGTAGTAAGAGTAAGTCTTATAGGAAAGTGATCACTATATACAGTGTCTGAAAGAACGGACCAATGGAAATGTAAAGAAATAGAAGAGGAGCACAAGGAGAGATCCAGACAGGAAAAAGTATGAGTTTTGTCGTCAATATGTGTTGAAGTTCCTGTATTTAGAAGGGATAAATCATTATTAAAAATAAAAGTCTCAAGTTGGCGGCCACGCGAATTGGTAACGGTGTCGCCCCATAAGGCATGACGACAGTTAAAATCTCCTAACAATAAAATTGGGGTGGGTAATTGTGTTAATAAAAGAGATAAGGCAGGGAAATCGATAGGTTGGGAGGGAGTAAAATATATGGACACCACCATAATCCATCGTTCGAGGAAGACACGAACAAAATGACACGGAACCGTAGTGTGAATGAATAGACGTTCTAGCGGAACTGTGTGATGAACTAAAATGGCGGAAACAGGAAGAGAAGCAGGAGAAAATAAGAAACTATAGTCAGGTATGGGTACTGGGGGGGCAGACAAATGGGGTTCTTGTATGCAGACTAATGTAGGACGATGAACTGCGAGAAGATAACGAAGGACATTACGATGGGCCGTAAAACTTCTAAGATTCCATTGTAAAATAGACATGTTAAAATTTAAAAAACTAAAAAAGTAAAACCAAGGGAAATAAAAGCTTAAGAAGAAAATTTACAATGGATAAAATACAATAAAAACGAATTTATAGCAGACTGGTATTATATATCATCGGGTTGGTTCGATAGTTTGAATAGGAGCAGAACGTGGAGGAGGTGGATGAGCAGGATGGTCAGTATAGCCTGGTGGCATCGGAAGGGATAGAGGAGAGGGATTAGAATAAGAAGGAAGGGGGGTAGAAGGGGAAGGAGCTGTGGGAATGGGAGGGAGATCAGAAGGGACAGAATGGACTTCGGCTGTATGGACTATTTTTTGTGGACTCATGGGTTCCTGCAATGGAGTCGCCAGAAACTCCATGATGTCTGTGAGGGTTTCACTCTCGACACTTGCTGGGAGTGTCGTCTGTGGTGTTGGCAATGGATTTGATACAGGTTGTGTAGTTTGTGGGGTTGGGATAGGGTTGAGACTAGTTGGTGGAGTCGAGATAGGGATCTTTGATTGAGTGGTTGTCGTGGAGGGCAAGGGGCGGGAGGTACGCATTTTACGGGTTGGGGGGGAATGTGTGGGTTTTGTGAAACCCTTGGCATCCGAAGTGGTGGGAGGAAGTCCACGTTTGCCAGAGGAAGGCGGGCGGCGGGCATCACGCTGTGGCAGAGGGAGTAATTGTTGGTGGAGAGACGAAGAGGAGCGAGGGGTAGCAGCAGAACAGGAAGGGTGTTGAGGAGAAGTGATAGGAGTAGACAATAGAGGCGACAGGGAGGAAATTGGAGTGGAAGAGTCTAGAACAGAGAAAGAGTTAGAAAGAGTAACCAGAGGGGTTTGAGAGTGTGAAATGGAACAAGAAGAGAGAGAAGGGGAGGTGGAAGAAGGTAGAACAGAGACAGGGGGGGAGGAGACAACACTGACAGTCGGAGAAGGTGAGGAGGAGGTATGAGTAGAGACTGGAAAAGAGGTTGGGACAGTAGGGGAGCAGGAGACTGGTGATACCAAGGGAGTAAGTGTGTTAGATTGGGAGGTGACGGCAGAAAAGGAGGTAGACGTTGTAATGGTGGTAGAGTGGTGGGACTGGGAAATGGGGGAGGTAGTGGGAACAAGACGGGCCACTCGAGCATATGTAGTATTGATAGAGAATCCTAGTTCACGGGCACGTTGACGAGCTGCACGGAGGGAAAGACCTTTCCAGCGAATCCTGGAGACTTCGGATTCAAAGGTATACACCGGGCAGTTCCGGGACGAGGCAGCATGAGTGCCTTGGCAGTTCGGGCAGACCTGGGTCTTTGCTGTGCAGGATGAGAAGGTGTGGCCGGGTTGGGCGCAGGTAGGGCATATTGTTTCTGATCTACAGTATTTGGCAGGATGTCCATAACGCCAACATGAAGAGCACCGTCGCGGATGAGGTATGTATTCTTTGACACTGAGTCGTGTGCCACCAATAATGACAGAAGTGGGAAGATCGCTGCCCTGAAAACTGATCTTAGCGATGCTGGAGGAGTATTTCCGGCGCCCCTGTGGTGGAAGCGTGTAACACTGAACGGACAGTACTGCTAGGTGTTGGGCTGACAAGATGGCTTGTATATCTGTGGAGCATTCTGAGAAACTGCGATCTCCTATAGATATATATGAAGGGATTAGAACAGTTCCCGTGCTGGAGTTTAGGTGGGGATCTGGTACTGCTGCAATGGGTTGACCAGAATGATCGGTAAGCGCCATCACCTTCTCAGCCTGCGCAGCAGTCTGGACAGTCAAAAGGCGGTCTCCATTTGGTCGTGATGCAAACGTTATGTCAGGACCTATCTGTCGAAGGAGAGAGAGATGGAGAGTGAGGTCATTTATTGTCGGCTGAATGTTGAAGAACTTAGGCCATGTCTGGCGACCAAAAATTGATGTTATTGATGGTGGGTTTGGAAAGAGGCGGGGAGGAAGGAGAGGGGGGGGGAGAAGAAGAAACAGAAGGATAGGAAGAGGAGGAAAGTGGCGGAAAAGTAGGGGATGGGGGATCCGCCTGTCCGGGAGAAGGTTTTGAAGGAGCATCTCCCGTTGCTCCTTGAGAATTTGTTAATATGTCATTATCGGCCATGGTGAGCCTAATTGTACATAACGGGAATTAAACTGGTCCACTCCTGAGAGCCCGGTCAAGAGTAAGGGCGAAAAATACAAGGGCTACCGTACCCATGGTTCCCCGAAGCCGTTAGCGACTGACACAGAAGAGACAGCCTTGCATCCCATCAGCACGGCTCTCACACCTTAGGAAGGTGAGAAGAAAATAAAAGAAGAGAAGAGAAGAAAAAGGACCAAGCAAAATTAGTAGGGCCAAGGACTGGGACCCAAGGGCGGGGAAGCAGGGCATAAGGACACCACCCCCATCATCAGGTCCCAGCCCCAGACCCCGGAGCCCCCCCACGACTACAACGGCTTGGTTTTGGGGAGGGGGGGGGAGAGAGAGAGAGAGAGAGAGGAGGGGGAGATGTGGGAGGAATAGGAATGGAAGAAGAAGAGGAGTAGGAGTAAGAGTAGTAGAGAGGATGAGAATGTGGGCAAGGAATAAAAAAGGAAGAATGGGGAATGAGTTAATGGAGGAGTAATAGATAAAGAAGAGTGGAAGAGGAGGAGGAGAGAAGAAAGAAAAATGTGGAAGAGGGAGAACAGGAGAAGACAAGAAGGGAAATAATAAATAGGAAAGGAGGAAGATGAAAATTAATAGAAGAAGAAAGAAATGAAGGAATATGAGAGGGCTGAGGAATAAGGAGAAAGGAAAATTACAAGGCGAAATAGTTAGAAAAGGTAGAAGGAGTGAAAGAAGACTATGAGAAGGAATATAAGAGGAAGATCCGGTGAGCAAAAAGAAGATATTAGGAGGAGGAAGAGTAGGACGAGAAGGAAGAGGAAGAAGGATGAGGAGGAGCTCAGTGTCTTGAAATGGCCGGAAGGAATATATAATGTCCACACACACACACACACACACACTCTCTCTCTCTCTCTCTCTCTCTCTCTCTCTCTCTCTCTCTCTCTCGTGCCTATTTGCCTAGTGTCTCCTGTCATCTATATTTTCTTCACATTTTGAACTGCATATCCTCTACCTCCTCTCCTCTTCGTGTTCATAGACATTGAGTACGGTGACGTCTTTGTGTTATGATATTCTTTTTACCTTGAGACTCTTTTTTTCTTCTTTTTTCATCTCGGGAGACTCCACTCATACCTGAAGAATTTTTGAAGCTTTGGCTGCAACTTTGGAAATTTTAATTTTTTATATTCCTGCTTCATTAGTTGCATTTTGTTTTGTTTGCCGATGAGATACACACAGCAGAAGAAAGGTGCAAACTCTCGATTGACATTTTCGTCCAGAATTCCTAACATTTTATTTTATTACAAGCCAACGCCAGACGATTTTATTCCCCCGAGAAAAGCCAGTCTCAGTCAAACTTAACAGTTTGACTGAGGCTGGCTTTTCTCGGGAAAATTAACCCGTGCACTTAAAGATGCTTCTCCCAAGCTGAATGGAATAATCCCGTGGTAGCAAGGATGAAACAAGAAGAAAGGCTTCATTGTGGGGCAGGATGTTGGTGGATGTTAAAGTTTTTATTTATTTTATTTATTTATTTTTTTTCTGCTTTGCTTCAGGTTACTTTATTCAGCTAAGGGAGACACTTGCCTGAGGAATGGATATACATAGAGCTCACTTAACATTTCCAGGGCTGTGTTGCATCCGTAGTTCACTGTGCTGAAGTAAATAGTTTGGTGATAGCTGGAATAAAATATTTGAGTTGTTCCGACCGTAAGAAAGTTAGGCAACCAGTTTGAACACAAGGCCCGCATCTCGTTGGTTGAGGAAGCTCCTTAGCACAGTTTTCTAAGCGACTTATTTTGTTATTTCACTGTCATCTTGTGTTACATAAATCCTTCTAATATCTCTATGAAGAACATCAAAAAACGTTCAAAAGGATTCTAGTTATGCAAGAAAGAAGGCACCAGAGGCCGGAGCCCGCAAACCGTTCCCTCAAAAAAAAAAAAAAAAAATATATATATATACAAAAGAGAGCCAGAATCAAGATCCGTTCATTTCGAGATGCCTGGACACACTGCGTTTGAAAAACTGAAGATCAAAGGAAGTAGGAAATACGGACGAAGGGAGACAGTTCCAGAGTTGACCTGTTGCATAAATGAAGGACTGGGAGTAACGGTTAACTCTTGCATTAGAGTGTTGGACAGAAAAGGAATGAGAGTTTGATGTTATACGGGTGCTACGCACCCGTCACAGAGGTGAAGGGATGCAAGCAGACAGTCCAGAGGAGCAGTGACCATGGAAGTAACGATAGAAAAGAGATAAAGATGCAACAGTGCGGCGAAGAGACAGAGGTTGAAGGGAGCCAGTAAGAGGAGGAGAGTTGAGAAGAGCTGTATATGGGGAGCCTCCCCACACATGAAAGTTGTACTCTAAGCAGGGGCGAATAATACCCGTGTATAGTGTCAACAACTGTGCAGGGGTAAAGAAGGTACGGAGTTGGCTCAGCACACCTATTCTCTTGGAAGCTGATTTTACGAGAGATGCAATATGATCTTTCCAAGATAAGTCCCGAGTGGGTGAAACCCCAAGCATGTTCAAGGATGATGCAGGATTAAGCTGAATATTATTAAACATTAGTGGGTACTCCTGTGGAGGATTGGAAGATTGTGTTGAGCTGATAGGTGTAAAAACTTAGTTTTTGATGCATTAAAAACAACAAGATTATTTTTACCCCAGTCAGAGATACAAGCCAAGTCAGACATTAAGTGTGCCATAGCCTCATTCCTTGTTTGTTGAAGTAACTGCTGAGATGGATGTTGCGGGAACCGAATGGAAAGGTGAAGGGTGGAATCATCAGCGTACGAGTAGATAGTGTTAGATGTACAGCTTAGAAGGTCATTGATGAATAAAAGGAAGAGAGTTGGTGATAGGACAGAGCCCTGAGGAACACCACTGTTAATAGATCTAGGAGAAGAACGATGGCCGTCTAAACAGCGGCAATAGAACGACTAGAAAGGAAGCTGGAGATGAAGGCACAGATAGAAGGATAGAAACCGTAAGAGGGTAGTTTAGAAATTAAAGATTTATGCTAGACTCGATCAAAAGCCTTTGAAATGTTAAGTGCAATGGCAAAGCTTTCGCCAAAGTCCCGAAAGGAGGATGACCAGGAGTCTGAAAGGTAGGTGAGAAGATCGCCAGTGGAGCGTCCCTGACGGAACCCATACTGACGATCAGAAAGTTTATGATAGAAAAGATGTTTTAAAATTTTTCTGTTAAGAATTGACTCGAAAACTTTTGAGACACAGGGTGTTAAAGCAATTGGACGATAGTTAGAGGGTTGGGAATGGTCACCCTTCTTTGGGACTGGCTGAATGAGAGCAAACTTCCAGCAAGAAGGAAAGGTATAAGTTGACAAACAAAGGCGAAAGAGTTTACCCAGGCAGGGTGTCAGCACTGAAGCACAGTTATTGAGGACAACAGGAAGGACTCCATCAGGCCCATATGCCTTGTTAGTATTGAGGCCAGTGATGGCAGAAAATACATCAGCTGAAGAAATTTTAATGTCAGCCTGAGGAAGTCTGAGGGGGGAAGTGATGGAGGAACAGCACCGGAATCGTCTAAGGTGGAGTTGGAGGAGAAAGTCTGAGCGAAGAGTTCTGCTTTATCAGTAGAAGAAATAGCTACAGAGCCATCATAATAGAAAAGAGGCGGGAAGGATGATGAGGTAAAGTTGTTAGAAAGGTTTTTGGCAAGGTGCCAGAGGGAGCGGGAAGAATTCGAGTTGGAGAGTTGAGAGCATAATAAATCGGCTAGGAGGTGTTACAAGAATACGGGTCTAAAGATCACTTTGCTTACTCACAGGTATACTGTACATAATCGTCTGGCGTTAGCCAGAAGAGAATTGGAGAGTTCTCGAGACCACCAGAGGTTTAATTGTATTCTTATCCCGGCTCTTGTTTTTAATCTCTTTTGTTCATTAGCATTACCGTCTTTTCACTCACTCCTCTTCCGTCTTCTCGTCCATTCTCACATGTTCTCGTCTTTTCCTCCATTCTTCCTTGTTCCCGTCGTCTCATCCTTACTATCCACTTCTACCCTCTTTCATTATCTCCTCTTCTAATCTTCTCTTCCATTCTCTCCTGTATTCCTTTCCTTCTCTTGATTTTCTCTTCCAATCTCACCTTTTCCTGTCTATCTCCTCCGTTCTGATTTTTTTCGTATTCCCGGCTTTTTCTTCTTTTCCCTCATGTTCTGATATTCGCCTCTACTGTACTTCTAGTACCAGTATGCTCCTCTCTTTGTTAAGCTTCATTGACTGTCTTAATTCCCTTCCCGTTCCTTCCTTTCCTTTCCATTCCATTTTCTTGTCCGTTCCGTTCCGTTCTTTTCGTCCCTGTTTTTCTGTTGCCTTAATTTTCCTAGTTTTTTTTATTGTTCCTTCCCTTCCCATCCTTTCTTGTCCATCTTTTCCCATCCTTTCTTGTCCTTCTCTTCCCCTCTTCTCTTGATCTTTCGCCCATTTATGATTTTTTTCTCATCATATTCCATCACCTCCCTTCATCTCCCTTGTCTCTCATCTTTTCATCTCTTCCTTTCTCGTCCTATTTCCCTCCTCACTCTCTTTGCATCCTCCCTCACCGTGTAGTTTCCTCTCCTCTTCTCTTCTTGCTTTTGCGTCTATTCATTTATTTTTCTTTCTTTTCTTCTCTTTTTCTTTAGTCTTTCATTTTCTTTTTTTATTTCGGTTCTTTCTCTTTCCTTTCATTCTCCCCTTTGCTTTGTTCTTGTCTTGCCTCTTACCTTCTTGTCTTTTTCTTTTTTCTTCTTCCGTTCCCTTCATTTCTCATTCCCCCTTTTCCTGTTCCTGCTCCCTTTCCTTCCTTTCTTTTCTCTTCTCTTGTCTTCTCATTTCTTCTCGTTTCTCACCTTCCTGTCTCTTCCTGTTTCTTCTCTTAATATCTCTTCCCTTCCTCTTCCCGTCTCTCCTCATTTCTCCTCTTCTGTCAGCTTTATATCTCTTCTTTCTTCCCTCAGTTCTTCTTTGCACTTCTCTCTACTTCTCGTCTCTTCTCTTCTCTTCTCTTCTCGTCTTCTCATCTTCTTCTTCCCTTTTCAAGTCCACGTCTTAATAAGATAAAACGATACAAGGATGTAAAACGCTGTAATAATGATCCCTTGGCATTTCCCGGAAGCTTGCCATTTAGTCTAGCATTTTCACACCTGGGGGGACAGAGATAGAGAGAGAGAGGGGGGGGGGAGAAATAAATTGGGGGAGAATGGGAGTGTAGGGAGGAAGAAAAGGAAAAGGTAAGAGAATGTTCGGAGAAAGAGGGTAAGGAATGTGAGAGAAAAGAGAAATGGGTAACAGTAAACGAGTAGACAGAGAAAGTTTGTAAATGGTTTCTTATTAGTATCTGATGATGAGAGAGAGAGAGAGAGAGAGAGAGAGAGAGAGAGAGAGAGACATTTATTAGGCTCAGACTTTATGCAAAGTATGGAGAACATCTCCCGATATTAGTACACAGTACAGTGTATCCTATGGTTATCAATACAAATTACCTAAAAATATTAAGTACAGACTTGACGAATAATGCTACTTTGCACTGTATGACATAGCTATTACTTTGAAATAATTGTGCTAACTTACATCTACTGGGATTATTTCTGTAATACATTGGTATATACCTAAGCCTGTATGCTGTGATGTCATCATTAGTACTCAAATAACACATGATACTCGTCTCCAAGGATATTATCATTACATTTATTGCAGAACCTTTCTTCTCTAGGAATTCTGTTGAACCTACCTGTTACAAAGGGTAATCTGTGATTATTAGTTCTGAATTTACATAGGTTAATCCTGTGCTGTTTTGGTAATTTTACTCGTACTAGATAACTTTCGAAGACAAATCTATCTTTATGAGAAACATACATGCTACATGATGATTTACTATTCAATACTGACTGCCATTCAGTGATCCACTGGTCCTTAACCTTTCTCTCAAAAGCAAGTTTCAGCCATAAACGATTATTAACTTCTTGGCCCAACCATATGCCTGACATACCTGAATTATTCAACAGTTTTTATATAGTTCAACCACTGTGATCTGAAACTGTTTTCATTATACAGTTGTAAAGACATTGATACATTACAAAACAAAGTTTATCTTGCTTACCAGTAATTATTCTTGACCAGTAATTCAACATTCTACTTTTAACATGCATACTGATAGGATACATACCCAACTCCCCATAAGTCATGGCATTGCATGTGGTTTTACGAACATTAAGTATATGTTTCAGGAATGTAACATGTACTTTCTCTATATCCTTAATAAATCTGTATCCCCAAACCTCACAGCCATATGTAATGATCGGTAATACCATCGAATCAAACAACTCTAGTTTCAAGTCAACAGGCAAATCAAATTTACGACACTTCGCAGTCAAACTGTACATTGCTCTCCTACCCTGCTGCACCAGTTGTTCCTGGCATGTTTTAAAACTTCCATTATAATTCATGATAACACCGAAATATTTATATTCCTCAACAATTTCAATCTTTTTTTCTTTAAATTGAAAGTTATAATCCTCTGTTCCACATTTTTCTTGCTAAATGTAGTAATCTTCGTCTTTTTACAATTGATATCTAACTTCCATGTGTCACAATACATTTCCATAGCTTTAAGTGCATTGCAAATACCTACTTCACTCTCAGCTAATATAACAGTATCATCTGCATACATCAAGACGAGAACTTTAAGCATATTATCCACCCATTCGTCATCAATATTAATGTAATTACTGCTATGTTCTAACAGGTATTCGTCAATATCATTCACATACAAAGAGAAAAGTAGTGGTGACAGATTTTCTCCCTGTCTGACACCAGTATAAATTACAAAATAGTCAGAGACCTCTTGATTAACTGAAACACAAGATTTTATATTGCTGTACATATTCCTTATTACTCTAATAATTTTACCATTAATTCCTATCTTCATTAGTTTATACCAGAGGCCATTTCTCCACACAAGGTCGAAAGTTTTTCTGTAATCAACATACAGGCAATACAATTTTTTCTTCTTGTGCTGAAACAGATCAATTAAATTTTTTAATACAAAGACATGATCAGTAGTAGAATATCCCTCCCTAAATCCTGCTTGCATTTCCTTAATGACAGAATTATCATCACAAAATTTGGTTAACCGTACATTGAGTATTGTTGTAAACAATTTTCCTACACAGCTTAGTAGAGTTATACCTCTATAATTATTTACATCATTTACTTCTCCTACGTTCTTATAAATAGGAACAATTATTCTTATCAGCCATTCCTCTGGGATATTTCCTGTCTCTAGAACCTTATTAAAGTGTTTTACATATAAAGGGCATAATAGACGTTTAGTATTTTTTATATATTTATTGATAATATTATCAATTCCAGCAACCTTGTTATTCTTAAAGTGACGCTTTTGATGGCCAAGATTAGAACTAATTAGAAATAATCGTCAACATGGTGGAAACGTTTTAGCCAGTTACCGTAAAATATTTTTACTTCTACGGAGCCTCTGTGGTACAGTGGTAGAGTGTGCGTTTCGCACGCTGGTGAGCGCGGGTTCGCCTCCCGCAAGAGTTGTAAAAGCTTTTGCTACTTTGGCGGACACAAGGGGTGCTGTGGTTGAACCAGTGTCTCATACTAATATGCTTGCACCCAATCGGCTTAAGGCGGGCCGATTACACTTGGTTGACAGACTACATACACATCCAAAGCCACTACAACACTACAAGCACACTCACAAGCACTTCTCACCCTACATACAGTCTCTACCAGACAGCCTAAGCCACTAGGTAGAGATACGTTGGATGTATCGTCCCTGCGTCGGTAGGGATAGG
>NC_136982.1:24256295-24326295 GCF_032717465.1 Coenobita brevimanus
ATTCCTTATAGTTATTTACGTTAAATTTCATCTGCCATTTTTACTGTAATTAACATCAAGGTCGTTTTGCATAGATTCATAGTCAGATGTCGTAATTAGGCTACTTTACCTCCAGTCTTCGTGTTACTTGCAAATATCGCTGCCATAGGAAAGAGTCCATTTCTCGGTCATATATATATATATATATATATATATATATATATATATATATATATATATATCATTCAGGACCTCCGCTAGTAACATATAGCCAGACTGGTGATTCGCCATTTATTACTACACGCTGCTTACAATTCGTTACCCAGTCACCAGTTCATGAACATATTTTGTTAGAGAGGCCATGCCTTAGGCTTATAATTTTTGTAGAAGTCCTAGATGGGAAACCTTATCAAACGCTTTCTGGAAATCTCGATATACGACATCCGATGGTATTTTTGAGTCCAAGTTATCGTATGTGGTTGTGAAAAAAATCACGCAGATTTTGTGAGTCATGATTTGTTACTGCGAAACCCGCGCTGATTGTCTGTTATTAAATTATGCTTATTATGGCACAAGGTAATTTTGTCTCGAACGATTAAAAAAAAATATATAGTACTGACATTTGGCTTATTGGGCGGTAGTTTGTGGCGCTTTTTTTTAGTGGCATTTAAAGAGATAGGTGATATATTAACCAGCTTCCCATGAATAGGTAGTCTACATTCCGTTAGCGATTTCTACATATTTTAGTTGTATGTAAGCTTAACTGTCTAACATTCGCACAGAAGGCGAGGAGATATCTTGTCTGGGCCAATTGATTTGGGGGATTGATTTTCTGAAGATATAATGTCCCGTCACTTTGTTGATTGAAAACTTATCCTTTGGTCCTGAGAAAACAGATTGAGGGATGGGAATGTTTGGGCTATTTTCGTTGATGGAAAAACTGCAAACGGAGTCTTTCAGTATTGTTGTTGTTTGGTTATCATGGCAAGATCTTCCAAGCTTATTAGAGGGTCTGTGTTGTTTTACACACACACACACACACACACACACACACACACACACACACACACACACACACACACACACAAATAGGAGTCCAGAAGTACATCCCACAGCACAAAGAAGCAAATAAGAAAATACAGAAATGGTTCAATACAGAATGTAAAAAATCAAAAGAAAGAAGAGATTTGTTGTGGAATAGATACAGAAGACACAATAGTGAAAGGGCGTATAATAATTACAAACAGGCAAGAAACGATTATACAAGAATAAGGAGGGAAGCCCAAAAACAGTTTGAGGAGGATATAATAAATAAAAGTAGTGATCAACCAAAGCTGTTTTACAGCTATATCAGAAGCAAAACCAAAGTAAAAGATATAATACAATCCATTACTGACGAGGGAATCACTTATACACAAGAGAAAGATATTGGTGAAGCGCTAAATAAGAATTTCCAATTAGTTTTTACAGAAGAAAAAATTTTTGAGAGGGACTATGTGGATCACGCATGTCCACACATACTACCGGATATACAAATAGCAGAAAAAGTAATACAGGAGGAGTTAAGTACATTAGACAGAGGAAAAGCAAGTGGTCCTGATGAAATTTCATGTTGGATACTACGAGAATGTGCAAAGGAGTTAAGTAAACCATTATTTTTAATTTTCAAGAAATCCTTGAGTCAAGATAAACTACTTGATATTTGGAAGAAAGCAAATATTGTCCCCTTATTCAAGAATGGAAATAGACAAAATCCACCCAACTACCGACCAGTATCACTGACCAGTGTTGTAAGCTAGGTATTAGAAAAGCTTATAAGAAAAGCTTGGGTAAATCATCTAGAAGAACACAGTATGATAACAGAAAGACAGTTTGGTTTCAGAAAAGGAAAGTCATGTATAACTAATCTGTTGAGCTACTATGACAGAGTAACAAACACAATACAGGAAAGAGAAGGATGGGTGGACTGTATCTATTTAGATTTCAAGAAAGCTTTTGACACAGTACCACACCAAAGACTTTTATGGAAACTGTACCATCAAGGAGGAATTCGAGACAAACTGTTTTGTTGGATGCAAGATTTTCTCATAAAAAGAGAAATGAGAACAGTACTAAGAGGAAACTACTCATCATGGAAAGAAGTGACTAGTAGAGTACCACAGGGTTCAGTGCTGGCACCAATCATGTTTTTAGTGTATTTAAATGATATAAACAGTAACACTGGAAATGAGAGCTATCTGAATATGTTTGCAGATGATGCAAAAATACAAAGGAGAATTACTAACACAGACTCTTGTAAAGAGCTACAAGAAGAATTAAATAAACTTCATGAATGGATTAATACATGGCAAATGGAATTCAATGTGGACAAGTGTCATGTAATCAAGTTTGGTAAAAGTGGAAAAAGACCTGATTGGGATTATAAGTTAGGAAATAAAACCCTATACACATCAGAAAGAGAGAAGGACCTAGGTGTGATTATCAATAACAGACTATCTCCGGCTGACCACATCAGCGAGAAGGTACGGAACATGTATACACTGCTTGCAAATATGAGAATAGTATTCACATATATAAATGAAGACATGCTAAGAAGGATAATAACATCATTCATTAGACCAACCCTGGAATATGCATCAGTAATCTGGAGTCCTCATCTCAAAAAACACATAGACAAGATTGAAAAAGTTCAAAGGGCCACTACAAGATGGATACCAAGCTTAAGGGACCTAAGCTACGAAGAAAGACTAAATAAACTGAATCTACCAACACTACAGGAGAGAAGGAAAAGAGGTAACATGATAATGCTACATAAGTGCATATCAGGGAAGGAGAAAATAGACATAAATGATTACTTAACATATGGAGAAGCATCAGCAAGAGGACACTGCAAAAAACTGCATAAGAAGAGAGGTGATAAAGACGTAAGGAAATTCAGTTTCCCAAACAGAGTAATTGATCAATGGAATGCACTACCAAATGAAACAGTGTGTGCCAAAACAATTCACAAATTTAAGGATATGTACGATAAATATGATTTAAGACACGGGACAGTACGAGCTTGACTCATTCCTGTAAAGATACAATTAGGTAAGAACAATTAGGTAAGGTAAGAACACACACACACACACACACAAATATATATATATATATATATATATATATATATATATATATATATAAAAGAGAGAAAAAGATAGAGTATCAGGAGAAATTGAAAGATGAGTGGAACGCACTGAAAGATCAGGAAAATGGCAGTGTGGAGGAGGAATGGCAGTTGTTTAAGAGTTCTGTGGTGGGGCATGGAGAAGAGGTGTGTGGTGTGAGACGTGTGGGTGGTGGTGTAAGAAAAGGAAGTGAATGGTGGTGCGAGGAAGTAAGTATGGCTGTGGCTGAGAAGAGACGTGCATATGAAGTGTGGCTGCAGAGGAAGGATGAGATGTCATATGAAAGGTATAAGGAAAAGAGGAATAGGGCGAGAAGGGCTGTGCGTGATGCTAAAGTGGCAGCAGATGAGAGGTGGGGTAGGCGGCTTACAGACGTTTCAACAGAAGAAAATGTTTTGGAAGGAGGTGAAAAGGGTGCGAAAGGGAGAGTCTGGGAAGGAAGAACGAGTAAAAGCAGAGGATGGAAGGATGTTAATTGAGATGGATGCAGTAAGGAAGAGATGGGCAGAGTATTTTGAAAGATTGTTAAATGTAGAGGAGAAAAGGGTGGCTGAGATTGTGGCAGATTGAAGGGTGCAAGGAATAAATGTGTTGGGAGAGTTGAATGATTCTTTGATCACGAAGGAGGAAGTGGAGAAGGCAGTAAAGGAGATGAAAACAGGGAAAGCTGCTGGTATGAATTGGTGTGCTGTGGAATGCCTGAAAGGTGGTGGAGTGACCATTGTTGACTGGTTAGTAAGATTGTTGAATGTGTGTTTTGTGAAAGGTATGGTGCCAATTGACTGGGCAAGTGCTTGTGTGGTCCCGTTGTATAAAGGCAAGGGTGATAAGTATGAATGTACTAGCTTTAGGGGTATAAGTCTGTTGAGTGTTGTAGGTAAGGTTTATGGTAGAGTGTTAATTATGAGAGTTAGAGAGGGTACAGAGGGAGTGATTGGTGAAGAGCAGTGTGGCTTTAGGAGAGGGAGGGGATGCGTGGATCAGGTATTTGCTGTGAGACAAGTGTGTGAAAAATATTTAGCAAAAGGCAAGGATGTGTTTTGGGCATTCATGGATTTAGAGAAAGCGTATGATAGAATTGATAGGGAGGCTTTGTGGACTGTTTTAAGATTGTATGGACTTGATGGTAGGTTACTAAAAGGGGTGAAAAGTTTTTATGTAAATAGTAGAGCGTGTGTAAGAGTGGGAAATGCTGTGAGTGACTGGTTTCCTGTGAGAGTGGGGCTGCGACAGGGATGTGTGATGTCGCCTTGGTTGTTTAATATTTACATGGATGGTGTTGTATGGGAAGTGAATGCAAGAGTTTTAGGTGGAGGTCTGAGTCTGGTGAATGTTGATTGTGGAGAGTGGAATCTGAAGCAGCTGCTGTTTGCAGATGATACTGCACTGGTGGCTGATTCAGAGGAGAGATTGAGACAGTTGGTAGAGGAGTTTGGAAGGGCGTGTGAAAGGAGGAAATTGAAAGTAAATGAGAAAAAGAGTAACGTGATGAAGTGTACGAGGTTGGTAGATGGTAGGGGGATGAATATAGCTTTGAATGGCGAGTTGCTTGAGGAGGTAGAGTGTTTTAAATATCTAGGGTCACATGTTGCTGTGGATGGAAGAATAGATGCAGAAGTGAAGTTTAGAATAAATGAAGTAGGAAAGGTGCTGGGAGGAATGAAAAAAGTGTTTAGATGTCGTTCGCTTAGAATGGATGTAAAGAGAAGGTTGTATGAGGGTGTTGTGGTACCGACTGCGTTATATGGGGCTGAAACATGGAATATGGGTGTAGCAGAGAGGAAAAGTTTGAATGTAATGGAGATGAGGTGTCTGAGGAGTATGTGTGGAGTGACGCATATGGATCGAGTGCGAAATGATGAAGTGCGAAGGAGAACTGGAGTTGTTCGGGAGATGGCTGGTAGAGTTGAGCAGAGGGTGTTGCAATGGTTTGGGCATATGGAAAGAATGGATAATGAGCGATTGGTGAAAAAGATAACTAGGTCTGATGTGAGAGGTGTAAGGCTGAGAGGAAGACCACGAATAGGATGGATGGACAGTGTGAAGAGAGTGCTCGATGTGAGAGGGATGTCTGTTGAGCAAGGAAGAGTGGCTGTACGTGACAGAAATAAATGGAGAGAAATTGTGAATGAATAAGTGATGACGCAGCCCTGAGGGGATATTCTCCTACATTTGGTCTGATCAGCTAGTCAGGTCAGGTGCGGGTAAGGGGATGGGTCTGTTATGATGTGGCAGGGGTAAACCAGTTCTGCTGTCGGGCCCTGCTGCGGATGTCACTGATTGCATTGCGCAGTTGACCCTTGTGCGGTGTGGTGCAGTGAGGATCTGTCCGTTCTCCCCTTGGGGCTAAGATGCGAATGAATGTGTTTGAATGGATGAGTAATTGGGGGGGGTGTCGTCCTGTCTCGGCTACCTCCCTTTCCTTGGGGGAAGCAGCCTAGGTATCCATCTATCTATCTATATATATAATATATACTACTCCCCATATAATGAAAAAAATAATACTTATCGTTTCACGAGAAGCTTTCGCCTCGTAGTCTCGTTTAGTTTCCCGAACAGTTTTTCTACATTGCCGCTGTAATTTAAAATGTTCGGTATCGTCAGTGTGATTTCCTGTACGGTACGTTTATATTTTTTGTACTCCCTTCTTTTGCGACTAATGGTTTCTTCAGTATTCTTCGACATCCAGGCTTTTTTTTTTTTTTTTTTTTTTTGCCTATCGACCATTGAGGCCGGAGCCCCTGGTCATTAAGGCAAAAATATATATATGTATATACATTGACACATACATACATATACGCACATATATATATATATACATATATATATATATATATATATATATATATATATATATATATATATATATATTGGGGGAGGCGGTGGCTCAATCGGTAGAGAGGTGGCCTGTAGTCCTAACAGACCCGGGTTCAAATCCCCGCTGGGGCAGGGAACAGTTTAAGGATTTGAATTTCATTAAATCAGGCTTTACTGATCTACCAGGAGACCCGCCGACATGTCGTAAAAATACTCCTGCTAATACCAATACACCAGTCCTGTATGAGACAGCCCTAGCATGTATTCGATATGGACGGTGGGTGTTAGCGCCGAAGTGGTGACATGTAGAGGTGTATGGTATGTAGGAGGACTGCTGGGCCTTGATAGCAGGCTGTGAAGCCTATGCCCAGAGTCGAACACACACACAAAAAAAAAAAATACATACACACATCCATGCATACGAACGTACACACTTTCATGCACACGTATATATATATATATATATATATATATATATATATATATATATATATATATAATTTTTATTTTATTATTTTTTTAATTTTTATTTTTTTTTAATTTTTTCATATTTTTAACCTTATATTACTTATAATCAAAAATACCTAATCTAAATACCCTAAAATTAACCACCTAACAGACAAATTGCTAACCTATACTAAATCCTAAGAGACAAATAACTAGACCTACACTATTGGTAAAAAAGCCTCGACCAAGAGAACACCATCGACTGCAGATATGTAATGCCTTTCTACATTACATACTTGCACTCATCACCTGGTGACTGTCAGTCGAGGCACAACCTAATATAGGGGACATCAATATATGAAAGGGAACCAGACGAGTCAGGAATATTTCCATATACGTCAGCTGTCGTCCCTACTTAGAATAACTTAAGCAAGATGGTATAATGTATTTATATAATTTGTACAAAAAGTGAAGAACCTCGTCCAGCAGACCACCATGGACTGCAAGTGCCCAATACCTTCCCATATTGCACACTTGCACTCATCAGCTGGTGACTGTCAGGCGAGGAACTTGGCTTAATGTAGGGGACATCTATATTAGAAATAGATCAGTGGGAGGAGGAACTATTTCAAATATGTCAGTTGTCAACCCTAATTATTATTACAATATATACATATTTACCGTTGATAAAAACCATAACCACACAGTAAAAAAGTCACATCACTCTGATCAGTCCAGTCTCTCTCAAGAAAGCCATCAATTTATCAGTCATAACAATGTCCCCATCACCCAGGATGGTGGAAAGGGTGAAGGGAACATCTGCTGCGCCGCAGTAATTTATAAGCGAAGCACGTTCACGAATAAATCTCCGACAGCGCAGGATGATATGACTGATAGATAACATCGCATTACAGATGTCACAGTGCGGTGGGAAGCGTCTTTCCATATATGGTTTCATGTGGGTTAAAATGGTGACATTGAGCCATAAGCGAGCCAACACTTTTTCTTCCAGGCGACTGGGACGGTTGGCAGTGTTCCAGTCGCCCAGGTACGGCTTACAGGTTGGAATATTAAGTCTTGTCCACTGACCTTGCAACAGAAGATTTATTGATTTCTTTCCAAGAGAGAGACTCGACCGTAGATCACGAGGAACGTCCCAAGTCTCCTCGAGCTCTACAGCCGACTTTGCAAGTAAGTCAGCCTGCTCATTGCCGTAGATACGACAATGACCAGGCACCCAGATCAGCGTGAATGACTTGTTGCATGAATGCAACTTATTAACGATGCGGCCCTGGATCTCGTGAGAGTCCGTAGTGCAAGATGTAATTGCCTGAAGGGCTGATTTTGAATCTGAAAATATGACAAATGAGTCATGCCAAGAATTGAGAGCATAGTCTATGGCTTTGCCAATAGCAAAAAGTTCTGAAGTAAACACAGATGTATGAGTCGGCAACCGATACCTGAGGGCACATTCAGTCGACCACACACTTGCACCCACACATGCACTCAACTTGGAGCCGTCGGTGTACAAGTGGTGGGACCCTAAGTGAGGAATGATGATGTTATGAAACAAGTGGTGGACCTCCGCCTCCGGCGCCTTGGCCTTTGGTGCTGGGAGCCGTGTAACATCAACTGTAAAGCCAGGTGGCTCCCAAGGTGCTGTATTTTCTAACACAAACTTGTCACAATCACTGGGGTCCACACCAAGCTCCTGAGTCAGTAAGTGGAGGCGAACGGCAAGAGGCCGACACACCCCCTGCAGAAGGTGGTGGTATTGACGCAGGGGGGTACAGGCCACATTGCCGATATTACTTTTCCTAAATGTCCTTACGCAGTAGGACAAGGCCAGATGTTCACAACGAATACGGAGGGGAGGCACATTCGCCTCCACTTCCATACGAGCTACACGAGTACACCAGACGGCTCCAAGACTCATTAGCAAACATTTATTCTGTAGCTCATCCAATCCTTTCAGCGTGGCATCGGATGCCGAGCCATACACCTGTGAGCCATAGTCTAGCTTCAATCGAATAAGGGACTTATACACCATTAATAAATATTTTCTGTCGGCACCCCATGTAGTACCCGCTAGGTACTTGAGGACATTTAACGGTTTATCACAACGAGCAAGCAAAATATTAATGTGAAGTTTAAAATTCATTCTACGATCAAAATTTATTCCTAAAAACTTTACAGAATTTTGAAAAGGTACCGCCTGATATCCAAAGTTAAGCACAAATTAGGTACGTTACGATTAATGAAGACTACAGCGGCACACTTACGGACGGAAAACTTAAATCCCCACTGCGAGACCCATTGGTGGACGGAGTCAAGGGCTGCTTGAATCCGCCCAGCTGAAAATTATGCATTATGGGAAGAGTGCCATATTGCACAATTGTCAGCGTAGAGCGAGTATTTAAGATTCCTCGGGATGGGAGCTGATGACAGAATATCATTGATCATAATACTAAATAAAGTAAGACTAACCACACTTCCCTGTGGCACCCCGTTTTCCTGGATAAATATATCCGATGATACGTTATGGGGCAGTTTGACAGAGAAAGTCCTGTCCCTTAAGAAATTTGAAATAAAAATAGGCAAATTTCCTCTTAAACCATAAGCATAGAGCTTCATTAGTATACTGTGTCCCCATGTCATGTCATAGGCTTTATGGATGTCCAAGAACACCCCTATCATGAATTCTTTATTGGCAAATGCCTCTGCAATACAATGCTCCAAATTCATTAAATGATCTAGTGAGCTTCGGTTTTTACGGAAGCCACATTGTTGATCATTTAACAAATTCTTCGACTCTAAAACAAAAAGAAGCCTATTGTTTACCATACGTTCCATGACCTTACATAGACAAGAAGTCAACACAATAGGACGAAATGAAGTGGGATTCATAAGACGACCAGCCTCTTTGGGTATCGGAATGATATGCACAAAGTGCCATGAGTTTGGGAACGTTCAAGACGCCCAAATCTCATTGTACAATGCTAACATCTTAATCAGGTTGTCCTGATTAAGATGCTGGATCATACCGTACGTGATGGTGTCTGGTCCAGCGCTGGTGTCTTTACAGGATTTAAGGGCAAGGAGCAGTTCATCTAGCGTAAACTCTTGGTTGTACGGGGAGTCTACGTCTTCTGTGGCAAAGTCTAATATCTGTAGCTCAGCCGTGCGTTTATGGTGTTGAAAACGCGGGTTGTAATTGGCTGAGCTACTTACATGAGAAAAACTCCTGGCGAGGATGTTAGCAACGTCCACCGGCTTCTCATAGATGTTATTATTAACCTGAAGGGTGGTGACAGGGAACTATGTGCCTTTATTATTTAATATTCTTATAGTGGACTAGACTTTACGTAATGGTGTTGTACGAGTCACCGTGGACACAAAGGACCGCCAGGAGTCACGTTTGGCCCTTCTTATTATTCTCCTTGCCTCAGCCCGTGCCTGTTTGTATGCAATAAAGTTTTCCTCAGAGGGCTGACTATCAAAAATCCTGTATCTCCTCTTGCGTTTTCTTAATGCTTGTCGACAATCCGGCGTCCACCAATGTGCTCTATGCTTCACATGAACTGTAGAAGTCTTGGGAATAGCAGCCTCAGCTGCGTGTAATATGGAAGTAGTTATATTTTCGACCTTAACATCCATGGTCTCCCCAGATATATCTAAATTTGCGATCCTTGAGAAGGATCCCCAATCTGCTTTCTTATAGTTAAATTTTGGAGGTGGAGGGTCCGAAATGATGTCGCGTGTATAAGAAAGACAGATGGGTAAATGATCACTTCCCAAGGAGTCGTCATAAGGGCCCCATGAGAAATCTTGATGTATACCAGGGGAGGCCAAAGATAAGTCAATGGCCGAAAAGTTACCAGTACGATCATCTACACGAGTCGCTCTACCATCGTTCAGAAGACAGAGGTTGGACTGTAGTATTAGGTTGGCTTCTTGCTCCCCACGACCATCAATCCTCAAGCTACCCCATTGATAGTGATGGGCGTTAAAGTTGCCCAACACTAACTTATTCCCAGGTAGATGTTCAACTAGTGCATTTAAAGCATCACTATCAATGAGGCCATGTGGAGGACAGTACAGAGAGCAAATAGACAGATTCGTGTTATTAAATTTTATTCTGCATGCGACCGCTTCCAGAGTAGAATTTAGAATCACTTCCGTTTGTGGGTGTGATTTGTGTGTGTATATGGCAACTCCGTACCTTCATATCTTCTATACGAGTGGTAGTGTTTAAACTGGAGGATCAGGATGATCCTCCAGGCGCGTCTCCTGTAAACAAACAACGTCTGGCCTGTGTATTGACAGCAAGATTGCTATATTTGATAACTTATTCCCGATACCTCTACAGTTCCACTGTAATAGAGTGAATGTGGCGGTTTAAGATTTTCGTTGGGGGCCAGTGTGCTTGGTCTTTTTTTGTCGCCCACCAGCAGGCGAGCGACTACCGGGGGACCTATCCCGGTGCTTGTTTGTGGACATCTCCATAGTCTCATCAATAACGAGGCTCTCAGACTCCACAGAGGAAGAGCTATTCTTTCTCCCCCTCGCTGGACCAGGAGCAGGAAGGGCATGAGGACGTGACTGTTTAGTGAGGGTGGTCAAATTAATCTTGTCAGACTTGTCGGGCTTCGATTTTGGCCGCACTGACTGCGAAGGAGCAGCGGCAGCCTGGGAGTAGGAAGTAGCAACCGGGATGTCCGTCAGAGAGTTGGAGTGTACAGGAGGCTTAAACTGAAAGGTAGGGCATGGAGCATGAGGTGCGAAGATAAGGTCAGTCTGTGTCTCAACGGTGCACATCACGGGACGGGACACAACCGCCGATGCATAGTAGATATTAGGCTTGGGAGTTGCATGCAACTCCTTCACCTTCTTCCTTGCATCGGAAAAGGAAATGCCCTCAGTTGCCTTCACTGTGCAGACCTCTTTCTCCTCCTTCCACTTGGGACAAACCCTTGAGGAAGTGGAGTGAGCATCCTTACAGTGAAAGCAGCACTCAGTCTCGGATGTACAGTTGTCAGCAGAGTGACCTACAGCTGCACACCTGCCACACACGAAGTTGGAAGCCCGACAAGCCTTTTCGTGGTGTCCATAGAGCTGACACTTTGCACAACGAACGGGGTTTGGGATGTATGGTCTGACATTTACTATTTCATATCCAACTTTCAAATTGGTTGGGAGAGATACTTTTCCAAAAGTCAAAACAACTGTTGCGGTCTTCGTCCTTATGACTTCCGAAAATCTTGTGATGAAACTGGCCTCTATTACATCTTGCTGAGCAAGTTCCTGTACGATTTCTTCCTCCTCCATAAGCACAAGAACCCTGCAGGTGATAAAACCCTTGCAGGAATTCATGGCGTGCGGGATCGTCGTCTGGACATCGTAACTGTGGAACTTCCTCAGTTTCAGCAAATCCTTGACCTGGGCAGAATTCATGGTTTTTACGAGAAGGTCTCCACTCGCAAGTTTTTTCACTTGTTCCACCTCACCTGCACACCCATCAATCACCTTCTTGATAATGAAGGGGTTGAGGCTGGACAGGGGAGTGGAACCAACCGCATGAATCTATACAAACTCGGCATTGTTTACGTTAATGTCAAGGCGGGTACGTGTCTGGGGCCGTTGAGTCTGGGGGGTGTCCGTCCGTGAGACAGTCGGGGGTCGGTCAGGACTACCTCCCCCCCTGAAGGGGGGGGAGGCAGTAGTGGCGTCCGCCATAGTCACGGGGAAAGTGGGAAGAAAGAGAAAAACGACCAAGGGAGAAATTGCCCAGGGAAAACACACCTAGTCTGAGATTACCCTCTCAAACCACTATCGGGAGGACGCGCCTGTGTGTAACGCACACCCCAGAGCGATCAGGGGGGGGTACACTCCAGAGGTGAGTAAGCAAAGGCAATCTCAGTAATTAGATATAGACACCTACTATATCCACTAAGGTCAGGGAGGAAAATGAGGTCTAGCTAACCTAACTTTATTTTGGCTATGTACGAAGCTATTGCCGGTGAGGCAGCCCTAGAGCGCTAGAGGAGAGAACAACGAATACACGACTGCACTATCCACAACCATTCATCAAAGTCCCATCCAGGCCGGTTTATTAGGGTGACTATTTCTTCTGGCAGTTTTCGGTATACTGGATCGTTCAACAGACTTCAGTCGATTAGTGAATATTTCCCACCTTTCTTCGACGTTTTCCACTTGCAGTAACTTGATGTAGCTGGTGTTGGCAATTTTGTTTCTCATATCGAAATTTGCCCTTTTTTTATTTTTTTTTAAAGTTAGGAACTAAAAGGCTATTTGTGCTGGTCTTACAGTTTAATTTCAAGTCTGATGATACTATGACCGCTCTTGCTAAAAGTTTTCACAAACATCACACAAATCTATCAAATCAATGTCTGTTGCAAGGGCTAGGTCGACTATATTATTACTAGGCTTCGGTGTATTCGCTACCTGACTTTAAAATGCATCGTCTGTCACTTCTAACAAATCTGTTCCCTTCTTTGTCTGCACACGAATTTTGCCAATCAATATTTGAATTATTAAAGTCCCCCAAAATAACACAGTCCTTGTATTTTGACTGATTTTATTTCGTCGTTCAATAATTTATCGTTTTCTTCGTCTGACTTGGGTGGCTTGTACAATAAACCTAAAAGAATGGGTTTATTACGCTGTGAAAATTTGGACATATAAAGAACCGAATATTTCATCCAGTTAACTGATCTGTATTGTATTTAGGTGGTTTGCAATATATATTTGAGAGAGAGAGAGAGAGAGAGAGAGAGAGAGAGAGAGAGAGAGGTTGGAATGTAAGGAGAGGGGGATGTGCGCAGTGAGAGTGAGAGGGAAGACAAGGAGGTGCGTAGGAATGTAGGGAGGAAAGGAGGGAGGTAGGGCGGAAAAAGTTTGTGAGAGAGAAATTGAAGGAGGGACACAGGGTGACAGAATTAAGGGAAGGGAGACAGAAAGTTAGGGGAGGGATAAATAGATAGAAACATAGTGATGGGTAAACAGTTAGACATATGTAGGTAGACAGATCGACAGATAAATAGATCGATAGACAGGTAGGAAATAGTAGGTAAATTGAGAGAGAGAGAGAGAGAGAGAGAGAGAGAGAGAGAGAAATTAAGAGTGCCTGCAGGTGGCCAAAGGTAGGTAGGTAGGTAGGTAAGGGAACAGCGACCAGTGTAAGTAGGAAAAAGCATAAGAATAGTGTGGACGGTAAGTAGGTAGGTAGGGGGAAATAACCAGTGGGTCAGGAAAAGTGGGTCGGTATATTTGCGACTGGTAAGTAGACTGGTAGGTAGGTAGGAGAAAGCCTATGAGTAAGGATAGCAGATCTGTAGGTAGGAGAAAGCATAATTAAAGTGTGGCCTGTAAGTAGGTAGAAGGAAAAAATTAAGGTAAGCAGATCCATAAGTATGAAAGTGTAGCTGTAGTGCAGCCTGTTAATAGGTAAGCAGGATTGTAGGTAGTTGAAATAAGCAGAGCGAGTCAGATTAATAGGTTTGTAAGTAGGAAAGTAGAAATCTGGTATTGTACAAACCCCGTAAGTAGAAATGTAAGTATAGTACCTGTACTGTTGGTAAGTAGGTATACACGGTAAGTAGCTAAATTTCGAATGTAAAAGTGTTGGTAATCCGGTTTGTAACTATGCTTGGTAAGTACATGAGTAAGTAGGTACCGGGTATCCTCGGTAAATTTTCGTAAGTAGGATTGTAAATATAGTCTTGTAAGTAATTAGGACATACTTCATTTATAGGTAAACCCCGTAAGTAGGAGTTTATGAAGAGTTAGTCTGTGCGGTATGCAGGTAAGAAGGTAGGTAAGTGCTGTAATTACGAGTGTGTGTTTCGTTTAGCCGTAAGTAGGTATGTTTGGGTGTAAATATAGATTGTGCAATAAGTAGATAGGGGGTAGGTAGGTAAATCATGTAAGGATGAGTGTATGTATAGCTCTGGGGTAAGTAGGCAAAATTAAGCGTATGTATGAATTGCGGTAAGTAGGTAGGTAGGTAAGTAGGTCCTGGTGAGGTGAAAGTACGTGGATCCGCAGGAAGTACCATTGTGAGAGGCAGTATGAAGGTTGTTGGGGAGGGGGGGAGGGAGGGATGAGAGTGCGTCGATGAACGAGAGGGGAAGTGGGGAGGGAATGGGAGGGCGTGGGATTGCAGTGGAGAGTAATAGAGAAGAGAGGGGGAGGGAGGGAGGGAGGGAGGAGGTGGGAAGGAGCAAAATGGGAGGGAGAGAATGAGATGGAAGTGGAGGGGGAGAGAATGGGATAAGGAGGAAGTAAATGAGAGGAAGGGAAGGGAAGGGGAAGATAATGGGGTGGTAGAGAGGAAAATGAAGGGGGGACGGGAGGATGGAGTGGGAGAGGATAGGAGAGAAGAAAAAGAAAGGAAGAGGGAGAAGGGGAGGGAGTGAGATGAGGACGGAGAAAATGAGAGGAAAGGATGGGAGATGGGAGAGCAAGGGAATGAGAGAAATGGAGAAAAGGTGTAAAAAGAGGAAATGAGAGAAGAGGAGGGACAGGATGAGAATTGGGAAAGGCAAGGACAAGTGAGAGATGAAAGAGTGGGATAGGAAGGGACAGAATGAGAGGGAGGAGGAGGAGGGTGGGGGAGAGGTAGAGAGAGGGAGGAGGAGGGGAAGGAGGGAGAGGGAGGGAGTGGGTGAGAAGAAAGAGAGAGTTGGGGAGGAGGGGGAGAGCGGATAGAAAAGGGAGTGGATGGGTGCAGAAGGATTGACATAGGGCAAATTTTGAGAGGGAGGGAAGGGAAAGCGGAGGTAGAATGTGAATGAGAGAGGGACTATAGGACAGTAGTGTCATAAAAAGGACTTTGTAGTAACTTGTAGAGAAGTTATATATATATTAACTTGTGGACGAGCGGTTGTTATAAGTGAGTAGATATGTAAGTAGATAATCTTGGTTCCCGTTTGTCATGTAATGACAGGAGAGGTAAAGCATAGTATGGGACTATTTTTATTTGTCTTGGAAATATTAACAAAGTCTCTCACACAGAGCGAAGTATAAAGTAGAGTCCCGCTAGCTACCTCCCTGTCTCACTCTTTCTCTCTCTCTCTTCCAAGTTGCTAAGCCTTTCTCCCTACTACCTGCCGATTCTATGGCCTTTCTCCTTCTGAGCACCTCTTTCCTAAATTCTGGTGAAACAGGGGTCGTGTCACGTGTGTTACACTGTGGTTGGAAAGTTCCAGAAACCTGTGTGTGTGTATGTGTGTATGTCACTAGGCTTTGTTCCCCTGCTATTTCGCTGACAAACTACCTGCATCATCTCCTGACATTGCTACTTCCTAATCTGTCGTCAGCTTTTCCTCAGATAACTTGCAAGATCATTTCCCATTTCCAGGCTCGCATAGAGCTGTCTATCTGTCTATTTATCAATCTATCTATTATGATTTGTAAATATAATATGGACTCATAACATATGCTCGGCCACGCAGCTGAAGGTCCTCCGACAGCAATCATCATTGACATATGCTAATCTATTAGTACATAATATTGATTATAATATTGTATACATATAACATTCATAGTAAATTGCAATGATTCAGTAATATTACATTTTAAACAAGTTGTATACATATTTGAATAAATGCAATGGTTGTTGTATGACATTTTGTAAGATGTGTATGTATAACAGAAATACGCATATAATTGTGCAGTGGTAATACTGCTAGGGTATTACATTACATATTGAGTTATCCCTTTAGTAATGCCTAATATTTCACCTAACTTGTAAGATGATTCTGGTAATACAGAATTGTGGTATAACTGTATGACTTTACATAATATTGTAGTAATATTGTGGTAATACATAATTGTAACATTTTATGAATTGTTACATAATATTGTGGTAATGCATAATTGTGTTGGCCTTATAATTGTAGTTACATTTTGTTAATGCAACTGTTACATAATTGTGTTGGCCTTATAACTGTAGTTACATTTTGTTAATGCAACTGTTACATAACTGTGTTGGGCTTATAATTGTAGTTAAAGTTACATAAAAGTTACATCTTGTTAATGCAACTGTTACATAATTGTTACATATTGTTTGTAGTTACATAATTGTAATTAAAGTTACATAAAAGTTACATCTTGTTAATGCAACTGTTACATAATTGTTACATATTGTTTGTAGTTACATAATTGTAGGAAGTGTAATATAATGCAATCGTTTGTCGTTACATAATTGTTACATATCGTTTGTAGTTACATAATTGTAATAATTGCAGTCCTGACATTGAATCCGGTCATGCTGCGGTCGATGATATGATGTGCCATGCCACTATGGAGACAACAATTTGCTTTTTTGTTTGTAGTTTATGTGGTATTTTGGCATTTGTAGTAACACTTACACTTATTTTCATTTGTTTGTTATGTGATTTTACTCTATTTCTTTTTCTTTCCTTTTTTTTATTATTGTATGTATTGATTTTCTAAAGTTTGTTTTTCTTCGTTTGTCTACGTTTTTTTTTTTTTCTGAGTTGTTCATGGTTGCATAATTGCTGGCTAATTTCCTTGGAACCCTTTTTTAAGGTTTAGTTTATATTGCACAGATATTACTGAAAATGATATTATATAGCCCCATATTTTGTTATTTTATATAAAAAAATATATATACACTATATACAGTATTAATTATATACACTGACTTGTTGTTCACTTGTACCTATCGTGGGCAATATATGTCAGCACTGTGTGGAAATCATTGTCTTCACGATTGTGTTGAAGATGTTCATTCTTGCTAACGTCATTTGTGTTGGCCATTTTTTTTTTTCTTATCTGGTTTTCCTTGTAACTTAATTTATATGTTTCCACTAGGTGGCTTTAATTAATAAATGTTTAATACAGTTCTTTTAATCGCTCACTGAGTAACTGTGATGGTATATTTTCTTTATTACTTTGTAGATGTAATAATGTATAGTTATATGTATGAAACACGTATTTTGTGTAGGTATAAATGGTAACACTCGTTGGTAGTAAATAAATGCTATAATAAATGAATAAATATATACAGTGTAGAATATTTATTGTTGGTGCAAGTATTTAATGATTGAATTATGAAGATAATTGAAGTAGGTATATGAATTTAAGTTGTAACTATACAGCACGTTTTATATGTTTGTGCAAAATGTGTTGTCTATCACTGTGTATCGTATAAATCAAGTAACTGTGTAACTCACTAATTTTTACCGTGGTGGGAATGGTGTTAGTGATGGTGCAGGTGGTGAGTTGACTGACGTGGCGTCTTTTCAGCAAGCACGCATGATGACGTCGACTTCCCACACTGGTAGCTGTGGTGAGTGAATGAGTAGCGATGAGTAACTTGAGTGAAGATGAGTGAGTAAGATGAGTTGTGAATATGGACTTGGTATTTGCTTCGTCGTCTTGACCTCGCACTCCTGCGTCAGCCTAGGAGGTTGGATGGATGTACGAGTAGCTGAGAGAGGAGGGTGAGGTCTGGTGGTTGTGAGTTGTGAGTCGTATCTCACTCTTCGTTTGTTTGTTTTGTTTTTCCTTTCTTGATGTTTTCTCGGTCCTTTTCTCTTGTGATTTACTCGTTGTAGGATGAAGACTGCCTCTACTTGTAGGAGCGTGTAGAAGATTATACAGACGACTCGTAGAGTTGTTAATTGTAGTTGATTGTAGATGGTTGTAGTTCGCTGGTTCGTCGT
Organism: Coenobita brevimanus; assembly: GCF_032717465.1. Taxonomy (NCBI): domain Eukaryota; kingdom Metazoa; phylum Arthropoda; class Malacostraca; order Decapoda; family Coenobitidae; genus Coenobita; species Coenobita brevimanus. Next base: position 24,274,420 of record NC_136982.1, read on the forward strand.
AGAAATTGCAAGATTTCTTGTATCAGCGTGATGATCGTGGAAACGGAGGGGGCTGGTTGGAGAGAATACTGTCAGGAGCTGGTTGTGAGTTGTTGGTTGTGAGAGGTATTTTTTTGTTTTCAATCTTGATATTTTGTAGGAATTCACTGTTGATTCGTAGACGAGGTTCGTATACGTTCGCTGCTACCAAATGTCATAAAAGACTTTGTAGTTACTTGTAGAGAAGTTATATATATATATATATATATATATATATATATATATATATATATATATATATATATATATATATATATATATATATATATATATATATATATATATATATATATATATATATATATATATTGAACTTGTGGACGAGCGGTTGTTATACTTGAGTAGTTTTGTAAGTAGATAATCTTGGTTCCCTTTTGTCATACAATGACAGGAGAGGTAAAGAATAGTATGGGACTATTTTTATTTGTCTTGGAAATATTAACATAGTCTCTCACACAGAGCGAAGTATAAAGTAGAGTCCCGCTAGCTACCTCCCTGTCTCGCTCTCTCTCTCTCTCTTCCAAGTTGCTAAGCCTTTCGCCCTACTACCTGCCGATTCTATGGCCTTTCTCCTTCTGAGCTCTCTTTCCTAAATTCTGGTGAAACAGGAGTCGTGTCACGTGTGTTACCCTGTGGTTGGAAAGTTCCAGAAACCTGTGTGGGTGTATGTGTGTATGTCACTAGGCTTTGTTCCCCTGCTATTTTGCTGACAAACTACCTGCATCATCTCCTGACATTGCTACTTCCTAATCTGTCGTCAGCTTTTCCTCAGATAACTTGCAAGATCATTTCCCATTCCCAGGCTCGCATAGAGCTGTCTATCTGTCTATTTATCTATCTATCTATTATGATTTGTAAATATAATATGGACTCATAACAGTAGTAGGGTGAGTGTGGATGTAGAGAGGAGAAGGAGGGAGGGAGAAAGTAAGAGAATTTGAGAGGGAGCGGGAGGATAGTTGTATTGAAATAGGGAGTGCAGATATGGTCGGTGAGGGTGGGAGTTGTATATTATTGTTTCAGTTTATGGATATTCCGAGGACTTAGGCTAGTAATTCCCCCAGTAACTCATGATACACCAACAGACGATTGATCTCCAGCACCCCTGACTCGTCACCTAGGATTAGTGCACTGACATCCACCATCCTTAATATTCGACGGAAGGGATGTTAGTATAGATTTATTGCTGTTGTATTACTAGTGGTGTTATGGCGGTGGGGTCATATGGAAGAGCAACAGCAAACATGGTGATATCGAGTTCAAATGTACATTCCGTGAAAAAAAAAAAAAAAAAAAAAGTATCGCAGGAGGGGTTCGATGATAATCTAAATGATCTGTATAGCTCTTGATGTTCCGAAATGATTAATCTCATATCTGAACGTGCATGTGATATTAGTACGGTACTGACTATGAAATGTCAAGCAAGCGATATACATATGGCAGCCCTAAGAAATAAACTTTATTAACGTGGAGTAGAATCATCCGGGAGTATGCAAAAGACATCGTTTGTAGTGTTAGACTACGCTGACAGTTTATTATATCAACTCTACAAACTGTCGAACAGAGTTCGAACCCGCGAACAAAAAGTCATCAGCCCACTTCTCTGTCCAATCCACCCTCGGGTGAGGGAGATTAAGGGACAGGATACGTAGCAGAGAACAGGACTGTGGTTAGATACAGAGATGGAAGAGGGGGTGGGAGGGAATGTTAGTGCAAAGAAAACAAGGTTTAGAGTGGGATGGAGAGGAGGAAGGAGTGTGTGAAATTGAGAGAGAGAGAGAGAGAGAGAGAGAGAGAGTAAACAGAGTTAGGGAAAGTCATCATGACCATAGCTGTGTGCAAGTATGAATGTTTTGTGTAGTGACACGTATCTGCACACACACACACACACACACACACACACACACACACACACACACACACACACACACACACACACACACACACACATTCGATCAGTGTATAAAGTAATTTAAGCCAAATCTGTTTTCTTAATCGTCGTACTTTCTTCAGTTATTCTCCCTTTATTTTCTTACTTCATTTTCCACTAAATCTCTGACGAAGATGAATGTCCAACAATTTATTCCTTCTTCGCTCTTCATGCACCTCTCCTTCCATGACTGACTGCCTCTTCCTCCTCCTCCTTCTCCTCCTTGCCTCTTCATTTTCTTTGCATTTTGCATTGTATTTTCCTTCTGTTCAGTGTTTGAAAATAGCATCTCTCTCTCTCTCTCTCTCTCTCTCTCTCTCTCTCTCTCTCTCCTGTCATTTTGTAATTACCTGGTTTTTATTCCTTCCTTTTAGTCCTCCATTTTCCCCCTCTTTCATTGCGTTCTTGTTTCATTCACGACTACCTCCCCCTCTCCAGTCATACCTCTCCCATCTCTCTCCCTCACCCCCTTCCCTCCGTACCACCCTGTATCTCTCCCTCCCTCCTTTCCCATTGCATCTTCCCCTCAATGCAGATTTTGCCCATTTCTTCCTTCTCTCTCCTTTACCTCCTCTTCTTTTCCTCCCTCCCTTTTACCCTTCTCTTTTCCTTCCTTCTCTTTTACCTCCCTCCCTCTTACCTCCTTCTCTCCCTTCCCTCCCTCCCTCCCTCCATCCATCCCTCTTACCTCCCTCCCTCTGTCCTTTCCCACTTTCCCCTTTATCTCCCTTTCCTCCCTCCCGTTTATTGCCCTCTTATCCCTTCCACATCTCCGCTTTTCCCCCACTCCGTCCTCACTCTCCCTCTTTGCACATTCTACCACTCTTCATCTCATCGTTCTTCCTCCCTGCCCCATTTCCTTATCCTCCCACTTTTTCCTTCCTCCTCCTCCTCTCCCTGTTTCTCTTTCATCATTTTCTCTTCCTTTGTCCCTTGCATCTTCCTTTCTTCCGTCCCTTTTCCTCTTTGTCTGTCTTCCTCATCTCTTCCTCTTTGTTTTCCTTTCTCTCGCTGACTTCTACCCTTTCTTCCTCCTTTCATATTCTCGTAATTATCCCTTTTCGTCCCCCTTCCCCCCCTCTCTCTCTCTCTCTCTCTCTCTTCTCTTGTGTGTGTATGTGTTTTTATGCATATATATTATAATGGTGTGTATACATGTATGTATGATGTATATATTGATGTACGGTATATATCACGGTATATATAGAAAATAGACATTTTATAACGTCTTCATTTTTACCCTCTTTCGTTCTTACTGCCTGTCTGCTCTCTGCCTGCCTGCCTGACGTGTCTGCGTCTGTATGCCTGACCCCCTCTAACTACTCTCTTCGCTTCTTTTTACACTCTCCCATCCTAAGCTATCTGTCCTCTCGGTGCCTGCCTACTTACAATTTTTCTTTCTTTCCATCTCCTCGTCTGCTTGCCTGCCTGCTTGTCCGTCTGGTTGCCTGCCTGCTTGCCTGCTTGCTTGCTTACTTGCCTGCCTGCCTACCTGCCTGCCTGCTTGCTTGCTTGCCTGCCTGCCTCCCTGCCTGCTTGCCTGCCTGCCTGCCTGCCTGCCCGTTTTTTGTGCCTAGGCTATTGTGAGGAACACGGGTGCTGGCTGTTGGGTCAGAGATCACGAACACCATCCTTCATCTTGTATGCTGCCTTCCTCCCCGCTTCTCCCTCCCTCCCTCCCCCAGGCATTACGCTTCCTCCCTCCTTCCCTCCCTACTTACGCTGCCTCTTTTCTACCCTCCATCCTTCTTTACGTATCACGCTCCCTGGTTTTTGCACTCACTTGCCCTGCCTCTTACATCTGTCCCTCCCTCCCTCCCAGCCCCTCATATAGTCACACTCATTCTTTATTCCTTCCTCCCTTTTGTACTCACTCACTCCTTCCTCCTTTCTTATATACTCATTCTTACTCCCTCCCTGAATCTTGCGCTCACTTTTACCTCCTCGGTCCTCCCTGCTTCTTGTTGCTTCTGTCTCCCTTCCATCTTCTACTTATTTCTTATTTTTCCTCCCTCCCTCTCTCATCGTTTTACTCTCCCTTCCTCCCTCCCTGTCCCATGCTTTCTTGCTCCTTCCATCCTCCTTCGCTGCTTTCATTCTTCCCCTTCTCGTTTTACCTCGTCTCCCCTCCTTTATTTCCTCTTTCCTCTCCACTTTCCGTACTCTGCCTACCTCCTACCTTCTCTCTTTACCTATTCTCCTCCCCTCTTCGTCTTTCCTCTCTGCTTTCTGTAGTCTCTCCCTCCCTTCTTCCTACTGGCTTTACCTCCTTCCCTCCTCCCTACTAACTTTACCTCCTCCCTTCCCCCCTGTTCTCCCTTCCTCTCACTGTCTCTTAGTTTCTTGCCATTTACACTATATTCTTTCTTCCTCTCATTATGCATCCTTCTTCTCCCCATCTTTATATTTCCTGTTTCCTTCCTTCTTTATGTTCCTCTGTGTTCTCTCCATTACGCTCCTTTCCCTTCTCCACACTTTTAGGGCCTTTCCTCCTTGTACCCTGCTTTCTTCCTCCTCCGTCCCTCTATCCCTCCTGCATCCCTCCTTCCTCCGTCCTCCTATCCCTCCTGCATCCCTCCTTCCTACTCTCCCTCCTTTATGATTTCGTTTTTCCCTCATTCTTTCCTTCCACTCACTCTTTCCCCCCTCACTCCCATTTCTCTTCATCCTTCCCCCCTTTCTCCCTCCATCTTTCCTCTCTTCGTCGCTCCCCCCTGTCTCTCTACATTTTCCCCTCCCTCCATCCCATCTTTCTTCTTCTCCATTCTGCGTTCCCTCCGCCTTCTCAGTCTCCTTCCTTCCCTTCATCTGTCCTTTCTTTCCTCCCTCCATTTCTCCCTTCATCTTCCCTTCCTTCTTCCCTCCATCTTCCCTCCTTCCAGCCTTCCCTTCCTCCATCTTCCCTCCCTCCATCTTCTCCCGTCAAAGGAGTACGTGTATTAAAGGAAAGCAAACTGCAGCAGATCTGGCTATTGGGTCTTTTGAGATTGTTGGTACAGAGACTGCGAGGTTTTTCTCTCTGTCTCCTCTGTCCGTCCGTCTCTCCGTCTTTCCATCCATCCATTCATCCATCCATCCATCCATCCATATTTCTCCTTCCATCCTTCTTGTGTTATCTTCCCATTTGCACATCCACATTTTCCCCCTGCCCTTCCAACCATCGGTCCTCATCGATCTACCCCATCATTCCCGTCTGTCCATCCATCTCCCCCTATGTATGCATACCTCCCTTCCATTCCCCTTCCAGTTTTTTCTCCCCCACCTTTTGTTTTTAACTCACCATCCCTTTCATATTTTTCCCTTCCCCTTCCCCTCTCGCTGCTGACCTAGAGACACGGAGTCAGAGGTCACGCATGGCCAGAGGAGAGAGAGAGAGAGAGAGAGAGAGAGAGAGAGAGAGAGAGAGAATGGCGGAACAGAGATAGTTGAATGACCGATAGGAGTTGCTTTGTGGGATGGGTAGGTGACAGGCAGACAGACAGACATAAGAGCAGAGATTTAGAGAGAGTGGCAGACCGAGGGTGTAAAATGTTGCAGAGAAAGTGGGAGTCCAGGCAGCGCTGTGAGTGGGTTTGTTAGTCGGGAAAGAAAAAAGTCCTCAGGCGGAAGGGGTTAATGGAGTGTTTCTAATCAAACTAAGAGGTACTGCGACCGTCATATCACTTCTTTTTAGGTGCCGTGCCTAGTGAAAAATAGAGCACTAGAAGGTGAATGTGTGCGGACGTGGCGAGAAGGATACACCTGCGTGAAGGATGCACTCACCTTAATTAAACTCTTTGTAGATTATCACGCAGACATTAAACATTTCTGGGTGGTGAATGACAACAACTCCGGAAGATTATATTGGGACGTACTTTCGTTGCCTTGGAGATTTCGTAACATCTCTTCATTAGCGATTTATTTTGCGCAATAAACCCACACCCTTTTATAATTGGAACCAGCTAAAACCGTACAGTTGTATTCAGCTCCTGAGAGTTATTATCTTTTACATTACCCGCTTAAGGTCGCCTTCGGCTGCCTCCGCTCGATGTCAGAAGGCCAGAAATGGGTCATAACTCGGGAACCGGTGGCCCGATTGGACTGGAAATTGTTTTATTCTTCAAGTTGGAGCATTTTAACGGTACCTTGCTCTAACAAAAATTGTGCTACGATGCACCGTTTTTGCTGTGTTATGGTAACAAACCAACATACATACAGAAATTAGATCATTATAGTATAGATAGATTGATCCCACCGTGTCGATGTTAGAAAGACATACGGCAAATGACATACAACGGAATAGTAACCCCTTCAGTACGATGACATAGTTCATTCTTGCTACTGCTGCTGCTGCTGTCGCCGCCACTGCCGCCGCCTCTGCCGCCCCCTAGTAGTAAAGCGGTTGATGTGGGCTATATTTAATATCTCCATTTCGGAGTGTCTCTCAGAAATAAAACCTAGAGATATCAAAAATATAATAAAATAACGTCACATAACTGAAAGGGTTAAAAGGTGATAATAGATGTTTCCACTGACTTAGGAGATTTAGTAATGCGATGTGTTTGGACATAACACTTTAACCCTGTGTGCCCAAGAACGGTTTTTATTTATTTTTTTAATTCGTACCATCATTAGGCAGTTTTCTTCAGCTCATGAGTTTTTTTTTTTTTTCTATCAGGAAGTGTTGTCTAAAGATTTCTTGAACTCTTTATCAGCTAAGAGGGTCATCTAAACTGAGGACAGTCATCTGGTAGGGGCAAGAACTCCAGAAAAGACGTCATCGTACTGAAGGAGTTAGTATCCTTTCGTGGGTTCTTGATTTAAACTGCCATAAAGCAAAATAATTGGGAACATTAAGCTTTCATATGCAGAATAAAATTAATGACAAGGGTTTTTGCGACTGTGTTATAGGAGAGGTTAACACTAAGATGCCTGAGTCAGAAATAAAGGAAGCAAGTTTCTTTGGCAGGGTTATTTGCTCATTTAATAACTGTAAACAAAAGCAAGAATGGTTAGATGCAAGATAACTCCGTGCTTAATGGATTTATGTTGATTCTTTAAGCCTTTCCCTTTCATTATGCTGTCTCTCCCACCAATCTGAGCAAAATCGTTTGACGGTAGCAAGAATGACAACAAAGATACACAACGGTACTGAGAGAAGGTGATGGCGACTGTTTTTACTTTTTACACTACGAGAGATCCAGCCTACCATAAATACAAGACTTAACCCCTTGAATTCGATGGTTGTGTGTGTGTGTGTGTGTGTGTGTGTGTGTGTGTGTGTGTGTGTGTTCTTAATATTGTCTTATGCACATATTCAACTTAGGAGAGGCCTCTCGTATTAAAGAAGTTAAATGAAGGCTTTATGTAATTCCTCCAGTGCGAATAGTCTCCCCGTAGCTGAATAAAATGGCAAGAATAAACTACATAATACGTCACCCGGTTTTGGGAGAGAGAGATAGAGAGAGAGAGAGAGAGAGAGAGAAGGAAAGCCACCGTTCGAAACAAGGTAATGGAGATTGCTTTAACTGAGTCTCCTGAAATTACCTGTCAATAGCAAGATTAATGTAAAAAAAAAGTACCTACCTATAAAAAGAAAGACTCAACCTTCCTCCAGACTAGACTTCACAGCATCATTAAGAAGTATTTGTCTGTCTAAAGGAATGACGTGGCCTTTCAGTGGTGGAATGATATGCTTAGAGGGACAGAAAGTACAGGAGGAAGTAGAGAAGTTTAGAATGTGAAGGTCGTGGATACCGGTACTAATTGCCGAGAAAAGAAGTGTTCATAGTGAGAGCAAAAGTTAGGTTTGGAAGTTGGGTGTGGGGTTGGTAAGGCGGTGTGAGGATCGTGAGCTTGCGTGAGGATGGTGTGTCAGTTTGAGGATAGGAAGGTAATGTGAGGATGATTTGGTAATGTGAGGATAGGAAGACAGTGGGCGGATAGTGTGGGATTGTGAAAATAAGTAGTGTGGAGGTGGTGTGGCAGTGTGAGAATTGAACGGTAGTGTGAAGATGGTGTTACAGTGTGAGGATGTGGAGTAGAAAGGTGAAGATGAGGAGAGAATGAGAGGTAAGATGAGTTTTGGAAATGTATAATGTCAGGATGGGGATGAAATAAAGGTGTATAGTGGTATGAGGCGTAGTGTGGAGTGTTTGACTGCGAAGTATGTGAAGATGTGGAGCATGAGTTTAAGAGGATGTGGAGTAGGACTCTTTGGGTGTGGAGCAAGAAGAGCAGGATAAAGAGGCAATGTGTGATGGATAATGGGTTGTGAAAAGATGAAATGTGAAGATGAGGATGGTGTGAGGATATGGGTCTGCAGTTAAGGGGTGAGGATGTGGAGTAGCCTATGAAAGCTTGGACTATGGATGTGAGGATGTGGAATAAGAGTGGGGATGGAGACTGGGGTGATTGATGAGTTCTGAATGCATTCTGAAACAGTGAAGTATAAGGATGGGGATGATATGAGAATAAGGGTGTAGAGTGTAAGTTATCAGGATGAGGATGGAGTATGAGTGTAGGGATATTGAGTATTGGAGATGGAGACTGGGGTAATTGATGAGTTCTGAATGCGTTCTGAAACAGTGAAGTATGAGGATGGGGATTAAGTTATCAGGGTGAAGATGGAGTATGAGTGTAAGGATATTGAGTAATGGAGCGAGGATGGAGACTGTGAGGAGGAGGAGGATGGATCGTGAGATCAGTGGAGTATGTGGGTCGCGATGGTATGAGAATAAGGGTTAGGAGTGCAAGGATGTGGAGTATGAGGGTGGAGCAATAGTGTATCAGGGTGAGGCTAGGGTGAGAATAGTTCTAGCCTTACCACCGTGTTTACCCGGTGCAGGCTACTTAACAACTCTCTTTCTCTTTCCCATTTATTTCCGCTTCCTCCCTCTCCCCCTCCCTCCCTCCCTCTCTCTTATGGCCCTGCTTTCCGCTTTACCGTCTCTCTCTCTCTCTCTCTCTCTCTCTCTCTCTCTCTCTCTCTCTCTCTCTCTCTCAAAAAAGAATCTAGCTTGTGTTCTGTCTGTCTGTCTGTCTGTCTGTCTGTGAAGGACGTAAAAAGCAATATTCAGTGAGCTTCACTTGAAAATGTATTTTAAAAAATGACTAATCCTGGTTGGAAAGCTTCTTGCGCGATTGTTTGTTTAATAACTATATTTTGTAATATCTGTTGTAACTGGGCTAAATAGTATTACCTTAGGAAAAACAAGGGTACACCATTGACTTTTGTCGTGAGACTAGATACACTGAAGAATAACGATAATTCAGTTACGGGTACTTTTTCCGCTGGTATAGTTTGTTTCCCTATTTATCAGTGCCTTTTTTTTTTTTTTATACCCATCCTCACACCACTGTAGGGTTCGGAAAAAGAGGAATTTATGATGATGATGATGATGATATACGGTGGTTACTAGCGTTTTACAAAAGTCGGATAAAAAGTAATAGAAGAAGCCCAGCAAAGTTATACTTTCCCACTCCACAGCAGGAGACTCATATCAAACCAAGATCAAAGTTAATTGAAATAATAGTGTAGTTGGCCCAATAATATTTCTGTAAAAATACCACGGCCAGCCCTAAAATCGTTTTCTGTATCAGCGCTTTTCGTTTCTTCATCATCATCATCGTCGTCGTCGTCTTCGTCGTCGTCGTCCATCACTCATCAATTATCATTCATCATCAACATCATCATCATCATCATCATCATCTCCCCCGCTCCCTCTATGTCAAGCCGTGCCTTGCCGCTCACACTAAACCGTGGAGTGCGAAAAATGGAAGAAATGGAAGCGAAAAATATAGTTTTGTTTTTTCTCACGTATTTTCTGTTATTCGGTAATTACAGCAAAAGTAAGCCTATTACCCCCGTAAAATTTCAGATTGCAGCGTCCTGTTTTTTCGTATCTAGTGGTACACGTTCGCTGTTTTTCCCGCAGATAAATTTTAGACATGGAAATGTTGAAACCTTTTTGATGCTGCCTGTATTTTAATTTGTATTTAATTATATGTAGGTGCCGATGAGGGACGCCTTCCCGTAGTGGCACCCAAATAATAGGGTAGATCCATTGCCTTGTTATACAAACCTCTCTGAACCCCTTCACTGTCCAGTGTAAGGAGGATGGTGGACTTTAGGAAGAGGCAATTTGTACCTGTAGTCAGCTGGTGTCACATTTGGCTGACCCTAGAATTCCAACAATACCATCAACAACAACAACAACAACAATTAATTTGCTAGTTCCTTTGTTGGTTATTGTAATGCTTCTAATTATGCTTGACAGGGTTTTATGTTTATTTATCTGTTTTTCATCGATTAACCTTTGAGAAAGTCAAGTATGTCCTAAAGAGTGTGATGTCAAACTTACGGAAAGGTGGCAGGAAATCATGAGCAGAACATCATACATAGACACACAAAGGAATCTGTTTGTCTGTCTGTCTGTCTGTCTCTCATATACTGTACATAGACACAGGAATTTCTCTCTCTCTCTCTCTCTCTCTCATATACATAGACACACAATGGAATTTCGCTCTCTCTCTCTCTCTCATATACAGGCACACAAAAGATTTTCTCTCTCTCTCTCTCTCTCTCTCTCTCTCTCTCTCTCTCTCTAACACACACACACACACACACACACACACACACATATACAGGCACACAAAAGAATTTCTCTCTCTCTCTCTCTCTCTCTCTCTCTCTCTCTCTCTCTCTCTCCACACACACACACACACACACACACACACACACACACACACACACACACGCGCACATGTTAACTGAAAAAATCGTCAGGGTGGTAACGAGAGAGAAATATAGAATTCATAATCGTCGTAGTGTTAATGGAGGTTGTTTCTGATCCCTTCTGTGTGAGAGGTCTTTCCCCCTTAACCCCTTCTCTCTGATTACTTTTAAATAATTGTAACACCAGACGGTTGTATTCAGGTTTGGAGAGGGTTTTTGATCTGGTGGGGTTAGATGTAGCCTTCATTTACGCGACGCTAAGAAATAAACCTGTTCGTCTACATTCCGCTTCTGCTCACGTCTGACGTGTGTATGTGTGTGTGTGTGTGTGTGTGTGTGTGTGTGTGTGTGTGTGTGAGAGAGAGAGAGAGAGAGAGAGAGAGAGAGAGAGAGAGAGAGAGAGTTTCAATTAGTGTCAACTACACAAATAACTTTTTTGTAATGACTATTCCTATCTTTTCCATAATTATTTTTTAATCACGTCCTCTCATATCCCCAGTTCGAGTAATACCAAATAAACTCCTGTTTATTTATCTCTTCATATCCTTCGCCAGACGATCAGAGCCAGAGTCAGAATTCATCTAGGGTGCACCTTCATAATTCCCTTCAAATTCTTCCTTTCCTGGGTAGTTTAATCGAGCTATTGCCGGACTCTGAATTACAGAGTTGATTCAAGGTGGCCCAGAAGGAATTATGCCTTCAAGTTTCTCCTATATAGTCTCTTTTATTTATCTGTTTCCAGACACCTTATCCCATAGTTCGCCCCGGATCCCCCCCCCAAAAAAAAAAAAAAAAAAAAAATCAAACTTTTTTCTTCTCTTTGCTTTTCTGTATCTATCATCAAACGCCTAATCCCAGAGTTCATTCAAGGTAGCCTCGGTATATACGCCTTCAAGCTCTTCCTTTTATAGTTCACGTTTATCAGGTTTGTCCAGAAGAGCCTCAGCATAAACACCTTCATCTTATCTTACACCCTGAAGGAAATAGCCTGGGTTGTGTAACAAATAGAGCTGAGGAGAGTGAGGGGTATATTGGGTACAGGAGAGAGAGAGAGAGAGAGAGAGAGAGAGAGAGGGTAGTGCTGAGTAAAGAGGTAGAATTGAGTCAAGTATACTGGGTACAAGGTGGGAGATACTTTTGTAGATAAGGAAATATCGAGTTTGAAGGAGTGGAGGAACTGGATTCTTGACTGTACTTCACGGTAGGCCCATCTCGGAAGGCGACGCGGGTTTGGTTCAGTAGTGGAGGGGTCATGTTTAGTGATACTGCAAAGAAGGTACTGGTATGGTATTGGTTAGCAGAGCAGCAGCTACTTGAGGGAAGTAAGGGTTGGTAGGAGAGAACTGAAGGTATACTGTATGTATGAAATCCTCGTTTTACTTACCATAGCTACAACTTCACCGTGACTATGATGTCATCACCTTCTTTTCTAGGGAGAATAAGATAGTTTTGCGGCATGAAGATTTTTATGTAGACTATGTCTTGGTGCCGAAGGAGTGAAACATGTTTTTCTGCCCTCATTGGTTGGATGGTAGGTTTAAAATTAAAATTGAAATACTGAAGGGGAAGCAAGCCACCACCATCCTTGTTGTTTAATGATAATTTTTTAAGCACATGACTATCTATCTATCTATATACCTAGGCTGCTTCCCCCAAGAAAAGGGAGGTAGCCGAGACAGGACGACTCACTCTCCATTTACTCATCCATTCAAACACATTCATTCGCATCTTAGCTCCAAAGGGGAGAACGGACAGATCCTCACCGCATCACACCGCACAAGGGTCAACTGCGCAATGCAATCAGTGACATCCGCAGCAGGGCCCGACAGCAGAACTGGTTTACCCCTGCCACATCATAACAGATCCATCCCCTTACCCGCACCTGACCTGACTAGCTGATCAGACCAAATGCGGGAGAATATCCCCTCAGGGCTGCGTCATCACTTATTCATTCACAATTTCTCTCCATTTATTTCTGTCACGCACAGCCACTCTTCCTTGCTCAACAGACATCCCTCTCGCATCCAGCGCTCTCTTCACACTGTCCATCCATCCTATTCGTGGTCTTCCTCTCAGCCTTACACCTCTCACATCAGATCTAGTTATCTTTTTCACCAATCGCTCATTATCCATTCTCTCCATATGCCCAAACCATTGCAACACCCTCTGCTCAACTCTACCAGCCATCTCCCGAACAACTCCAGTTCTCCTTCGCACTTCATCATTTCGCACTCGATCCATACGCGTCACTCCACACATACTCCTCAGACATCTCATCTCCATTACATTCAAACTTTTCCTCTCTGCTACACCCATATTCCATGTTTCAGCCCCATATAATGCAGTCGGTACCACAACACCCTCATACAGCCTTCTCTTTACATCCATTCTAAGCGAACGACATTTAAACACTTTTTTTCATTCCTCCCAGCACCTTTCCTACTTCATTTATTCTAAACTTCACTTCTGCATCTATTCTTCCATCCACAGCAACATGTGACCCTAGATATTTAAAACAATCTACCTCCTCAAGCAACTCACCATTCAAAACTATATTCATCCCCCTACCATCTATCAACCTCGTACACTTCATCACTTTACTCTTATTCTCATTTACTTTCAATTTCCTCCTTTCACACACCCTTCCAAACTCCTCTACCAACTGTCTCAATCTCTCCTCTGAATCAGTCACCAGTGCAGTATCATCTGCAAACAGCAGCTGCTTCAGATTCCACTCTCCTCCATCGACATTTACCAGACTCAGACCACCTAAAACTCTTGCATTCACCTCCCTTACAACACCATCCATGTAAATGTTAAACAACCAAGGCGACATCACACATCCCTGTCGCAGCCCCACTCTCACGGGAAACCAATCACTCACAGCATTTCCCACTCTTACACACGCTCTACTATTTACATAAAAACTTTTCACCCCTTTTAGTAACCTACCATCAAGTCCATACAATCTTAAAACAGTCCACAAAGCCTCCCTATCAATTCTATCATAAGCTTTCTCTAAATCCATAAATGCCCAAAACACCTCCTTGCCTTTCGCTAAATACTTTTCACACACTTGTCTCACAGCAAACACCTGATCAACGCATCCCCTCCCTCTCCTAAAGCCACACTGCTCATCACTAATCACTCCCTCTGTACCCTCTCTAACTCTCATAATTAACACTTTACCATACACTTTACCTACAACACTCAACAGACTTATACCCCTAAAGCTAGTACATTCATACTTATCACCCTTGCCTTTATACAACGGGACCACACAAGCACTTGCCCAGTCAAATGGCACCATACCTTTCTCAAAGCACACATTCAACAATCTTACTAACCAGTCAACAATAGTCACTCCACCACCCTTCAGGCATTCCACAGCACACCCATCCATACCTGCAGCTTTCCCTGTTTTCATCTCCTTTACTGCCTTCTCCACTTCCTCCTTCGTGATCAAAGAATCATTTAACTCTCCCAACACATTTATTCCTTGCACCCTTCTATCCGCCACAATCTCAGCCACCCTTTCCTCCTCTACATTTAACAATCTTTCAAAATACTCTGCCCATCTCTTCCTTACTGCATCCATCTCAATTAACATCCTTCCATCCTCTGCTTTTACTCGTTCTTCCTTCCCAGACTCTCCCTTTCTCACCCTTTTCACCTCCTTCCAAAACATTTTCTTATTCTGTTGAAAATTCTCTGTCAGCCGCCTACCCCACCTCTCATCTGCTGCCACTTTAGCATCACGCACAGCCCTTCTCGCTCTATTCCTCTTTTCCTTATACCTTTCATATGACATCTCATCCTTCCCTCTGCAGCCACACTTCATATGCACGTCTCTTCTCAGCCACAGCCATACTTACTTCCTCGCACCACCATTCACTTCCTTTTCTTACACCACCACCCACACGTCTCACACCACACACCTCTTCTGCATGCCCCACCACAGCACTCTTAAACAACTGCCATTCCTCCTCCACGCTGCCATTTTCACGATCTTTCACTGCGTTCCACTCATCTTCCAATTTCTCCTGATACTCTATCTTTTTCTCTCTTTATCCAACTCACTCACTTTCAAAACCTCCCTGCCACACCTAACCCTCCTAGCTCTCACCCATCTCTTACCTACTCTTAACTTTCCCTCCACCAGGTAGTGGTCAGACATACCTCCACCCTCCCCTCTCAGAACTCTCACATCCAACAATCTTCCTATTACATTCCTAGACACAACCACATAGTCCATCAAGGCTCTATCAACAACCCTTCCACCCTCCTGTCTCACCCATGTATACTTATAAATATCTTTCTTCTCAAACAGCGTATTCCCAATCACCATCTCTCGCTCAACACACATCGCTATCATTCGTTCCCCATTTTCATTTCTTCCAGGCACACCATGCATACCAACTACACCTTCAACTGCTACATTTCCCACTCTAGCATTCAGATCTCCCATCATTACCACATTCACATTCGCTCCAAAACTCTGCAGACACTCATCAACATCATTCCAGAAAGACTCCCTCTCTTGTTCATCTCTTTCACTACCAGGCCCATATGCACTCACAAACACCCACAACTCACGTTCAAATTTCGCTTTCACCCACATCAGTCTCGATGACACCTCCTTCCATTCAATCACATACTGCTGTACTTCCGGACTCACTAACAAGGCCACACCTTCTCTTGCCCTTCCTCTATCAACACCTGACAATCTTCCATTCACACTTCCAAACATAGATTCCCCCTTCCCTTTCATCTTGGTTTCACTCAAAGCTAACACATCCAACTTTCTTCTCACAAACATTCTCCCAATCTCCTCCCTTTTAGCCTCAATTGTACTACATCCACGCACATTCATAGACCCAATCTTCAGGGTACGGGGATAACTCCATCCCCCATCCCTTTCTCTGGCCTGTCTCTTTTTAGGAACTAAAAAACAGAGGAGGGGGTCCCTAGTCCCCTCACCCCGCCCCTTTTAGTCGCCTTTTACGACACGCAGGGAATACGGTGGCAGTATTCTTCCTAACACAACCTGGCCACAGAGTAGTAGTACCACCCCATAGTGCGGCCAGGTTGTGTCCCCCCCGCCACAGGGGGTCTCTCAGTATAAATATCTGCACTCTGTAATGTGGGACGCAGGCTGAATACGAGTAAAGCTAATACTGTCGTCCCAGAAGTACCCGTCAAAAATTCTTTCCCATCGCCATTATGTTTAATGCCGCCAGTCTGGTGACGTGATTCTTCTTATCTGTACTTGCTATTTCCAAGTGATTTTATTCTGCTCAGGAGAGACTTCAGACTAGAAAGGTTAGATATTCCCTTCAGTAACCCCAGCAGTGCGAGATCTTTCCTGAAGTGAATAATATGGTTAGGTGGAAGTAAGAATAAGATAAGAGTAAAATGTTCGTATTGCACTGGATGGAAATGAATGACGAGATGACGTTGTTTGGAAAAGGAAGTACGGATAGTGTGTAGGAGAATAGTGAGAATGAAGTTGTTTGGAAAAGAAAGTAGGAGTAGATATAGGTGAATGGTGAGAATGAAGCTGTTTTGGAAAAGAAATACTAAAGTACCATGGTGAGGGGTTAGAATAAATTTGCTGATAAATGAAAGTAAGAGTAGATTGTGGGTGGAAGGTGAGAATGAAATACTTCTGTTGTTTAAAAGAAAACAGGAGTCAACTACTTAGCTGTGCACACTCTAACAAGTTCGTGGCCACATTGAATATGAGAGGCGGGGTGCGAAAAGTCTTGGCATTTCGTCTTTTATTAGAACTTTGCTTAACCGCTTGCAGTAATTCAAATGTTCACCGCCTTCTATAACTCCTTTCCAAAAAGATCTGTCTCCTAAGCTCAGTAAATCCGTTTGGTGGAAGCAAGAATGAAATAAAACGAACGCCATCTTACTCAGGAGATTTATGGGGACTGTTTCCAATTTTATTATTTTGAGAGTTACCCAAAACTTAACAAAATCGTTTGGCGCCAGTAAGAACGTACTGAAGGGACGTAAGGATTTTGATGTCACCCCTTCTTACAGATAATGGTGCAAGGGTCATTGGAGGAATAGAAAATGGAGTAGAGAGACAGAATATGGAATAGGGAACGATTGAAGGATAGGAAACAATAGTGGACTGTGAGATGATAGATAGTAGAATAGGGAATGGTGGAGGGATAGGTAATATAACTGTGGACAGGGAAGGGTTGGATGATTAGTGGACAGTGGAGGGATAGATATTAATAGAATAAGGGACAGTGGAGGAATAGTTAGTAAATGGTGGACAGCTGAGGGATAGATAATAGACTAGGGGACAGCTGAGAGATAGATAATAGACTAGGGGACAGCTGAGGGATAAATAATAGACCAAGGGACAGAGGAAAGATATATATATATATATATATATATATATATATATATATATATATATATATATATATATATATATATATATATATATATATATATATATATATAAACAAGAGGACAGTTGAGGGGAGTCAGATAATAGAATAGGGACAGAGGATGGGTAAAAAAAGGATAGGAAAAAGAGGGATGCAGTATAAGACGAGAGATGACAAAGGAGGAATAGAGAGTACCGTAGTAAATAGAAATGAAGGGAAAGAAAATAGCGACATACATGTGTGAGAGATGGTAGGGTGTGGGGTGTGAAGTAGTGAGGTGTGGGTGAAAGATGGTGGGGTGTGGGTGAGAGGTGGTGGGGTGTGGGTGAGTAGTGGTGTGGTGTGGGTAAGAGGTGGTGGGGTGTGGGCGAAAGATGATGGGTGTGGATGAAAAGTGATGGAGTTTGAGTGAGAGGTGATGAGATGTGAGTGGGAGGTGGTGGGTTGTGTGTGAGGGGTGGTGGTTGCGTGTGAGAAGTGGGGTGTGGGTGAGAGCTGGTGGGGTGTAAGTGAGAGGTGGTGGGGTGTGAGTGAGAGGTAGTAGTAGTAGTAGTTGTTCTCTAGGCAGTCTGGCCGAACAGCCCCGAGTCCCTTAGGAAGGCCATGGCCGAGACCGGACTTTCCCACAGAGCTCTCAAAGAGTGTATGTTGTGTTGTTGGCGTAGGTGCTTGTGTGCAATGCAATCTTCCATAATGTGCTTAATAGTATGGGGTGCTGTGTTGCATCCTGGACAGGCATCAGCGACGGAGTCATCCAGACTCTTCTGGTAGCTTAAAAGGGCTGGATGATGCCCACATCTCAGCCTGGCCAAATGGACCCTGTCCTCACGAGGGAGACAGGATTCAGAAGGGTGGATGTCAGGAGGCCGTGCGTGCAGCTGTGTGTTGTCTTTAAGTGACTGAATGGAGCGTCGAGTGATCTGAGTGTGGATATGCTTCTGGAAGCTGGTCTGAGGTGGGCGAGGGGGGAGAGATGACAGTATTTGTGTATGGTATCGTGTGCTGGGTGTTGTTTTGATGTTCCATGGTGTGGGTGGATGTGCTGCCATGTAATATAGTGGATACTGTGGGCTTGTGGAGGCTGCAGCAAGAGACTGGGTGCCTCTCATGTCTAGGTGATCCTTGACTTTGAGGACTTTGGTTTCTTGATGTAGGTGGTCTGTGGGTGTAGTAGCTGTGCAGTCTGTGATTATTTTTAGGGCCTTGTTCTGTATGGTCTGTAGAGTGTTGTAGTGTGTTTTGGTGAGGTTAGAAGCCCAGGCAGGGCTTGCATAATACATCACTGAACGTATGTATTGTTTGTAGGCTATACTGTGGTGGTGGTTTCTTTGTTGTGTCCGAATGTTGTCTATCTATCTATCTATTGCCAGACGCCTCAATCCCGTTTGGGGTGGCCACAAACAAATCGCCTCCAAGTCGCCTTGTCCCCCGCCATTTCACTGCCCTGCTCCCAACTCACACACCCCTCTCTCTTATACCTCTCCACCCCATCCCTCCATCTCATCCTCGGCCTCCCCCTCCCTCTTCCCCCCTCCACCTCACATACACTCTCTTCGTCAGTCTTTCACCCTCCATCCTCTCCACATGGGCAAACCACCTCAGTGTGTTCCTCATAACGCTTCCTATCACATCCACATCCACACCACAACGCTCCTTTATATCCTCATTCATCAGCCTGTCTCTCCACGTGACTCCACAGGCTCCTCTTAATTAACTCATTTCCACTGCTCTCACTCTTGACTTGTGTCCTTCCAACAATGTCCAAGCTTCACTTCCGTACGTTAGAGTTGGTATCACAATACTGTCATTTAGTAACTTTTTCACTTCCATGCTCACTTCCCTGTTTCTTATCACTGCTTTCAAGGAACCAGCAACCTTTCTTCCCTGCTGTACCCTTTCAAGCACTTCACCCTCCAAACCTCCATCCTTACTCATCACACTACCCAAATACTTAAACGTACTCACATTTTCCAATTCCTCACCATCTAACCTCGCTGTACATTCACTAACTTCACCTCTCTCAAAGACCATCACTTTACTCTTCCCTACATTCACCTTTAGGTTCCGTTTCTTACACACTCTCTCAAACTCATCCACCAAGCCTTGCAGCTCCCCTTCGTCTTCACTCAACAACACAGTATCATCTGCAAACAACAGTACAGGGAGTTTCCAAACACTATCCTCTCTCACCAGGGCCACTCCAACATCCACTACCCTACCTTGTACCTCTTTTATTACCCCATCCATGTACAGATTGAACAACCATGGAGACATGACACATCCCTGTTTCAAACCAACTTTCAAAGAGAAAAATTCACTTAGTTCACCATCCACACGCACTGCAGCCTTCGCACCGTCGTACATACTCTTCACAGCATTCAACAACTTCCCATCTACTCCATATATTCTTAACACTTTCTACAATCCTTGACTATCCACCCTGTCATATGCTTTCTCCAAATCCATGAAAGCCGCATACAACTTCTTTCCCTTCTCTAGAAACTTTTCCACTAAAGATCTAAGAATGAATATCTGATCTACACAACCTCTTCCCTTCCTAAAGCCTCCCTGTTCTTCTCCAACTAATTTCTCTGTTCTTTCTCTAACTCTGTCTATAAGTATCCTACCATACAGTTTTCCTATTATACTAAGAAGACAAATGCCCCTATGATTACCACACACTTCTTTTTCCCCTTTTCCTTTGTACAAGGGAATAATTATACCTGACTTCCAATCCTCCGGGACTCTACCTTCCTCCCAGGCCAATCTGCACATCTTCCACATCCATTCTACTACTATCTCTCCCCATGCTTCAGCATTTCACCACACACTCCATCAATTCCTGGGGCTTTCCCCGATTTAACTTTCTTCATTGATTCCACAACTTCTATCCTACTGATTTCTTCCTGTCTTCTCACCTCCCTCCTTCTCCCAGCCATTCCCCAGCCACTTATACTCGCATTACTTCCATCCTCTACGTTCAACAATTCCTTAAAGTGTTCTCTCCATCTGCTCACTTTTTCTCCCTTCTCCACTAGTAATCTACCATTTTTATCTTTCACTCCCCTGCTAACTTCACTTCCACCTTGTCTTACTCTTTTCACTTCTCTCCAGAACATTTTCTTACAGTCCCTCCACTTTACACTCAAAATCCTTCCAAATTCCTCATCCACTCTCTTCTTACTCTCTCTTACTAATGTTTTCACCTCTCTCTTCCTTTCCACATATAACTCCTCTTCCGCCTCTCAACTTCTTCCACGCCCCTATTTCTCACCCATTCATTGTATGCTTTCTTCTTTTGTGCCGAATGTTGTATGGGCATTAATGTTTGTGATCTGTTGTTTAAATGACATTGATGTATTGTATGTTACACCAAGGATTGTGTGTGTGTGTGTGTGTGTGTGTGTGTGTGTGTGTGTGTGTGTGGTAGGGGAGTGTTGTTTGTGGTGAGGTGTGGGATGTGACTGTGTTCTGCTGTCCAGTTTGTGAGAAGGGACACTGTAGATTTGGCTGGGGCTATTTTGAGCCTGTTTGTGGTGAGCCATTCGTGTAGTGTGTTGAGGTAAGGTTGAATGATGTGTGCAGCTGTGTTTGCGTTTTGGTACGTACATGTAAGTGTTATATCATCTGCATAGGAAGCTATGTGTATCTGTGGTGTGCGGGGTGTGGGTATGTCGTGCATGTATAGGTTAAAGAGTGTAGGGGATAAAACAGATACTTGGGGTACGCCGTTTGTGAAGTTTCTGATGTTAGAATACTGAGCGCAAATGTTACGTGTGCACATCTGCCTGCTAGGTAGTTTGCCGGCCATCTTTTTGTGTTATTGTGCATATTTGTGTTGAGTATTCTGTTTGTGAGGTTGTGGCGGGGGATGGCATCAAAAGCTTTGCTAATGTCTAGTGTGATTAGAAGTGTTCTGTGTGGTGGCCTAGCTGAATTCATGCTATCGAAAACTCTCTGTGTCAGGTCTGTCAGATGGGTGTTTGTGGAGTGTAGTGGCCTAAAGCCATGTTGTAACTGGGATAGGGGAATGTGAGGTGTGACTAGTTGTAGTACCAGTCGTTCAGTGACTTTAGAGGGGGTGCAGAGGAGTGTGATGGGACGGTGTGAGGAGGATAACGTGGGGTCTTTGTTGGGTTTAGGGATAGTGATGATAATGCCATGCTTCCAGATGTTGGGTATTACGAGTATGTTGTGTGAGTAGCTGTAGTTTGATATGTTGGTGAGTGCTTGTATGCCTTGTGGTCCAAGGTGTTTAAGGTGAATGTTGCTTATGTTGTCTGGTCCACAGGCAGATAAGTGCTTGAGGTTGTTAATGATGTGCTTCGTCTGGTTGTAAGTGAAAGATGCGTAGTCTGGGTCTGTGGGGAACTGTCTCTTACGTCGGATGATACGTCGGTCTTCGGGATGGGGGTTTAGATGGCTGACTTGTGAAAGGTGATTGATGAGAGTGTTTGCTTGTTGTTTGCTTGAGGGTATGGTGTCTTTTGTTGTGATGGCAGCGTGTGATTGTGTGGTGTTGCTGTTGGAAAGTGTGATGTTGTTTAGTGTTTTGTAGAGTTTGCTGATATTTGTTTTGTGGTCAAGTGTTTGGAGGTAGTTTTTCCAGTTTAGTGTTTGCTGTTCTGATATTTTATTGTTTATTTGAGTGTTGAGTTCTTCTATTTGTTGCACGGTGTCTTGTGTATGGGGTGTTTGGAAGTGTCGCAGTGTATCCCGCTGTATGATGAGGCCTTGAATTTCTGGTGTGAAGTTGGGGTTGTGTCTCTTTCTGTTGCCTCTAGGGATGTGTCTTTTGTCTGCGTTTTGTATAATTGTATTGAAAGTGTGCACAGCGGTGTTGATGTTTGTGATGGGTGTACTGTTTAGGGTTTCGAAATGTTGTTCTGTTTCAGTTACAAAGGCCTCCCGGTTGGCTCTCTTATAATTAGTGTATGTGTGTTTGTGGCCAGCTGGGGTGATTCTGGTTTTGGTGGTGATGATGATTGGGAAGTGATCAGAACCTAGGGTTTTGACCACTCTCCATGATGTAATGGGGACGAGGTTTGGGGAGCAGAAGGTGATGTCTGGAGATGATGGAAGGAAGAAGGCTTGGTGTGGGATATGGGTATGTTGGTCTAAATTGTTCGGTATGACAAGAGTGAGAGGCGATGGGATGTGGTTGATAGGTGGTGGGGTGTGGGTGAGAGATGGTGTGGTGTGAGTGAGAGGTGATGGGGTGTGGGTGAGAGATGGTGGGGTGTGGGTGAGAGGTGGTAGGGTGTAAGTAAGAGGTGATGGGGTGTGAGTGATAGATGGTGGGGTGTGGGTGAGAGGTGGTGGGGTGTAAGTGAAAGGTGGTGGGGTGTGAGTGAGAGGTGGTGGGTTGTGTGTGAGAGGTGGGGTGTGGGTGTTAGGTGGTGGGGTGTGGGTGATAGGTGGTGGGGTGTAGGTGGGAGGTGGTGGAGTATAGATGTGAGGTAGCGAGGTGAAGATGAGTGATGATGGCGTGCGCGTGGGAGGTGATAGCGTATGAGAGGTGGGTAGGTGTGGGAGAGACGGAGGTTTGGGGGTAAGGATGCAAGGTGTGACCGGGTGCAAGATGTTGGTAGAAGATGGGAAGCGATTAGGAGGACGGGATACATCATACAGCGGGAGGTGTTTTGATTGTTGATTTAGAGGAGGCTGATGACCCGAGGTGCAGGTGGGGGGGAATGGGGGTACTTGGCTAGGTGGGTAAACGGGAATGAGGAAGATATTGGATGTGCATGTTGGGTTGCATGATTTGGAGGCGGTGGCTCAATCGGTAGAGAGGTGGCCTGCAGTCCTTACGGACCCAGGTTCGAATCCCGGCTGGGGCAGGGAACAGTTTAAGGATTTGAATTTCATTAAATCAGGCTTTACCGATCTACCAGAAGACCCGCCGACATGTCGTAAAATTACCCCCACTAATACCAATACACCAGTCCTGTATGAGACAGCCCTTTTATGTATTCAATATGGACGGTGGGTGTTAGCGCCGAAGTGGTGACATGTAGAGGTGTATGGTATGTAGGAGGACTGCTGGACCTTGATAGCAGGCTGTGAAGCCTATGCCCAGAGTCGGACACATAAAAATATATATAATATATATATATATATATATATATATATATATATATATATATATATATATATATATATATATATATATATATATCGGCTTATATATAAATGTTAACTAATGGCGACTGAATGAATGGATAGATGGCCATTTTCATGTCTGTCTGTGGGGTCAGCCCTCGATTCGTCAAGAAACCAGTTTTATTTTTTTTGTTTTGTTTTGTAGATGGGGGCGCTCACCATCCACCCACTCGATGTAGTGCTGCTGTCGGGTGTCTGCCCTTTCCTCTCCTCCATCGTTCTTTCCTTCCATCCTCTTCTGTCTTTCTTTCCTTCATTCTTTCCTTGTCCTTCTGCCTACGGGTGACTTTACACTCCCTGTTCTGTCTTTCCTTCCTTCATTCTTTCCTCTTCCTTCTACTTGTGGGTGACTCTACACTGAGTGACAAGCCAAATGGTTTCCTGTACACCAGGAAACCATTTACTACGCTGGGTGGTAACCATAAAACCAAATTTTGGCGCCTGGTAGTTTAGTGGGTAATTATTGCGCTCCAATCGGATTGAACCGGTGAAGGTTTCTATCCCATGGGTGGTTGGGGTTGATTGCTCATGTAATGCCATTCAGTCAGAGATGAGTGAGGCTGGTCACTCTCATCTTAAATGTCGGGACCAACTCCCTAGCCCCGGGCTTCTACGCTCCTCATGGGGCAATGTAGGATTGGATGATGGATGGATGGATGGGTTTGGTTTCCGTCAGGATTCTTAGCTAAGCAAAACCTGTGCCCTACAAAAGGGCTTATAAGCAATTGTTGTGTGTGTGTGTGTGTGTGTGTGTGTGTGTGTGTGTGTGTGTGTGTGTGTGTGTGTGTGCGTATGTGCGTGTGTGTGCGTATGCGTGTGCACTTTCACATCAGTTCACCATCTGTCTGTACCCACATGTTTTTACCCTCCACCTGACAAAGTCAGAGGAGGGTTTTGTTATCACAGGGATCAGTAGATGTTCTTCCGTAGAGTTGGGTGGCAGGGCGGCAGGCCGGGGGTAGAGGATTCATTTCTGGGCCAGACCTCAGAAAGTATTCACAATAGAGCCATGAAATTTCACATAGTTATGTGTCTTATAGTGAACTGGTGCCTTTTGATAGGCGGAATGCTGTGTCTTAAGTTTTTTTTTTTTTTTTCGAAAATAATGAAAAAGTAAAAAAAAAAAAAAAATCCAGAGTTTTCAAAACTACCTGCACAAGGAATCTAAAGAGCCCAGGTAATGTGCTTTCATGGCGTTGTTACGCCCTCCTTTAAAAGAAAGGCTTGGGGGGAGGGGGGCGGGGGGAGGACCGTTATGAGCTTTTGTTAGTGTGCAGAGAGGGGGTGGGTATGTGTTTAGTCAGATAGAGGGTTGCAACAGCGTAGCATTGCCTATGTTTATACATGTACATTTGTCATTTCTGCACCTTCCTGGATTGGTGCATTTATCCATTTGCATATATTTGTTCAATCTGATTTGCTTGTATTACCACCTCAACGTGTACTAATATTCATTTCCCTCTTTTGCATGTGAGTTGAGTAATCAGGGAGGAAGGCCGTTGTGATGAGACCAAAGGTGTGGTGCAGTGATGTGGGGCAGGCAGGGTACATTACCACAGCGGGGCGGGGCCGTGACAAGTGAACCATTCTAATTGGCACCTGTGTTCTGTTTTATCATACAGGTGGGTGACGCGGATGGGGGCACAGGTAAACACCCTCAGCACACCGTGTTTTTTTTTTTTGTTTTTTTTTTTAACAGAACGGAGGAAGGAAAAACATATGAATAAAAAATAATAATAATCCATACACCAGATTACTGGTGTCCTCTGTTCATAAAATATCTGTAACAGTTAGACTTGAACAGCTGTGGTTTGAAATTTGGAGGGAAACAACTCTGGGGAAGCGAGTTCCAGAGAGATGCAGTTCGGGGAATGAAAGAATTCTGATAGGCAGAAGTTCTGCAGTATGGCTGAGTGACATTCCAGTCATGAGCGCTACCAGATGCCCGTGTAGCACGAGGGAAGGCATGGAGAGGTGGCACCATGGTCGCAACTTCGTCTGAGCATTTGCCCTAAAAATATCTGTAAAATAACGCAAGAGAGGCAACATTCCTTCTTACTTGCAGGGGAGATAGTTTATTTGTAATGGCAGAGTTGTTAATAATTCTAACAGCTTTGTTCTGAATTTTGTCTAGTTGTTTTAATGCAACCTCATCACATCCATTCCGCAAGAGTGAGCAATATTCAAGCTGAGAGCGCACATGACTTATAAATTATAGCTAACTGCTCATCAGTGAAGAAGTTACGGACTCTGTACAATAATCCAAGTTTTTTTGAGGCGGTTTTAGCAAGTGATCTAACATGAGAGGTCCAGCTGAAGGCATTGTTAAGTGAGACGCCAAGAATTTCAATACTTTTGGAGATGGGAATATTAGTAGCACTGAAGGTAATGTACGAATCTGGCAATATCTGTCTATTAGCAAACTGTATATATTTAGTTTTACTAGCATTAAATGAGACAAGGGTGTTTTGTCCCCATTCATTGATCGTAGATGGGTCTTGATTTATGGAGATGGCTGTACTGAGTTGAGAGGTAGAGATATTAGACTTTGTAAATGGGTGTCTGAGTGTGAATGAACTATGTAGTGTTGAGTCATCTGCATATGAGTGGGTGGGATTGTGGGTGACAAATAAGAGATCATTAATATGAACCAGGAATAGGGTTGGCGCCAGAACTGACCCCTGCAGCACGCCAGCATTAATTGAGTGAAAATTGGAATATACATCATCTACTTTTACTCTAGTTTTCCTGTCACTAAGATATGAAGAAATCAAAGGAACAAAAGACGTTAGTCCATAGCAAGGGAGGTTGGACTCCAGGGAACGGTGCCATACTCTGTCGAAAGCTTTAGAAATATCAAGAGCTGCTGCATGAGTTTCTCCATGTAGATTAGTTGAATGATGGATGGTATGAGTTAGGAGATTGAGTATGTCAATGGTGGATCATTCGTGGCGAAAACCATATTGTCTATCACTAATTAAGTTGTTGGGTTCAATATGTTTAATAATGTGCATATTAATTAAAGTTTCAAATACCTTATCAAGAGAAGATGTGACAGAGGGGTCAGTGGAACTTCCTTTCTTCGGAATTGGGTGGATATTGGCTTCTTTCCATGAGTGTAGGAATAAAGAAGTGTGTATGCAAAGTCTGAATAATTTAGCTAGAACAGAGGCAAGTTCATGGGAACACTTTTTCAAAACAATTGGCGGAATTCCATCTGGGCCTGGAACTTTGTTGGCAGGTAAATTGTCCAGGATGGATTTTACGTAACTTGTCTGTATTTTAAGTGGGTCAGTTTCGGGAGAGTCAAGTTCTAGTACTGGGACATTCTGGCTGGTATCGTCTATGGTAGAATTTCTGGTAAATGTACTGGCATAAAAATCCGCTTTCCCACGCGGTTCATTTGTAATGTTGCCATCTGAAGATTTTAGTGGAGGAGTGGAAGATGACTTGTTAAAGTTATTATTGAAAGAATTAAGAGTTGACCAGAATATTCTATTGTCATTAGGGTTGTTAAGTAGTTTTGATGCTTGCTTTTGAAGAAAGTTAGATTTAGCTAGATTTATTACAGCTTTTGCATGATTTCTAGCAATTTTAAATTGAGAGAATGATTCGGATGTTTTTGATTTTAAGTAAGAATTATATGCTAATGACTTTTGGACTGTTGCTCTGGCACAGTTGCCATCAAACCATTTTGGAGAGTTCAATCTTTTATTGAACTGTTGACTTGGTATGAATAAATCCATAACAGCTAGTATTAAGTCGCAAATGTGGGACTTGGTAGAATTGGGTGGCAATCCGAGGTACCACGTCGTTTGATAGTAACATTGCAGCGGCCATTACTAAATAGAGTGAATAGAAGGTGTGATATGTTATGCACATGTAGTGTGGTGTCGACAGTTGAAGGTAGAGGTATTAAGAGAGCATGCTGGCCTACACTCTGTGTAAGTGAATGCAGTGTGACAGGCGAGAACAAGGGTCAACTGGAGTCAACATGTTGCCTTGTTGGTGGATTACTGGATCTTGAGAAAGGACATAGCTGGTGGAAGAGTTGTACCCTCAAAAGGAAATGTTGTTTGTTGGAAAGATGGTTTCGATCAACTTCAGCCCTCTTCGGATATGAAAAACGGAATATGTCCTTCTGTTAATAGGGAGGTGACTGGGAAAACGATGAAGAGGTGAAGAGGGGGAACTAGCGAGATTAGGTGTAGGATCAGTAGCATAAAATATTGAATTGGAAAATGTATGAAATGAAACTTATATAGATTAGTCTCAGTGGTGTAAAATAGTAAATAAGAAAATACGTAAAGCAATAGGTTATGAGCCGTAAAAAATTACATGACGCTTTTTCCAAGCAAAATTTATATACCCCCCGTAACACCAAGCCACGCTCCTTTAAAATGTTACTTAACACAACTCTGCCATCCCCCTCCCCCCTTTTTGAACCATCATCAACAGCTGAATATGTAGAGGTGGGCAAGATTTTCCACGGTTCAAGTATTGCAGTAATGATGGACATGGTAGTTACGTCACGTTCATTGTATTAGACTGGGATGCCGGTAGTAACAGGCTGGTCTTGTTATGTGCGAGAGAATACTGTCATCACGAATAATATATCCAATTAATACATAACATGTGCACTGTCCTTAGGTTTTGCGCAGTGGCCTTTGATAAACGGATGTATTCCATACTAGGTAAAAAGATTACATCTATTATTTAGACTTATTACCTATCCCCGCCCCGAAGGGACACGGGGACGGGTATTGTTTTCACTCGGGTTGTCTGTCTGTCTGTCTGTCCGTTAAAAACTTTACGCGAAAACTACTGGCTTGATTTTGACTAAAATTACAGGGATGATTGGCTATGACCTGATCACTTGATTGAATTTTGGGCCAAACTGGGGCAAGGCCCAGGCTGTAGGACCAAAAAATGTAAAAACAAAAAATAAATAAGAAAAAAAAATCGTTTTTCGCCATAACTACATAAAAATTCGTCATATCGACATGAAACCAAAACCTAAAGGTGCATCTTTCAAATCTGCATCTTATAACATGCCTCAGTACATCATGGGGGTCACCTCCCAGTTAGCGGTAAGGGGGGGTCAGTGTCATATGGGTCGAGCCTAAAATTTCAAATGGGCATAAAATCG
This sequence comes from Coenobita brevimanus, assembly GCF_032717465.1. Taxonomy (NCBI): domain Eukaryota; kingdom Metazoa; phylum Arthropoda; class Malacostraca; order Decapoda; family Coenobitidae; genus Coenobita; species Coenobita brevimanus. Next base: position 24,302,829 of record NC_136982.1, read on the forward strand.
TCAATTTTCGTCCGATTTACTCCAAATTTGATATGTGACATCTTTGACTTGTTATCCTGTTGTGTTGTTATACGTCAGCATTAAAATGATTGGCGGGGACGGGCCCGCTGTGCCTTGGCACCGCTACTTGTTTTACATCATTCTGACACGCCTTGCTCCACTAACATATCGTAACACTTAACATAATATTCTCATCCCCTCTGCGTTACGCAGTATCTGCACGGCCCCTATAATAACGCTGATAATACGGTATATCAGTAGGGCGAAATAACCAACCAGGACCAACCAGTTAGTGTTGTGAGAAGGTGGTTAGGATCTACAGCTAATTAGACTGGGTATAGTATAGTTCAGACTTTGGACAGATGTCGCCAGTAATCCTTCAACACATCTGGGGCTCTGAACTAATGAAGCGAGATTACATCCCTTCCAATCCGCCTAATTGAATATCACTATAGCAATATGTCATTAGGCTTGACAGTTTCAAGGCTGCAGAGTAAAAGAACTGTTGATGACAATTTTATCTCCCAGCTATTTTATTTTTCATGAACAGACCTAGGGTATGGTATAAAAAAAGGTGCCATACTAGTGAAGGGATAAATGGTTTTGACAGCTTAGAGCTTGGAGGTTTCGAGGCATTGTAAAAGAACTATTAGCATTAACAGCACCTCCAGGAGATTTTTTTTTCCCCCTCCTGCAGCCCCTTCAGTAAGAGTAAAATCTGGTAAAGGAACAGCTGAAAAGACGTCATCCTAGTGAAGAGGTTAAAGGCTTTAACACGATTTCGAGCAAATATGTAACCGTTGACCCCAGCCGTTCACCTCCAAGGTATTTCACTCATACTGAAGGGTCTGAGGGAACGGAATGTATCGATCGAGTAGGGCGAGGTGGGCGCTGCTCCCCTCCCTTCCCTTCCCTTCCCCCCAACACCGTCCCTCGAATGGAATTTTAGGGCGTGTGAGGAATGTAAAGTTTCTGACGTCGATCATAAGCTTTTTTCTATATATTTTTGAGATGAGTTCACGCCGGAGGTAGGAAAATTTGAGGGAATCAACTCTTTTTTTTCTTTATCCTGTTTTTCTTCCTGGGTGTCGTCTGTTTTCTCCTCCACTTTTTTTCATCCTTTTCTTTCCTTGGCTCCTCTACATTCCCTTCAACTTCTCCATGTACCCGTGCTTCTTTCCTGACTCCCCCCCCCCCTTTTTTTTTTCTCTCCCCTCTAACCTCTTACTTTTCCTCCACCTTTACATCCCAATTCATATTATCGCCTCTCTTGCTTACCCCTTCCTCACTCTGTTTTCGTACTAGCTTTTTTTCTTCCATCATATCCTTTACCTTTCCACTCCTGTTGACTGTTATTCTCACCTTCACTTCCTCTTTCCTCCAATACTCTCACTTATCCCTCTCTCGTGTCTCCTCACTCTCTTCTCTTCCCTCCAGGATTTTCCATACCTTTCTTCCTTCTATCCTCAGCCTTCTTTCCTCACGTCTTCTTACCTCCAGTCTCTCTTACCCCTCCTCTTCCTCTCCCCATTGTACCTCTTAAGCTCGCGTTCTCGTCGGTTAAGGAGACTCCCTAACACCATTTCTTAAGCGATTTATTTTTGTATATGACTAATAACATTTTACACATTATTTCTGTAGAGGTGAAGAGTATGGCAATATTGGAAGGAATTGTGTAACACAGAAGAGGACAGTAAGATGTAATAAAATAAATCGCTTAGGATAAGGTGTTAGTGAGCATCCTTACCCGACGAGAGTACGGGCCTTGCCTCACCCTCTCTCCTCTTGGTGTTTTCTTTACGGCACCTCTCTCTTACCCCTCCCCCCCGTCTTCTTTCCTCTGTATCTTCCATTTCCTCCAACCTCTCCCTTACCTTCCATCCGTTTTTTCTCACATCTTCCTCGCTAGCTCCAGTTTTTTTTACCTATATTTTCTCTTCCCTTCCTCTGTGTCACGTGTTCGTCCCCCCACCTCCTGTTCCTTCTCTTATTCATCGTTCTCTCATTATTTCTTCTTTCTTATGCCACGCGCTTCATTTCATAACCCCATTTCTACTTCATATTATAGTTTCCCATCTGATCACATGTTCTTACCATTTCCCTATCCGTTTAAACTTACCCATTTGTTTTCAGTTTTCCTCTTTTCTTTTTCCTTCTCCCTTTTTCTATTTCTTCTCATTTTTTTCAAATTTTCGTTTATCTTCCCCCTCCTCGTTTTTGTTACCGTATCACCATGCCTGCACCTTTTTCATTTTCTTTGGTTTCCCCTCTTTACATATGCGTTGTACTTTTCTGGCCATTTTCCCTTCCATTTTTTCTCTGCTCTTTCTTTCTTTTCCTCTCTTCCTTCTCTCTCTCTCTCTCTCTCTCTCTCTCTCTCTCTCTCTCTCTCTTTTCCTCTCTTCCATCTCTCTCTCTTCCTTTTCCTCACTTCCCTCTCTCCCTCTTTTTTTTTTTCTTTTTTCGCCAGCTCCCCTGCTCCTCCTGGAACCCCTCTTCGTTCACCATAACCTTCATTTCCTCATTCTTTGACACGAACACATCTCTCTTTACCTTCCTTCTCCTCCTACACATATCCTCTTGTCCTTCACTTAAATCTTTTCTTCTCATCCATTCTCATACATACACACTTTCTTACTATTTACTCCCCCCCCTTGTTTTTCTGATATCCAACCTGCTTATTTTTTTTCTTCCCATTTTCAGTAATACCATCCATTTTTCTCTTCACCTTATTCTGTCTCTTCCTTTTTTTTTTTTATGTCCATCCACCTACACCTCTTCTATTCGTATTTGTCCTATACGTGAGATTTCTCCTCTCTCTCTCTCTCTCTCTCTCTCTCTCTCTCTCTCTCTCTCTCTCTCTCTCTCACACACACACACACACACACACACACACACACACACACACCGATTTCCTTTTCCCTCTCTCATTCTCCCCCTTCCATAATTTCACATCTTTCGCCCTTCCTTCCTCTCTCATCTTCTTGCCCTTCTTTCATTTCATATCCTCTTTGTCCTTCTCTCATCTCCCCTCTTTCTCCTCCCTTCGGTCCTTCCTCCTCTCCTACCCTTCTTTCCTTTTCCCATTCTCCTTTCTCGTCGCACCCTCCAATGAAATATCTATGACATCTTTTCAGTGCTGCCTGGTGGTCCTTTGCGCCGTTTCCTACCGGCTTTGATTGGAAGGGTTTAATGGGTGGGCGGAGCCATCCTACTTGGCTACCTATGTATTTAACTCCTGAGATAGTTTCCTTCGTTGTAACCTGCTCTATTACAAACTGCCTCGAAAGGACTAATAATCTGTTGCTGTTTGCTGTCTTTTGTACTGCTGTGTTCTTCTCTTGCCTTTCTCTTCATTCCTCATTCCCTTTCTTCTCCTTCACCCTTCCCCTTTTTCTTTCTCTTTTCTCCTCTCTCCTCCTTTCTCCTATTCCCTACCCTGTCCCTTCCCGGGCTGTCTCCTTTCTCCTTGTCTTTTTCCGCTTCTCTCCTTTCCTTCTTCACTACTCTTCGTTTTTTCCTTTCATTTTTTTTCCTTCATCTCCTCTATCCTAAGCTTCACTATTTCTTGCTTCTTCTTCCTTTTCTCTCATTTTCTTCTTGCTTTCCTATCCCTTTCTCTTTCACTACTTTCCTCTCGATTCTTCGCTTATCCACTCCTCTTCCCCGTACCTTCATCTTTCCTTCTTTCCTTTCATTTCCTTATCTTCCGTGCCTGTTTTTTTTACTTCCTCATTCATTTTGTTCCTGTTATTTAGCCCTTAATCTTTCATTCTCTTCTCTCCCTTCGTCTTTGCCCTGTCTCCTTTCCTTTTTCTTCATCTCTACTTTTCCTTCCCTTCTTTTCCTCCCTTTATCCTCTCTCCGTCTTTCTCCCTCCCTGTTTCCTTTCCACCTTCGTCGTTCTCTCCCTCTCTCTTTCTTCTCTCACTTCCTTTTGCCTCTTTCTCACTTCCTCTTTCCTCTCTCATCCTCTCTTCTTTCCATTCCTCTCTCTCTCATTCTCTATCCCTTCTCTTTCCCTCCTCTGCCTTCCCTTCTTTCTCATTTCTTCTCTCCCATCTGTGGCTGGTAACCCATCCACCCATCCGTCGCCCCTCACCTGAGATTACCTGTACCACTCCATTAATTAAGGAGCAGGTGTGAGGGATCCAGCCTCCCTCTCCGGCTTCCTCTCTCTATATGCCTTCATCTCTCGCTCTTTCTCACTTTAACACCCACGATTTCACTCTGTTGAACACGCTTGCGCTCTCTCTCTCTCTCTCTCTCTCTCTCTCTCTTCTCCTTTATTTTCTCATTCTTTCATCTCCATAATTTTTCGTTAATTTTTCCTTCAGCCTTCCACCTGGTGTTTTCATTCCCCAGCGCTTACTTTCCCGATCTTTCTTTTTTCTTCAGGTTTATATCTTGGTTTTGTTTATACTACTTGCTTTCCTTGACTTATTTTCCTCATTCATATTCTTTCTTCTTTCCACGGCCCCGCTTTTCATCAGTTCTCAATTTCTTCATTGCTTCATTTTTTTCTCGAGCGCTTATATTTTCTTATTTTTACCCTTCACCCTTTCTCCTTCGCTCTCATTTCTTCGTCTTTCTACTTTCCTGTTCCCTTCCCTTTCTGCTATCCTTCCTTCCCCTCCTAACATCTCTTCCTGCCCCTTCCACCTTCCGTCTCTTTTCCTATTACAAACACTCTCCCTCCTATTTCATCTTATCTGTGCTTTATATATTATCCATTTCTTGATTTCTGTTTTACGTTCTTTCCATTACTTTTCTGTTTTCATCCTCTTCCTCATCTTTCATTTTCCCCTTTAACTCTCTCGAGTGTGTCTTGTTTTTTTTTCTTTTTCTGCCTCTGATCCTAGTCTTTTTCTCTCCATCTGGTTCCTCTCCTTCCTCATCATCCATTTTTGTCATTCCTCCTCTCTCCTTTATTCTGAACTCTCCCATTTTCCATCCATCATTCAATCCTATAACGCCCCATGAGGAGCGTAGGAACCCGGGGTTAGGCAGGTTGGTCCTGACATTTAAAATGAGGGTGACCAGCCCCACTCATCCCTGAACGGCATTACGTGAGCAATAAACCCCAACCAACCCTTGGATATAAATCTACACAGAATCCCATTGAAGCGCCTTAATTACCCACTAAACCACCAGGCGCCGTAATTTGCTTGTATGGTTACCACCCAGCGTAATAAATGGTTTCCTGGTGTACAGGAAACCATTTGGCTTGTCACTCAGTGTAGTCACCCACAGGCAGTAGGGAGGGGAAATACTGAAGGAAAGAAAGAAGAGCTACTACTGCGTTCCTTTTCCCTGTTATTAATCTCTCCACCACTACATTCTCTCCTTCCTCCACCACCTACACAACTTAATTTCATCCTTTTAGGCTGCCCACCTCTCTCCACCAATACTTTCTCTCCCTCCACCTCTTATTTCCTGTCTCTCAATTTCTCCTGCCTTCTCTTCCTTCTCACTCCGCTATTATTTCCCTCATCCCTATACTACATAATTCACCGCCTCTCTGTTACCCGTTTCTTCTCCACCTCTGTCGTCTTCCCTCATTTTGTCCGTTTATTCTCTCTCCAGTCAACCTCTCTATTCACTACAGTTTTTCCTTCTTCCATCTATTGCCATTTCTGTGCAGTCTTTATCGTAAATATATATATATATATATACAGTATAGCAGTCATTCATTACAGTCATCTTCGACGGGAGCAGTAGGTACGAAAGCATTATACCCGTATTGTGAAATTGTTTGTAGTCGGAAAAACAGTTTTGCTTCGATTCTGTACCGGTAACATAATTCTTCCATATGGATGGTTTACGGCGCTGGTGGTGTTGGAGGGACGCCTTCACGTGGTGGCCCTGTTATAACTGGTCGGTTCCACTGCCTGGCTAAACAAACGTCACTCATGTCCCTCCCTACCCCCCTGAACGGATGGTGGACTGCAGGACCAGGGGAAGTTTAGCCTGCAGTCCACCAGGATCACGTTGAGATGAGCCTCGGGGTTGCAACTACTACTACTACAACGGCAGTTCAGAACAACAATAGGTAGGTTACTGTTTACTTTCTTCTACTTTCTTCCTCCTCCTTCCATACACTTCCTTTTCCATCATTTCTCCCTCACTCCTCTCGCTTATTCTGTCATCTTTCTTCCTCAGTCCCTTCCAGTCTCTCTTCGTCCTTCTTCTCCATTCCTCTTTTCTGCCCATTCCTCCTCCCTGCCACTCCTCTTGCATCCCTCCTCCAGCTCTCTCTCCACGCACAAAACACAAACAATGATACAACCTCAGTATTCCATTCATTACTTTCCCTCCTTTCACCCTTCCTCCTTTCTCTCTCACCCTCCTCCCTGCTTCCTCTCTACTCCCTTCCCATCCCTCCTCTCTCCTTCCATCCCTTCCCTCTTGTCTCTCCTTCTCTCCTCTCCACATCTCTCCTCACCTAATCTCACCTCTCCTCTCCACATCTCTCCTCACCTAATCTCACCTCTCCTCTCCTCATTCCTCCTGCCTTTCTCTCTCCTCTCTCTCCACTTCTTTCCTCGTCCCTCCTGTCTTCTCCTTAGTCTTCCCTTCTCCACCCACCCTCTCCTCTCCTTTCCCGTCATTTCTTCTTTCCTCTCCCGTCGCTACTCCGTTCCTCCTCCCCTCCTCTCCCTTCCCTTCTCCCCTCCTTCCCCTTACCTCCTCCTCTACACTTCTCCACTTGCCTCCCCTCCCCTCCACTCCGTTGCTCTCCCCCTCTCCGTTTCTCCCTCCCTCTCTGTTTCTCTCCCCCTTCTCAATTTCACCTCTCCTCTCCGCTTCTCCATCTCTCCCGTCCACTTCTGCCCTCCCCTCCTTTTCTCCCGTCGTCCTTCCTCTCCTCCCGTCGTCCCTCCTGTCCTGCCACCCTTCCAGCCCCTCCCCTCCACTCTCTTCGTACCCTTCATATATTCTGCCCTCGTATCTCCATTTCCTTCCCCTCAGCTCTTATATTCCTCCAGTTATCATCTCATTACCCCTCTTGGTTTCCTATTGTTCCTTGTGTCTCCCCTTACCTCTCTTCCATTTTACTGTTTATTTGACATGGTCCTCTCTCTTCTTTCAAGTCTTATTCTTTCTCGTTTCCGGTTGCCCTTTCCTCTCTTACCATTTTTTCATTCCTTCCATTATATCCAACTATTTCCCCTCGTTTCCGTCTCGTTCTCAAAGATTTTCATTCATGTTCTCTCCCCTTTTCCTTCCACCAAATAAGCAAACACAACGAGAATGCCATTACCCTCATTACAGACTCTCTCTCTCTCTCTCTCTCTCTCTCAGTAAATAAGTGTAGTAAATAACATACACATAGGATGCTCTTGTATGTGTGTGTGTGTGTGTGTGTGTGTGTGTGTGTGTGTGTGTGTGTGTGTGTGTGTGTATAACGTTCGTTTTACGTTCGTTTTTAAAGGCTCCAACATGCTTGCATGTGTCGGCCTTGGTCACCTAATGGCGGCTCTCCATGCTGCACGATCCATTGCAGCCTCCCTGTTCAGTCCCTTAACCCTAAGGTCACACTTAATGACCTCGTCCCATGTCTTTCTCGGTCTACCCCTCATAACCCCACCCCCAATATTAACACTTCTCACCTTCCTCACCCAACTATCATCCCCCATCCTCTCCACATGTCCAAACCACCTCAATCTACCTCTCCTCATCACAACACCAATACACTCCAGTCCCATCCTACCTCTCAACTCTTCCATTGTAAACCCAGCCCCTCCAGGCCTTGGACGCAGGGACGCACTGCACATCCACCTAATCATTGTCATTTCTGTACGTCTGAGCCGGCGAATGTCTTCCTCCTTCACTGCCCAGGTCTCACTGCCATACAGCATTACACTCCTAACACACGCTGCATACAAAGACCCCTTAGCACGTAGGGAGAGCCCCCTCAATGTCAGGAGAGGCAAGAGCTCCCTGAACTTCTTCCAACCACTTCTCACCTTAGCCACAGAGCTAGCTCCAGCCCCACCTCCAGCACACAACATGTCTCCTAAATAACAAAACTCTTCCACACACTCAAGAGATTCACCAGCAAGTTCAATTCTTTCACGTCTGACGATCTCCACCTGCTCACCCCGGCACGCCGTACACATAAAATCAGCATTATCTCGCAGTCTACCTCTGATACCACTACATCTCTTATGCACCCATTTATCACACACACCGCACAAGATGGAATTACTTCCCACGCCCTTGTGGCAAACTGCACATGGCCACTCTCCCTCGTCTTTGACAGTACCGCCACCAACCCTAGATATCATCACTTTTGTTTTATCTGCATTTACCCTTAAACCCTTTTTGCCCCATACCATCTCTCCACTTCCTAAACCTTTCCTCCGCCTCCCTTTCATTCTCTGCAGTCAACACCAAATCATCAGCATACAACAACTCCCACGGGAGTCCGTTTCTAAAGTCACGTGAAAGGGCTTCAAGTACCATGATAAACAACATGGGACTCAAGACTGACCCCTGATGCACACCAACATTCACGGAAAACTCATCACTCAAATCTCCATTCACTCTCACCTGGGTGTGAGCACCCACATACATAGCCATAACCACCCTAACCAGCCACTCCTCCAAGCCAAGCTTTCTCATTGCCCACTTCACCACCTCTCTAGGGACTCTGTCAAAGGCCTTTTCCAAATCAACAAAAACAAAATAAAGATCCCTTCTCCTACCAATATATTTTTCCTGAAGCTGTCGAACAATGAATATGGCATCAGTGGTCCCCCTACCTGGCATAAACCCAAACTGCATCTCATCAATATTCACTCTTTCTCTAATCATACCTTCTAAAACTCTCTCCATTACCTTCATTATCTGATCTAAAAGCTTTATACCTCTATAATTCCCTCTTTCCAGGGCATCACCCTTCCCTTTACACACATTTACAATTACACTCTTCAGCCAATCATCTGGGACAACACACTCATAAATAATCCTATTTATCAGGTCAGTGACTAAACTCACCCCTATATCGCCTGAGGCCTTCAACATTTCGGCAGTCAACCCAGACACACCTGCTGCCTTCCCCACCCTCATCCTGCCTATTGCCTCACTCATAGTAGCAGTATCAATCAAAGGCCAAGGGCCAGACACTGGATCTGCTGGCTCCAAACCTTCCCTGTCCCAGTCAAACTCCTCATTCAACAACCGGTTATAATGCTCTCTCCATGCATCTTTAATATCCTCATTGTTCACCACTACCCTTCCTTCATCATTCTTCACACACTGCTCACCTATGATATCCCGATTATCCCTCTTCACCTGACCTGCCACCCTAAATATATTTTTCCTTTCCCCATGATTTAGGTTATCAAGTAATTGTCTCTGTGACTCAGACTTTGCCCTGTATACCTCTCTCCTAGCCCTACGCTTGGCAGCCAAATATTCCTCTTTGCTACCACCCTTCTTCCATTCCCGGAAAAGCCTTCTTTTCTCCTTAATTGCAGCTTCTACACCCTCATCCCACCACCAAGTTACTTTATGTCTTGGTGGTCCTCTTGTCCAGCCGCATGTTACATCAGTAACTCTCAAGAAATTGTTCTTGAGGGCTCTGTACTGTTCATTAACGCCTCTGTCTACAGCTCCCTGTTCAGCCACCACTCTCCTCAACTCGCTATAGAAGGCATCCCTTACTACTTGGTTTTTCAGCTTCCATATTTTCCTCCTAGGTACATAAGTCCTCTTTTTCATCATTTGTTCTTTAAGCACCATATCACAAATCAATAGTTTGTGCTGCTGCACACACTCCTCACTTCCTATAACTTTAACATCCCTCACTAACCTCCTATCGGCCCTCCTAACCAGAAAATAATCTATCTGACTGCTATTTCCCCCAGACTCATACGTAATTAACCTACTGTCTCTTTTCCTAAAATATGTGTTGCACACAATCATGTCCGTTGCCTCCCCAAACTCGAGTATCCTTTCCCCTTCTGCATTCCTTAGACCATATGCACATCCCCCATGCACTCCTTCATAACCTTGGGCTGCTTCACCTACATGACCATTTAAGTCCCCTCCCAAAATCACTATCTCATCATCCCGCATACCACCCACTACACGTATTAAATCATCCCAAAATCTATCTTTCTCTGATTCATCCAATCCTGCCTGTGGAGCATATGCCGATATAATCACAGCTATCTTTCTTCCCAACAGAATTTTCACAACCAATATCCTATCGCTTACTCTCAAAACATTCATAACATATTCCACCCATTTCTCCGCAACCATCACACCAACACCTCCATATCCGTCTGTCCTCCCCTGCCAAAACAACTTATAGCAACAGTCCTTCCCAACAATCTTTCTGGCTGATCCACCCCTGTACCGGACTTCCTGCAAACACGCCACGTCCACCCACCTCCTACTGAATGCCTCAACGACTTCCTCTGCTCTTCCCCTCAAACTTTCCACATTCCATGAACCCACCCTCATCCCCATGGGTGATTTACTGTCCTCAGGCTTGCTTTGAAACCTTTTTTGTTTTGTCATCTTCAGTATTAATAAATGGGGACAGACACAGCACAGGTCCCACTCACCGCACAGTCCCAGGTCCAGGCAATGGATCTGGGACCCCTAGCCCACCAGCTTACCAGTGGCTGTGGTAGTGGCCTCGGGGCACCCTGCCAGGACAGCTGCAGGGACACCCTCCAAGCGCGTCTTGGCACTGCAACTATCCCGCCATTATACACCCACTGATAGGGCAGCCTCCTGGGACGCTACTCCCAGGTTCGGGCCCCTCTCTATTGGGCGGAAGCGGCAGCCTAGGAACCGCAATGCCCTGTACCCTCTAGCACAGGCCCGAGCCCCATCTCGCCCTGGACCCATGATCTATGCCGGCGGAACCCCCGCCACGCCTCCCCCCAGAAGTCCGCCACTAGGTAGCGGGGGCAAAGTTTTCTGGCCGCATGCCCTTGCTGGCGCCAACCCCTGTAGCGTAGTGGGATACGTTGTGTGAAATGTAAAGTGCATGTGGTGTAGTGCATAGATAGTTAGAGGAAATGTTTGGGAGAGTATGCTGGTCTACTCTCCATGTTACTGTCACACTGAAAAGGTCAGCAAAGGGGGATGGTTAGATAGCTAGTGAAACAAGAGCTCCAGCTCTCCCTATCACCACCATTCCCATTCCCCTCGGGAGTACTACCCTGTTCGGCCCGTGCTATATATAAATATATATATATATATATATATATATATATATATAAATATATATATATATATATATATATATATATATATATATATATATATATATATATTGTGTGTGTGTGTGGAGAGAGAGAGAGAGAGAGAGAGAGAGAGAGAGAGAGAGAGAGAACGTTTTTAATGCTCTCGCCGGGAATCAACTCAAGACTCCACGCACAAAACACTAACAATGATACAACCTCAGTATTCCATTCATTACTTTCCCTCCTTTCACCCTTCCTCCTTTCCCTCTCACCCTCCTCCCTGCTTCCTCTCTACTCCCTTCCCACCCCTCCTTTCTCCTCCCATCCCTTCCCTCTTGGCACTGATATCACTATACCATGGTGTAATAAAAGTTAAGCCACCCGAATCCTATGAAGAACCAGACAAATCCATTATGGGAGGATATGCTTCAAACCATTCCCATGATGACACACTCCGCTCCACAGTTCCAGCGAGATAGCGCTTACATAAATCTCACTGGCCCTCTACCTACATCACATCCTCTACTTCCCAGTCTCTTAGCCATTCCAACCCTACTCTCCCCCCCACTCTGCACTTCCCACATACCTTTCCCATAACTCGCCCTCTTCTCTGTTCCTCTTCATCTCTCCGCCCACCCTTTCCCAGCTGCCCACATCCCCTCTCTTCATCCCTTCCTTCCCCTCCCCACACCTTCCTCCCGGCCCCTCATTTCTATATACACGCACTCCCCACACCCCACTCCCCACATCCCACTTTCCAGTCACCCTTTCCCATTTCCAGTCATCGCGTCCTTACTCACCCATCCTCTATCGCCCATTCTCACCTCCATCCCCTTCCCCTACCCATACCCATACCCCACCACCCACTTACACCCCCACCCCCACCCTCTCTTGTACCATCGACTTCCACCCCCCAAGTCCCTCCCCCTCGCCCATGTCCCACCTACACCGTATTCCCCCTCCCCTTCCTTCACCTCCTGCTCACACCATATTCCCCCCTCCCCCTTCCCCACCACCAACTCATACCCCTACCCCCACACCCACCCAGTAACTAGGCAGCACTCATGTCCCTCTCATTGGCTCACTTCTAATTGAATTTTACTCGGCTCGCGAATCTTTCTCATTTAATTTGATAAACCCCGCCTTTAAAAAAGCACGCAGTGTTTAGACCTCTGTAATTGTCAACGCTTGCTTGCCCTGCGTGTGTGTGTGTGTGTGTGTGTGTGTGTGTGTGTGTGTGTGTGTGTGTGTGTGTGTGTGTGTGTGTGTGTGTGTGTGTGTGTGTGTGTGTGTGTGTGTGTGTGTGTGTGTGTGTGTGTGTGTGTGTGTGTGTGTGTGTGCGTGTGTGTGTGTGTGTGTGTGTGTGTGTGTGTGTGTGTGTGTGTGTGTGTGTGTGTGTGTGTGTGTGAATATGTTTTTAGGTTGTGTGAAGGGAAGCGAGGGTAAGTTTCTTTGGTTTATGTGTCAATGGTTAAAGTTTTATTTTCGTGTTTTTAAATTCAGAAAAACGTAACAGTGAATGCGCTTGGTCTGTGTGTGTGAATGTTTTTATATCTTGGTTTGTGTGTGAGATTGTCGTTGTATTTTTAGGCGCACGTAATTGTGCATGGTTCGTGTGTGTGTGTGTGTGTGTGTGTGTGTGTGTGTGTGTGTGTGTGTGTGTGTGTGTGTGCAGTATTAGCGTGGCAGTGCGTAATGGTGCAGCGAGCCGTCTAGATATAATACCCAGCTCTCATCCACCTGGGGGCCGTATATTTGGTAGGATCATGCTCCACCGCCAGGCTCCATGCTGCCCCTTTACGTTACACCGTCACGCTTCATACTGCTTCACTAACCATCTTTATGCTTCACGGTCACGCTTAATAGTATTAAATACGTCACGAGGTTCAACCATGCGCCGTATTTTGTGGTACATTGTGTTAGACTATGCTTATTGCTTTCGCCAACGAAGTTGGAGGAGGTTATACTGTATGTTCACCAGTGTCTGTCTCGTTGTCTGCACACAAGATGTTTCAGAAAGCTGTTGTCGGATTTCAGTGAAATCTGTTGGATAGGTGAGCATTAGGTCAAGGTAAGGTGTATTAGATTTTGAGGTACATTCGGATCCAGGTGCTGGAATAAATAATAAATTTTACTGGCGTTGGTGGAGGTATGTCTATTCTGATTTTATGTTACAGAGTAAACTAAGACCGTAGAATTAATTACCTCCGCCAAATATCTTGGACGGTGGTTGGCCTGCAAATAATGAATTATATTGGCGTTGGAGGTATGGGCTCTGTGAGTGCTTTCAAGTTTACGGTATACATCGCGTTCACTCTCCACAGTGCTTCATTGTGTCCTTTTATGCTCAGCAGTCGCCTCTAATGAAACATATTGTTTCACTAATGTTAGCTTTGCTCTTTATTATAATGTACTGCATAATGCTTCTCCACCTTGCTGTAGTATGTTCCATTATGCTGAGTTATCCTATGTTCCAGTCATATTTCATTTTATTTCTTCATGCTCCACGCTCACGCTCTATACTGTCCACTTATACTCCGCTGTTACATTCCATACGTCTCCACTGGACCCCTTTATATTTTACAGCCAAACTCAGTAGTGCACATTTTAGTCTAATAGGCTACTAAACTTAACTATTCTGCATTATGCTTCCTGCTCCGTAGGGCTCCATTAAGCCTCACTGTCCGCTACAGTGTTCCACTGTTGCTCTCCATAATACATATTTTACCGGTGCTTCTACGCTATCCTCAGTTGTGCACAGGGCAGTGTTTCACTGTGCCTCATTAGGTTATGTTTCACCAAACTTTGCAGTACATATCACTTATTAGACTTATCTGCACCTTGCTCCTTATTTTGCTATGCTCCTTTCAGTATTATTCACTGTCATGCTTCATATTGCTTCACTTGCCCTCACTGGCCTCCTCCGCTTGCCCTCATTAGGCTGCTTTATGTTCCACCACCGTGCTTCAAACAGCACTCCTAGACTCCTCTATGCTCCACAGTCACACTTCATACTTCTTCACTAGGCTCCACTATGTTCATCTTGATTTGTTCCACCAACATGCTCTCCCCTGGGCATATCCTTCTTACAGATCTATTCCCCATTTTAATCCACTCTTGGACTCCTCTAAATATTTCGTCGTGTTCCATTACAATATCATTATATCATCATAAATAATTATAGTTCCTGCTCCACTGAACACATGTTACTGATTATGATCCTCGTATATAAACTTCCACATACACCTCTAGGCTCCATATAGCTAAAATACTACCCGTCACCACTCCACTGTTGACCTTTACTATGAACCATGCTCACAACCATTACAATCTTTCATGTTGTTGTAAGCTTTGCAACGCTGTTATGCTTCGTTATGCCACCCCTTCCACCCTTCAGGTTGCACTACCCCTCCTCTCTGCACACTCCATACTCTTTCACTCCACCTCACTCAACACTCCATACTCTTTCACTCCACCTCACTCCACACTCCATACGTTTTCATTCTACATCCCGTACTACTTCACTCCACCCCATTCCATGTCCCATACTACTTCATTCCACCTCACCCCACATCCCATACTCCTTCACTCCACCTCACTTCACAACTCATTTTCCACCAGCCCAGTTCACTACACATCTCATATCCCCATTGATAATTTACCACCACATTCATTCACTCCACCTCGCTTTCACATTTCATATATAAACACAGTTTTTCTCCTTATTCCCCTCTCTCCTTAGTCAGTGATTTTTCATCTCTCCCAGTCCTACTTACTCCCACTATTCTGCTGTCTACTCCTATTCCCTGTCTCCACCACACTCCACAGTCCCTCACTCCGCATAATGCATTCCATCTCCACAGTTCTATACCTCGACCAGTTAGTAAAATCGTGCACTCCTCAAATCCATTTCTTTCCCGTTCTATCTTCTTTCAGTCGACCCTACTCCATATTTCCATTGTCCCCATGAGACATTCCACCACCACACTGAGATGTGTGTGTGTGTGTGTGTGTGTGTGTGTGTGTGTGTGTTGTGCCACTGTGTGCGTGTGTGTATGTAGGCATAATGCCTACATACACACTCATGGTCTGTCCTGGTTTGTGATTAATGATGATTATACAACCTCTCTTCCCCTCCCCCTTTACATCCTTCTCTCTTCCCCGTCCTTCTCATTCTTCCCTCCCTCCATCCCTCCATTGTCTCCTTTTCTCCCTCCTCTCTTCTTCCTCTCTTCTCTCTTCTTCCTCTTTCTTTTCTGTTTTCTCTTCCTCTTTTTTCTTCCATTTCATTAATTTCTTTTCATGTCATTACTCTTTTCCCTACCTATTGCCTTTGTCCCTTCCTCCCATTCTCCTTGTCTTTCCTTTCCTCATTCTATCTATTTTCCTTCCCTCTTTATCTTCCTTTTTTTTTTCCTTCATGTCTTTCCTCCCTTTTCCCTTTGTTACGTCTGTTCTGTTAGTCTTGCTGTCTTGCATCTTAGTATTTCCATCTGCACGTGTTTTCTGTTTCCCTCTTTTACTTAATCTTGTAAATTCTTATGTAATACTCTCTCTCTCTCTCTCTCTCTCTCTCTCTCTCTCTCTCTCTCTCTCTCAGTACCTCACTTTCTCCATGCCATCCTTTCACTTCCATGGTTTTTTTGTTTTTTTTAATGTCCGCCTCCACCAGTTTCTCTCCACCCTAACTGCCTGTTCTCATTTTTTCTTCCTCCTCCCTGCCTTCCATCCTTGTCTCTGTTTCTTCCTCGACCCCTCACTTTCTGTCTTAGCCTCTCTTTTATGTTTCGCTCTTTCTCTGATGTTCTGTTTCCTACCCTCCTTGCAGACCTCCCTGTCTTTCTGCCTACCACCCTTTTTACCTCACTACCTACCACCTTACCATCTTCCCATTTTTCCTATCTGTCTTCCCATCGCGTTCCCTACATCCATCCCACCTGCCATTCCTAATATACACCCCTACCACTCCAGCTGCTTTACTCCTTGTTTTCTTGCTTGCCTTTCTCTCTACTTTTTTTCTTTTCTGTTTACTTATTTTCCTGCCTTCCTACTGTCTATATCTGTCTTCTTGCCCCTTTCCTTATTTTTTCTCTGGTTTTTCTTTGCCACCTCTTCTATTCCCTGTTTGCCTCCCTGTTATTCCCATCCTCCCTCCCTTACCTGCCTACTTACCTATTCACTAACCTACCCACCTACTTACCTAATCACTTACGTACCTACCTACTTACCTGTTCACTTACCTACCTACCTACCTGCCTGCCTACCTACCAACTTCCCCACTTACCTACCTACCTACCGACCTTCCTCTCAACATTGCTTTCTCGGTGCTTTCTCTTTCCCCACTCACACATTTCCGTAATTGTCTCCCTTCCTACCTACCTCTCCCTTCCTCCAGTTCCTTCTCAACTTTCCTCCATATCTGCCTCCTCCTCCTCCCTCTATTGCCTTATATTCCTCTCTCCCTACTACCCTTCCCTGCCTCCCTCTTTCCCTTGCCATCATGCCTACCTCGCTTCCCTGCCTTCCCATCCTCCTTGCTTATCTCCTTTCCCCGATCACTCCGTCATCCTCCATTCCCGTCCTTCCTGCCTGCCTCCCTTCCCTTCCTTCCTGCCTACCTCCCTTCCCTGCCTCTCTCCCTCCCTTTCCTTCCCTCCCTCCCTTTCCTTCCCTCCCTCCCTGCATATCTCCATTCCTTGCCTCCCTCCCTGCCTGCCGTGCCTGGGTGCCTTCTGGTGTGTGGGCTGAGTGATAGTTTAATACTGCATGATAATCACACCCCCTCGCCACTCCGCCTTCCCTCCTGCTGCCTGTAACCTGCACCACTCACACACACACACACACACACACACACACACACACACACACACACACACACACACACACACACACGCAATACCACAGTAACAATCGCTGCAACACCCTTGGATTGTGATCGTAGAGAGAGAGAGAGAGAGAGAGAGAGGACAACATCCACTAAAGACTACTAGAAAAAAAACACGCTAGCGCGCGCACACACACACACACACACACACACACACACACACACACACACACACACACACACACACACACACACACACACACACACACACACACACACACACACACACACACACACACACACACGAGAGCGCGCGCATGCACATTACCAGAGAGAGAGAGAGAGAGAGAGAGAGAGTTTACTTGTATGTTGGAATGTGTATGTCTAAGTTGTTCCTTTCGGTAATTCGTTTGCTTCATGAGTATACAGTAGGAGAGAGAGAGAGAGAGAGAGAGAGAGAGAGAGAGAGAGAGAGAGAGAGAGAGAGAGAGAGAGAGAGAGAGAGAGAGAGAGAGAGACTTTCATATCCTTATCGTCAGCTCGGAGAATTAATGATAATAGTCATTGTATTCTTAGTTACAGTCTCGACAGGACCATCACGCTTGTCTGGTACCGTCTGCACTCCTTTGTACTCTCACACCCACTCAGGCAGCAGCATGTATTACCACCACTAGAACACGCAGATAAAAGGATCGTGGTTAGAAGGAGTTAGAGGGAAGGGGAACTCTCTCTCTCTCTCTCTCTCTCTCTCTCTGACACACACACACACACACACACACATACACCGAGCGAAATAATATCCCGTTTGCAGTCGTGTGCACGGGTGTAAGAATTATCTTTGGTATCAGGAATGAAATAAAAGACGCCACCGTAATGAATGCGTCTATAGAATTTATATCCAAGACCTTCATTTTAAGAGTCCTTTTCTTTCCTGAATAAAACAGGAAATGGCAAGATAAACCAAGGGAAAAATCGTACTTAAAGGTTTAATTCCATCTTTTATCATATCCATGACGTCAATGGAAACTGTATTTTTTTGGTGGTCTCTGTTTTCGTCATTATTTCCTTCTTTCATTTTCCCTTTTCGTCTCATTAACACAAACTTGGGTAATTTAGCGGGTCCTGATTTGTTTGTCCTAACGCATTGAGTTCGGTGACTTATTTTTCTGTTTTTCCAGCAAATCCTGGCGGTATTTGCTTAGGAGACTCCCAAAGTAATGAATGGGTCAATGAAGGCTGTATATCACTCCTCAGTTTCGAACAGTGTCTTCTAAAGTTTATCACATAGCCAGGGATATGAAGAACAAAAAAAAAAAAAAAAGAAAGAAAGAAAAAGAAAGAAAAATAGCCCCCTGATTGGATGGATTAATCTTTTCCATCAGTGTTCACGTTCCGTACACCTAAAGCCATTTTTATTTTGTCATTCCTCAATTAACTCTTTTTAAAGTCAGTCACAGGTCTGTCCTCTTTTCTCTTTTTCGGTTCACAACAATTTCTATATCATTCATATTTCCATTTTATCATCATCTCGTCGTCGTCCTCCTGAGTTATGTTTTAATGAGTCTTCCCATCTGTTAACATCAGTGTTTGCTACACCAGGGCTTGTTTTTAAAAAATTCCCGTTATCTCCAGTTTCCCCATGTTGTATTCTCTATAATTTCAAACCTAATCACATTCCTATTACAGTATTTCTCTGTGTAGTGTTCCAGAGATATTCCAAGTTTCCCCTAGTCACGCATTTCCCCATTTTTCCATGAACAGGTTATGTACTATACGATTTTTACTCTAACTTGGCCCAGATTTTCGTTCTTTCGCAGCCTATATCACGCAGGTCATTGGCAGAAAAAGACAATGCTACTGCTCTACATCCTCTCCATAGCACTTCTTCATAACTAGCATCATATTCCAGTGTAAATATCTTGTTGCAGGTCAGTATTCAAGATGGAGAGACTGCAATTTTAGGCCAAGTTAGAGTAAAAAGGGTATAGTCGTTCCCCAGCAAAGGCCATTCAATTTCCCTTTTTGTGCCTGTTCCTCCCCATCGCAGACAGACGTCTTTTCAAGCCGCATAAATCGATTGGCAGTGGCGGTAATAAACTGTGGGCCGTGTTCTTAGTGGCATAGGAGTCGTAGCGTCTTTTCTTTACTGACTTATTTTGTATTTTATCCCATAACACTGTCTTGGTGTTTATGAGGTTGTAATATTGATATAGTATGCATCGGTAACACATAAGAAGTGTTAAGAAATCTCCACAGCCACTTTGAATACGATATTTTAACAAGGATTCCCATAATAATAATAATAATAATAATAATAATAATAAATGGTGGGTATAATACTCCTATCTTTAGTTTCTGAATACCTCCAGTTTTTTTCATAGGAATTCAGTAGCGCTGGAAACACAATTGCACCTTTAGTATTACAAGAATGGCGGCATTATTCATACACAGTACAAATTACATCAGCAGAAAGTGTGAACTTTCTGTAGAGCAGTGAAATCATGATTCCTGAATATCCGTTCCCCTCACTTACCTGTACCACGAATCACTCACCTATGCAGCCCAGGAGACCACTTCATACATTATTTTTGCAATCAATACGCCCTCCTTAACGTATTCTCTCTGTCACACACACACACACACACACACACACACACACACACACACACACACACACACACACACACACACACACACACACACACATACACACACACACACACACACACACTTCTGTTCTAATGGTTCTTACACAAGTGACTTTGAACCCATTGCGTCACTGCACATCCACTTCACTCGTTCCCCTTTAGTTCAGCACACAACTTAACTCAGGGTAATCATTCAACTCTTTCACCTGTGCCATTCCTGCCTTCACTTTTCACACACACACACAAAAGAAAAAAAAGAAAAAAATAGAGTGGTGTTAAAAATATTTGTATGTGGAAACTGCCCTACAGGTATGGTATTAAATATATGTGTTTGGCGACAACGTTATACAGTATTGTCTAGCTCAAATAATATTCAAACACCAGTTTGTGTGTGTGTTTGTGTGTGTGTGTGTGTGTGTGTGTGTGTGTGTGTGTGTGTGTGTGTGTGTGTGTTAACGTGGACGCAGTATATGACAGCATACACAGAAATACTACACATGCTCACATAGGCGCACTCACCAAGAGCACAACACACACACACACACACACACACACACACACACACACGCGCGCGCGCGCGAATATAGAGGTGGAGTCAGCCTATCAACCAGGCAGTCTAATGTAATGGATAGAGAGGCAGTTCGGAGCTGGGAGGCCGGAAAGCAGGAAGTGAGGCAGGCAGGCAGGCAGATAGGCAATATGGTAGGCGGAGTGGGAGGCAGAGATGACTGGAAGGTAGGCATAAGGGATGGGAATAGTTCTGTGGCATAAAACTAATTTCTGTGGGAGGCAGGTCGACAGCCAGGTTGGGGGGAAGGGAGGAAGTCAGGCAGTGTGGGTGAGGGGAGCGGGAATTTCTGTGGGACTGTCCATTTCTTTGTCATGCATGCCATGTGGTAGGTAGAGTGGTAGGTTGATGTAGATGGGAAGGTAGCCAGGATGGTTGGGAGTTCTGTGAAATGAGACTAATCTCTGTGGGAGGCAGACACACAAACAGGCAGTTTAATAGGTAGCCAGGGGTAGGCAGAGGTAGACGGGAATGTAGGCAGCGGAGGGGGAGAGGCGTTCATTTCTCTGGGATGAGGTCAATCATGTTGGAGGCAGGCACATTGGCAGAATATGATCGCTGGGGAGGCAGGGAGACTGGGAGGCAAAGAAATGTAGCGATAGGTAGCCAGCGTATGTGGGTGTCTCTGTGAGTAAACGTGGGTGTGGAGTGGGTGTTGAGGAGGAGGGACGATTTCTGTGGGATGAGGCCAGTCTTTGTCGGAGGCGGGCACACAGACAGACAGACAGAATGGTGGGCAAAGTGGGAATATGACAAGGTGAGACAGAGATGAATGTTAACTTATGCAGGGGAGGCATTTTTATCAAAGACTGGTGTTTAATAGGCTGGTAGGAAGGAAGGCATTGCATTTTACTGAGGCAGGGTATTGGATGTACTGTTAAGGCTGACGGGGTGGACGACAAGCAGTCGTGAGCAGAAAAAGCTAGATATGAGTTGAAGAGAGACAGAGACAGAGAAACAGACAGAAAGAACCTAGAGACAGACAGGGATGGCGCAGGGCAAACAAGGTGAGATAGGAGCAAGGCAGACAGGCAAGAATGGGGCAGAAAGAGAGAGTGAGGGGTAGAAGGGGTGAAACAGAGCACAGCTAAATAGGCAAGGGTGAGGCAGGGAGAAGGGTGGGGTGATGCAGTGCACAGACAAACAGGCAGAGGTGAGACAGAGAGGGGGCGGTAGGGTGGCAGAGAGAAGGTGAGTTGCAGTATGACACAGACAGGAGATGAGACAGAAAAGTTGGGGTGAGGTAGGACATAGACATACATGGATGAGACAAGGTGGGGTGAGCAAGCGAGAGATGGGGGAGGGGGGGTAAAGTAGAGCACACACACACACACACACACACACACACACACACACACACAGGCAAAGGTGAGGCAGGACACACACAAGGAGGGGTGAGGCAGGACAAATACAAGCAGCGGTGAGGGAGGATACAAACAGGCAGGGGTAAGGCAAGACACAAACAGCCAGGGAAGCAGCAGGACATGCAAACAGGCAGGGGAGAAGCAGGACACACACAAACTGGCAGGGGAGGGGTAGGACACACACACAGGCAGGGGTGAGGCAGGACACACACACAGGCAGGGGTGAGGCAGGACACAAACAGGGAGGGGTGAGGCAGGACACAAACAGGGAGGGGTGAGGCAGGACACACACAAACAGGCGGGGGAGAGGCAGGACAAACATAGATAGGACAGATAAACAGACAGGGGAGAAACAGGACACACATAAACAGGCAGGGGAGAGGCAGGACACACACAAACAAGCAAGGGTGAGGCAGGACACACAAACAGGCAGGGATGAGGCAGTGAGGGTGGGGTAAGGGGGCTGCCTACACCTGAAGCCAAATGGGTTCTTATGCAAGTTACCAATTTCTGTGTTGTGTGCAAAGAGAGAGAGAGAGAGAGAGAGAGAGAGAGAGAGAGAGAGAGAGAGAGAGAGAGAGAGAGAGAGAGAGAGAGAGAGAGAATGGTCATGTGCATGTTTGTTGTGTACACACTGTGTGAGTCTGTGGTGTTCGTACATGTGTGTGTTACCCAGGAATGAGGTTATGCATGTTTGTAGTGTGTACATGTTCGTGTGCATTGTGTCGTGTGTGTGTGTGTTAGTGTATATGTGTGTGTGTGTGTGTGTGTGTGTGTGTTAGTGTGTGTGTGTGTGTGTGTGTGTGTGTGTGTGTGTGTGTGTGTGTGTGTGTGTGTGTGTGTGTGTGTGTGTGTGTGTGTGTGTGTGTGTGTGTGTGTGTTAGTGTATATGTGTGTGTGTGTGTGTGTGTGTGTGTGTGTGTGTGTGTGTGTGTGTGTGTGTGTGTGTGTGTGTGTGTGTGTGTGTGTGTGTGTGTGTGTGTGTGTGCGTGTGCGCGCGCGCACTGGTGTGTGTGAGAGATCGTGGTATTAATATCTTTATGCCTGTGTGGTTGCTGGTGCTTGTGCGTGTGGGTACACCGTACCACACATGGCGTTAGGTTTTGCAGAGTGTTAGTCGACAAAAATCTGTAGGCTTTAACTTTGTGTATGTGTGTGTGTGTGTGTGTGTTTGTGGCTTTAATGTCTTTATGCCTGTGTGGTTGTTGGTGCTTGTTCTTGTGTATATACCGTACCGCACATGGCGTTAGATTTTGCAGAGAATTAGTCTACAAATATCTTTTACGGTGTGTGTGTGTGTGTGTGTGTGTGTGTGTGTGTGTGTGTGTGTGTGTGTGTGTGTGTGTGTGTGTGTGTGTGTGTGTGTGTGTGTGTGTGTGTGTGTTATGCTTTCAGAATTTGTGCAAGTTCTGTTTCATCTCAGTTTTTCCTTTCTCTTCCCTCTCCACGTTTTCATTTTCTCTCCACCTTTCTTACCGTTGCATATGCATCACCCAGCTTGTTTCAGGAAGCTACGCAAATATATAAATTAATCTACTTCTGGAATCACCGAAGAAACAGTTTATTTTTTTTCCTTTTCTCCGTAACTTATGATCTTGATGGTTGCGTGGTGATGGATGTCAGGGTTATGTAAGTGCGACAGTTTTGATGCAGTATTACCGCTACTTATCAGATGAGTTTTTGTCATTTTGAGGTTTTTGAGAGCTAGAGATTCTTTTTTTTTTTTTTTAGAACTGGTATTTTTATGAAACAAGATTAATCATTTTTATTCATTTTCCTCTAATCCTTTTCCTTTTTCATTTTCCTCTTTATATCCTCGCACTCCACATTCCTATCCATGCCATGGCTTTTCC
>NC_136982.1:24328795-24348795 GCF_032717465.1 Coenobita brevimanus
CCCCCTAACTCGCTCTCTGTTGCTATCCCTCACCCTCTGTCTCACCGTCCCTCTCCCCGTCCCTTCCCAATTGCACAATGATTGTCTGCAAGTGACCAATTTCGCTATGCATCGAACTGAAAGAGTGGGAATGTTGGGGGAAATGTATCAAAATGTATTGGAGAAGGGTGGGTGCTGGTGGTGTATGAATGTATGTAAATTGTGTGATAGTAGAGTGGGGTGGTTGGTGTGTTTTGTTTGCACGTATGTAAAATGTATTGGAGATGGGTGGGTGTTCGTGGTATATGTATGGATATACGTGAAATGTATGGTAGAGGGGTGGTGTTTTGTGGTGTATTAATGTAACATGTATATCAGACTAGTGGGTGTTAATGGTGTATGTATGCATGTATATAATTATGGTAGAGTGGTGGGTGGCCAGTGGTCTATGCATATATGTATGTAAAATGTGTGGGAGAGAGGTGGGTTGTTTTTTATACAGTAAAGTAAGTGGTGTCAGGCATAACAAACCTCGCCGATCGCAGTTATTTTATTTTCAACTGTTTACAAGTTAAAGCTCACTGAAAATCCGTGATTTTGAATTTGACCTTTCAGAATCACTCAGGGTCAAAAGTCATGGTGCCCCATGAAAGCTCATACCGTATGAAACTTCCTATATCTGGATAATACAGCCAGTTTCGAGTTATAGCCCGCTGAATATCCTTGACCTTGAGTCTGACCTTTCAGGGTCACTTAAGGTCAAAGGTCATGGTACCACTGAAAAACCCAGATGGGACTTCCTATATTTTGATACATGTAACAGTAAATATCTATCTTCAACCAGTTTCGAGCTGTAGCCCCCTGAATAACCGTCACCTTGAGTTTGACCTTTAAGGTCACTTAAGATCAAAGGTCACGGTTCAAGTTAAAAGCCAACATGGGACTTCCTATATATTGATAATAGTAAATGTCTATCTGCAGCCAGTTTCTGTGACCTTGAGTTTGACTTTTCAGGGTCACTCAAGGTCAAAGATCTTGGTGCCAAATGAAAACCCATATGGGAGTTCCTGTATGTTGATAATAGTAAACATCTCTGTCTTCAACCGGTCTCAGGTTATAGCCCTCTGATAATCCGTGACCTTGATTTTGACCTTTCAGGGTCTCCTGATTACCTCCAAACTTTAATCACTTCCTATTGGGACCAGTGCCCACGTATCCTGAAAGTTTAATGTAATTTCATTCTGCCGTTTTTCCGTAATGTTCCTAACAAACGAAGAAACAAAGAAACGACAAAAAACAATACCTCGCCGGACTCCGTCCGGGCGAGGTTAAAAAGAATACGTGAATATTAAGTCTCAGGTATACGATGTCTGCCGTCTATTTATCTGTCCTGACGTCCATTTGCAGGCCAGTATCTATGGGACGTGGTTGGGTGGTTACGGTAGTGGCCTATGCATGTGTTTGTGTATCTTAGGGCCTTTGGTAGCTGGCGGTTGCGGAATATACATTATCGTGTAATGTAATTGTCTGTCGTATCTGTCAGTACCGTATCGGTTTGTCAGTCAGCAGATGATCAAGGAGTGGAGTCAACAAGAATAGATGTGAAAATTCAATGTGTATTCTCACCCTCGAGCAGGAGTGATTAATTTCTTCAACCCGAGGACGTAATATCTGTATTCTTGCTATCCAAGCAATATTATTTAGCGTAGGAGATCTTTTTCGAACCGGCGGGGTTAGATACAGCTGGCATCTATCCCTTCACCACAAACGTCTCCCATGAGTTGAAGAAAATCGCCCCCCCCCAAAAAAAAAAAAAAAAAAAAAAAACAGCATAGTGTATATACTTCATCTTACTGGAGTCGTGTTAATCTCACTTCAGTAAGGTGTCTCTTTTGTTTTTGTTTTTTTATTCTTGGTAACAACACACGGTTTTATTTACTTAGGACAGACCTCTCTTAGTTAAAGAGTTAATGAAGGGTGCATTGAACTCTCCCATTTCGAAAAGTCTTTGTAAAGGTGAATTCATTTATGGGTCAGTAGCAAGAATAGCCCAAACTATCAAAGACGTCGCCGAGTTCAATAAGTTAAGCCTGGACGTCCTAGAGTGAGAGTAGGATAGAGGAGGGGAGTGATATGGTGTGGTGTCTGCAGTGAGGTCAACCGTTTATTGTTATTAGTCATGCCTTTATGCTCTGTACTGCTCATGTAAGGTAGCAGTTTGTGTAGCTTGATCTAGCCTGCCTTCTTTATATTTTGTCTCCTGTTCTCTCCTCTCCTGTCGTCCTCATTTTTTTTCTCGTCTCCTTTCTCTTTTCTCCTCTTTTGTTTTCCTCTTTCTTCTGTCCTTCTCTATCTCTTTATACTTATCTCTTCTCTAACACCGAAGAACAATAGTAAGTTAAGTACCGGTAGCTTTTTATTCCCCCCCCCCCTCTCTCTCTCTCTCTCTCGTCTCTTTGTTTGATAAAATTGTACCTGAGCATGCATCTCTGCTTGTGGCAGTGCTGAGTAACCTGAGAGTCAGCCTTACACTACTGAACAATATGATAGGAAATGAAATATCGCTGTTGAAGTAAGGCATATTATACAGTATGTTTACCCCTTCAGTGGTGATACTTTTCCTTTCTGCTCTTAACACATTAGGTGGCTTTACACTGAATGATAAACCAAATGGTTTCCTGTTACTCGGGAAAGCATTTGCAACGCTGGGTGGCAACCATATATTCATATAATGGGATGATGTGGAGTCTGCTATGGTGCCCCTGTTAAATGAGTGGAGACAAATGCAACGTCCGTCCTAGAACCGAACCTCCAAACTCTCCCTGTGCTTCCTTTTGATGAGGTGCTGTCTGCCACAAGGACTGCACGGTACTGCCTTGCAGGGGCGATTGCTTGACTGCGGCTGATGGCTCCGCTCAGACAGCCAGACCGGGGTTATTCAACAACAGCAACAGCAACAACAACAACCCCTTCATTAAAGGGACGTCTTTTATATATATTCTTGTTACCACCAGAATTTAATTGAGTTGTGAAGAGACACGTTGCGGTGAAAGGGTTACTGAAGGGTAGGTGCGACTCTTTCACTTTCAAAAGTATCTTCGAAAGTAGATGAAATCGAGATAGCAATAGTAAAAGAAATGGCGTATTCGGGCCGAAGGGGTTAAATGACTCAAAATGGAAAGAACCAGGAAGGCAACAGCATTTTTTTTTATTATTGTATACATGGCTGCTTTTTGTTACCGTCATGAGGTCATGAGGAACCTCCTTTTAATTTTGTTTTTATTTTTTTTTCACTGATACTACTGTTATTACTTAACTCCTCACGCAAAAGGCAGGATAGCCATTTGTATCCCAGCTACTGTATTTTTTTCCTCTGGAACCACTCTCTCTCTCTCTCTCTCTCTCTCTATTCCGGTGTATATATAGATTATATCATATATACAGTATATATACATATCCGGGTATCTGAGGAGCGGTCCCTTCTACCCTTAGAGGCTTAGATACGATTAAATGTGTGTGTGTGGATGAGTAAATTGGTGAGCGTGTCGTCTTGTCTTGGCTACCCCCATTTAGGGGAAAAAGCCTAGGTAATTATACATATATATATCTGTATATATATATAGATAGATAGATAAATAGATAGATGTACATATATATATATATATATATATATATATATATATATATATATATATATATATATATATATATATATATATATATATATATAATTTGCTACTTTGCACAGAAACATTATCTTTTTAAAATTCTATATTATTTTATTACTGTCTGTCCAAGCAAATGTGGGATTGTATGAATGCATAATGCTGTATGGATGCAAAGCGTGGGACGTGAATCCTAGGGACCTGTAAAGGGTGCAAATATTGGAAGTGGAAATGCCTGTGGTTTGCCAGATGATTTGACAGAGTGAGGAATGGCACTGTGAGAGGTGTGGAATCAGACGTTGTGTTGCTAAGTAAAATGTCAGGCCAAGGTGTGCCAACCCCTTCAGTATGATGATAGCTTGTTGTATGTTTTTCCTGCTGTCAGATTATTTGATTCGGGAAGACAGCCTTAGTAGAGAATGGGTTGATTTAAGATATATTTAATTTTTCCTGTTACAAAAGCCTCTCCTGTTGAATAAAATCGTTTGGAGGCAGTAAGAATATACTACCGATTACGTCATCGGGCAGAGAGGGAACCAAAGGCCAGGAGCCAGCAAACCGTTCCTTCCAAGAAAAAGTAAACAATACAAAAGAGAATCGGTGATAAAAAATTGATAAAGTTTACGGGGACGTGGATGAAGTGAGAGGAGGGAGAAGGCGAAGGTAACAGTGGAAGAATAATGAAAACGAAATTGTGAATCATAGAGGCATGAGGGTGAAGGAGGAGGGGGACCATGTATGGAACAGAGCAGATTGGAGTGAAATAATTTATTTGGGGATGAGTTGCTGTCAGTTAACTCTAACAGTAAAGAAGTAAAGCGAGTGGGGACTGGCGCCATCCTGCAGGGACGGGTAACTGCAAGCAGTTTTGAGAAAATGAAAAGTGTATTTTTAAAATTTATCTATGTTGCAAACTATATCAATATCTGCGCGTGCGCGCGCGTAGGTAATTCCACTGTCATCTCTGAGTATGTCCTGGTTGGTGGTGGTGGGTAACGCGTGAAAAGTTCCTCAAGACAACGTTTATGATGACGTGTTGTTGCATTTTTATTATTACTTTCTCGCTGCCAACAGACTTTCTTCAGCTTAGGAGAAACTTTCTAGACGTGATGGGTTATTAGGTATTCGTTTTATCAAGAACTCTAACCTTCAACCCGATGACTTTTTTTTTTTTTTAAATATCACTAGATGTTTTTATTCGTTGTAGGAGACTCTTTGAAATAGAGAGATTAAATAGTCTGTATTAACCCCTTCACGTTATGACGTTTCCCCATGAGATGAATAAAGTTATCTGGTGGTAGCAAGGTTAAACTAAAAATAATGTCATCGGGCTGAAGTTTCAATACTATAACCATTTCCAAAAACATTGTGCAAGGTCTCTTTGGGATGTGGAGAATAAATTAAGACTTAGTGAAAGGCAGGGATTTAGCATAGCTCGATGGGTATCTGATTCTCACTTTAAAGTTTGTCCTGTGTGGTGTTGGATGAATGTGATATTATTTTTTATTCTGTCCCTTCAAATTGGTGACGTGTCTTACTTATTAAATTGTTGCTACCTTCAGACGATTTTACTCCCTCGTGATGAAGGGGCTAATGATTGCAATACCTAGCCCTTCCAGTTCAGAGAGTTACCCCTTACCGGTATGTAAAAATAGTCGTCTGCCGATAGTTATAATATAGTGTTATCAGAGTAAAGTGGTTTAACGCAATTCAGTGGCCTCTTTTAGATTGTATTTTTCTCTCCGACAGATTTTATTAAAATTCACAAGAAACTTTCCGAACAATAGGGTTTAGTTAGAGCCTTCGGTACCGCCCTCTACGAGATTTTTTTTTTTCCCCCTAAGCTAACCAGACACCTCTGACCGTAGAAGGAATAAAATATAAAAGACGGTTCACGGAGGAAGTTAAACAATGCTTAGTTTTGCCAGATCTGTTATGAATATTTTCTCTAAAAGAGGTTATCGGAAATGCGATTCAGATTATCGCAGTTTTTTCATTACAGTTAGTACAATAAACTGGGAATTCAGCACGGTAGATAGCAACTTTATTGTGCCATGTTTGTGTAATATACAGTGGACTTTACGAAAAATAACGCTAGGAGAGTACATTATAAAGAGAACATCCTGGCATTGTTAATTGTGATAATGCTTTGGCCTGGTGGTGCAGGGTAGGATCGTTACGGAGACACAATGCCAGTACATAAATCACACCTCACTGGCTGTTCAGGCTACAGTCCAGTGGTCCTGTAAATATACAACGTGAAACTGCACTATACAGTTTTCTGGGTCCAGTTACTCTCATTTTTTTTATTTTCCGAGGGCATGGCACTGTTGTAAAATGACATTTCTTTTTTGTATGTATTTATGTGTACGAATATATGCCCTTATTGTAACTACATGCAAAGCATTTCAGCAGAGAGAGTGGTGGGCAAACTTAATCTTTCCCCATGCCAACCAAGTATGAATCAGGAGGAGGATACCCGTAGTGAGAGGTGCATGTGAAAGATAAAGTGCTGCAATAGTTTTTTTTTGTCTGTGCCTGAGTTTGTGTATATGTCTCCTGTAAAACCTGACGAGACGAGGACATTATATGCTTCCAATATTGATGTGGTTATAACTAGTGTGCTGTGTGTGTAGACGGTTCTTGATTTATGGTGAACCAGATTCCAAAGAATAAGGAGGGAAAATATATAACTTGGAGGAAAAGATTTAAGTCTGTGAAAGGACGCTGGGAGAGTGTAGGAGTGAGTGATAGAGTGCATTCCGGAATATGAGAGAGAGAGAGGGAGAGAGAGAGAGTATTAGCGGAAGTATAGAAAGCATGAACAAACCCATTTATTTCAAATAGGATGGTTAGTACAGGCCAGGATATAACAATAGGATAAGTTAGAGTAATACTATGATACGATAACAAAGAAGAGGGAATGAGTGAAAACAAGAAAGGAAGTAGAAAGAGCAAAATAACGCTTCAGAATTAGAGTAAGAAAAAAGCAATAGAGAAAACCAGTTGAGAGTGAGTGAGGGAGCGAGTGAGTGGGTGTGTGAAAGCAAGAAGGAAAGTAGAGAAAGCAGAAGGTTCCAGAGTTAGAATAGAAACAAGCAAGGAAAGGATAAAAAAAAGCCCTAGTCGTGAGTGAAAACAGCAAGGGAAGTAAGGAGTGCAAAGGAAAGTGCCCGCTGCCCACAGTTAAGAGGGCAGAGGAGTATAGAAATAGTAATATAACACTTGTCTAGAGTGAATGATGGACTGAGCGTGGGAGTGAGTGGAAGCAACAGTGGTATTTAAAAGTAAATAAAATGCTCTAGTTAGTAAGAGAATAATAATAAAAGGATGGTAAAACGTAGTCGAGAATGCAAAAAATTGTGGGCGTGCCTGCATAAAAGATAGCAACAATGAAAGTAGAGAGACGAAAAGAAAGGCTTCAGATTTAAAAGTTTATGAAAGAAAAGCAAAGGAGTGGTCAAGAGTGAATGAGTGAGTGAGTGAGGGAGGGAGGAAGTTAATAAGTGAGGGAGGGAAGAAGGAAATGAGCGGGTGGGTGATTGAACGCAAGCAGTGAACCAGAGAGAGAGGCAAAGAAAACCACCTCGCCGACTTCGGGCGAGTAAGAAAAAGGTAGAAGGCATGAAAACTTGCAGTCCGCCATTACCCGCGTGGCTTGTAAATATTAGGCTGAAATACTGCCCTCCATACACTCCACTGGCTCCGGTAATTGGACCGCTGTGACGTCACTGAGAATGGGGGTGTGGGTGTCGGTGGAGGTGAGGGCTTGGATGAAGTTGAGAGAAGTGTGATTGGGGTTGTGTGATCAGTTTTGGTTATGGGTGTGGATGAGGTTGAGAGTCTGATTTTCATGTAGGTCTGCAAGGTCTGGAAGTGTGAGTAGGGCTGGATGACAGGTTGTGGATGAGTGTAGATGTAAGGAGCAGAGGTCTGTGGAATTGGGTAGTAGGTATGGGTGTATGGTGTGGGTGAGCTTAGGATAAGTGTGGATAGGGTTGGGTCGTGGATTTTGACTGGTAGGTGATTAGGAGAGGTGTGGGTGGGGTTGGACAATAGACTGTGGATGTGGGTGAGGTTAGGAGTTGTGGGTAAGGTTGGGTGATTGATTTTGGGTATGGGTGCGGGGAGGATAGGTTTGGTAATGTCGGTCTAAGATTTGGTTGAGTTTGATGGTTACTGGAATGAGTATGGTTGTGGATGGGGTGGTGGGAGGTTTGGGAGTGAATGAATTGGGTATTGCTGTGGGTGATGTGGATAGAAGAGGCTAGGTGATGTGAACATTGAGTGTGGATGTGATTTTGTGGGTAGATGGTGAGAGTTTTTAAGTGAATGACTTTGGTGTTTTGTTCTGCAGGGGTGTGTGCGAGTGCGTGGGGATGAGTGATGGTTTATTTTAAGTGCGGTGTGTGTGTGTGTGTGTGTGTGTGTGTGTGTGTGTGTGTGTGTGTGTGTGTGTGTGTGTGTGTGTGTGTGTGTGTGGATGGAGTGGGAGGACTTGAAAATCTTAGAGGTGAAATACTGTTTTCTAAACAGCGTCTCTCAGGCCACCAGCCCATGTAATTGGCACACAGTGACGTCAGTCGTTCGCTGTGGATAGTCAGTATGGTGTCTGTGGCGAGTGGGTGTAGTGTTGAGCATATGTGAGTGTGGGTTTCGTAGTGGACTTTTGGGTGTGGTGTGGGTGGTATGATGGTAGTGTATAAAATTGTGTGTGTGTGTGTGTGTGTGTGTGTGTGTGTGTGTGTGTGTGTGTACTAAATGAACTCCCATTCATTCCACATATACATATCTTATAGCCCATCTATCCGTTAACCTTTTAATACTGCAACTCAACTGATAAATGATTCGCATAACCACAGCAGTTTATGTGTGTGGTTCTCATCATAGGATAGTTCCTTCGAATTTCGTACACTTTTATAAATCCGCAAGACCATAGTATCTAAACCGTTGTTATGCAGTTGTGTGCAGAAGTTTTCCAATGCTTTACGTCCTTCATGTATGCGACAGATCAGCTCTGGAATAGTCTTCCTCTGTCTGTATCTGCTTTTGCCCATTACACTCAATGTGTCCAGGCATCTCAGAGAGGAGAGATCTTGAATTTGGTTCTCTTTTTATTTCTTCTACTTTTTTCTTGGAGGGAACAGTCTTGTGGGCTTGAATCCTTAGGTTCTTTGTTCAATGGAGGGGAAAAAATAAACCCCTCTCCTCTTACCCCAGCCTCATTCACCTCTGCCCACCCGTCCACTCTCGCTTCCACAAACCCAGTTGCAAGGCAAATGATGACGTGACAGTTTTACTCAGCGTGCTTGGAATTTGTAGCCGGATGTTTAACGCGAAATGTCCGAGGGTGTACAGTCAAAGGAATAATTGTTTTTCTATTTGTCTGAAGAATATTTGCAACTGACGAAACACAACGAAAATCCTCTCTCCACTAATGCGTGTCTCAGGTCATTCGATTTTTTCACTATGTATTCGTCAAATATAGGGAAGGTATTTGTTTCTCTGACTATACAGGGTGTTGACTGTGAGGGATGTTAAAAATAGGCTTTAAAAATGGTTTGGTGGATGAAGGTCGGTGAGAGCGCGAACCGGGTGTAAGGAAAGACAAAAGGAGGAAAGCAAGAGGAAAAACGGGGAAAGAGAGAGGGGGGGGGGTAGAGGAGGTGATAGGAAATGTTTGAAAAAATAAGATAAAATGAAAAAAAAAGGAGGGTATAGAGAAAAATGGAACAAATAATGTAATGGGAAAGAAAGTGTTGGAAAGGAAAGGTTGGTGAGATAGAGAACGAAAGAAAGACATAGAGAATGGTAAAGAAATAAAAGAAATGGTAGAGAAAGTACAGAAGAGATAAAAGGAATGATAGCCAAAGCAAGAAGACATGGTTAGAGAGAAGAAAAAAGAGAGAGAGAGAGAGAGAGGAATAAGAGAGTGCTGGGCTGGGCAGAGAATGAATGTAGTTGGTGTGTAGGTGTTTGAGTTGTATAGGTGTAACTGTATCATGCCGTATTAGGTTCACTGGAGGATTGGAACTTCACGTCGGAGGGAAAAATGGGAATTAAAATTAACCCTTTCCCATACTGGCGCTGTACAAACGGGGAAAAGGGTAACAGTAGGGCGAGCGATGCTTGTAACTGATGTGTGGATGTGTATGTATGCTTGTAATTTATTCAGTGAGTGGCCTGGTGATCTAGTGGGTTTCGGCACTTCTGCTGTATGTGTTCCCTAAGGGTTTACTTTAGAAGAATGGCTAGTGTTTATTGCTCACATAATACACAAAAGCAGGGTGATTGTTCGCTGGTCTTAAATGATAAGACTGAATAACCTAACCCATATGCTTCTAACAGGGCAGTAAAGGACTGCCTGATATACATAGGTAGACGATAGACAACTAACAATCATACATACATACATATAATACATAGTTGACCACATATATGTATGTATGCATGAAGTGCAAATATGTTGTGTGGGCATAGTTGGTGTGTGCGTCATAGAGAATGTGTGGCGATGTTTGGTGTGTATGAATGTGTTTGGTGTGTGAATGTGTGGATGTGGAGTTTGGTTATGACATGTGTGGTTTTGGTACGGTTGGTGTGTGAATATCTGGACATGGTGAGTGGATGTTGGTGTTATGACATTTCTTGGGTGGCTATTAGTGGTGTGTAAATGTATGGGTGGATGAGAATGGTTGGCCAGTGTATGTGGGTGTGTGGGTATTATGTGAAAGCAGGTCTGACTGGCTGGATTAAAACCGGACTTTGAGCTGTGCCGAGTGTAGATGGTGTCTAGGTCCGTTTTTGCACGTGAGTAAAAACCAGTGTGCATATGGGTATTAAATGAGTCAGGAGGGTCGATGAGTATGTAGAACTGTTTGAGGATGTGAGCATGTGTTGATGGGAAAGATGTGTGTGTGTGTGTGTGTGTGTGTGTGTGTGTGTGTGTGTGTGTGTGTGTGTGTGTGTGTGTGTGTGTGTGTGTGTGTGTGTGTGTGTGTGTTATAATAATAATGATAATAATGATAAAAATAATAATAATAATAATAATAATAATAATAATAATAATAATAATAATAATAATAATAATAATAATGATAATCTATCTATCTATCTATCTATCTACTGCCAGACGCTTTAATCTCTAATACTGGGTGGCCACAAACAAATCGCCTCCACGTCACCCTGTCCCCCGCCATTTCACTGCCCTGCTCCCAGTTCACACACCCCTTTCTCATACCTCTCCACTCCATTCCTCCATCTCATCCTTGGCCTCCCCCTCCCTCTCTCCCCCTCCACCTCACTCACATACACTCTCCTTGTCATTCTCTCACTCTCCATCCTCTCCACATGGCCAAACCACCTCAGTGTGTTTCTCCTAACGCTTCCTATTACATCCACAACCAAACCACAACGCTCCTCAAGGTCTGTTTAAGGCAAGGCGTCCCTAAGGCTTAGATTATGCATAAATAGTCGAAAAGTAACATCGGTAAAAGGCGAGTACTGCCTCAGAAGCAAATGTAACAACCAAATTTACAGAGTAAGTGACAATAACTAGGTTTACTCAGGGCATAAGAACGAACAAAAGGGGGAAATAAGAAACATTGATGGAGACGTTGTTAGCTAATGTTCGTTGATCATTCGGACAATGATAGGAATAGGGCTATTCTTATAACGATCAGTTCTTTCTCTAAGTGGTAGTGACGTGTTGCTGGTACGGATGGCTTGAGGTGGTGTTAGGGTTGGGGGGAGGGAGCAAGTTGCGATGACGAGGGTACTTCAGGAGTTTGAGTCCGAACAGGCGGTGGCATGATTGATGGGTGTCGGAGATGGTTGTTAAGCTGAGAGTTTGAAGTGCGGTGGAATAGGTGACATATGCCGGGCCAAGAATTATCTCTGCAGCACGCTTCTGGACAGACACGAGTCGTTGCTTCTGTGTTGCAGTGAGACTTGGTGACCATGCTGGTGAGGCATATTGTGTCAGTTTTCGAAGTGTGAAAGAGCGGTAGATGTTGCAGAGCTCCACCGTTGGACGACCAAAAGACTAGAGTCTTCGCAACGTATAGAGTCTGAAAGAGGCGAATTGAACGACGGAAGCTGTGTTTTGGTTCCACCGTAGTTTACTGTCCAAAGTGATACCGAGAAGATGGATAGTTTGGACTAGCACAAGGGTGTGGTCGTCCAGAATTAGGGAGGGGGGGGGGAGTGGAGTAGTGGCCAGATCAAACTGCATGATGACAGTCTTGTGGTAGTTAATGGTGACATCATTTTGTTGTGTCCATTCCAGGAAATTAAGATTTTGCTGCAAAGTGAGGTAGTCTGGGTCGAGGTTGGTGCTACTGACTGCTATGGTGATGATAAAATCGTCAACATATTTCCATCGATGGTTGGTGTCTGTGAGAGCGTCATTGATTAGAATAAGGAAACAGAACGGTCCCATCGTGGTCCCCTGTGGCACATCGCAGGTGGGGACTGGAAGCTGGAGGTAGCCCTCCTGTGATGAACAGCTTGTACTCTGTCAGTCAAAAAATCGGCAAGCCAGGGAATGAGATTCGCTCTGACACCAAATTTCGTTGCTTTATTGGCTATTGTGGTGCAGTTAACGGGGTCGAATGCCTTTTTGAAGTCCATGAAAGTGGCTGCAACGAAGTTTTCCTCTTTTCTAAGCTGGTGTCAATAAAATCTAACAGACTGATTAAGCAATGGATGTGGAAGATGTCTTCACCTTGCCAAACTGCTGTGTGTCTGTGTTTGGTGCTATGTCTTCATAAATCTATTCAGCAACAGAACTTTCACAAAGTACTGTAGACTGTGTGTGTGTGTGTGTGTGTGTGTGTGTGTGTGTGTGTGTGTGTGTGTGTGTGTGTGTGTGTGTGTGTGTGTGTGTGTGTGTGTGTGTGTGTGTGTGTGTTATTCAGCAACAAAACTTTCACAAAGTAGACTGTGTGTGTGTGTGTGTGTGTGTGTGTGTGTGTGTGTGTGTGTGTGGAGGGGAATTTACGTGGGTGTAGTTCTAAGCTAGATCAAGAAAGAGAACAGGTCAAATAATTTCTTCGTAGTGCGCAGGTCTGTGACGTCACGCGGCTGTGTGGGGGAGAAAAGGGGGTTACCATACAGAGAAAACAGCAGTAAAAACGGGAAACTATACTAATCTCTCTCTCTCTCTCTTACAGGTATATATTTATACATTTTCATGTTATATGTCTGTAGTTCCACACACACACACACACACACACACACACACACACACACACACACACACACACACACACACACACACACACAGAGTGGGATATTTAAACATCATGTACCTTTGCACTTTTCTTCAGATAATTTACCTAGTTAATTTAGAGTACTTTATTTTTTCACTTCTCTTGATCTTGGTTCTATGAATGCGAAGACTGTAGCAGTGTGTGACGTGAGGGGGAGTGCGAGGAATTATTGTTGTAGGTTGAATGGGGAGGAGACGTGGTAGATTGGATATTGGCATGAGATTGGATTGGATAGGGGAGGGATGCATACTGGGCCTGGAGAGAGAGAGAGAGAGAGAGAGGCGGGAGGAGAGGGGGGAGGAAGGGAAGGGGAAGGAAGTTGAGAAGCGAACTGCAAAAGGAAAGCACATGAATGAAATGAATATTGAATATAGAGGATAAAGAGAGAGAGAGAGACTGAGAGTAAAGCACCATGTTGCGTGTGAAAAATGAAAGTTACTGAAATGGCATCGTTACTTTTTGATGAATGTGTGTGTGTGTGTGTGTGTGTGTGTGTGTGTGTGTGTGTGTGTGTGTGTGTGTGTGTGTGTGTGTGTGTGTGTGTTATTGTTGTTTGTTGTTTATGCGGTCTTACTGTTGTGAGGGGTTGGTAGGTAGGATGGCTTAGTGAAGGAAGGGAGGAGCAGATTGATTGGAGAGCGAGATATGAAGGAGCAGGAGCAATTGTAAAAGGGAGGAGAGAGAGAGAGAGAGAGAGAGAGAGAGAGAGAGACTAAGTGAAGTAGGGGAGTATAGAACACTGGAGATAAAGGAGAATGGGGAGTGAGTAAGAATAGTTGGGTGTGAGCAGAAAAAGGAGTGGAGAGAGAAGAGGATAAAAAGAAGAGAGTAAGAATAGATAGTGGGGAGAGGTGGAGGATTGTGAAAGATGAGAATGCATAATGAAAGGAACAAGACGAAGACTGCAGAGTGAAGGAATTTGAAAGGCATGAAAGCACATTAAAGGAAGGAGGTCGGTAAAGGTATGAAGGAAAGAAAAGATTTTTTAATGAGTAAAATGAATAGTGGAGGAGAATTGTAGAGAAACGGTGAGAATGAAAGTGTATAACTGTAAAACTAAGAGTAAGAATGAATGGAGACGAATGAGTGAATGACGAATGGTTGACAATGGCAAGGTTAATGAATAATGAAGATTGACAGGACGAAGAAAATGCAGATTAAACGTAGGTTATTATTATAGTAAGAATACATGAAAGATGGCTGGTAAGAGATTGAACATGAGAAATATACAGTTAGTAGCAAAAAAAAATGTGAAATAGACAATAAGATAGCGAGAAAACCAGGGAAATGAATATGAAATGAATGGTGGGAGACCAAAGGACCTGAAGAATGTAGGAAGACACATAAGACACCAAGAAAGTGAATGGAGGTTCAGGAAATGACATGTGTTGAAGGAAATATAGAATGAAGAAAGACTAGTGTAAGAATAGACAGGAGGATGCATAATGAAAAGGGGCTGAAGTATAAATGCAAGATAAGTAAAGCTTAGGACACTGAAGGAAAAATGGAAAACTTCTGAACGAGTTAACATGAGAAATAAAAGGAATGAATGAAAAAGAGTAGGAAGAGGTTATAAAGATTAAAATAACGGTACAAAGAATTAAAAAAATGATAGATGGATAGAAGCGAAGGAAGATTGATGAAGAAATAGATGCGAGAATAAAAAGTAAAGAAGTGAAATAAAAAAAAATACAGTAAGAAAAACAAAATATTAGACTGAAAGAAAGAAAGAGAGGAGGGAAAAGCTGATGAATGAATGGACGCAAGAATAAAAGTAACTGAAGAACTAAATGAAGAAAAAAATAATGGTTAGGAGGAGAATGCAGACGAATAAAAGAGACGGGAATGAAAGAAGAGAAGGTGAGGTAAGTAAACAGACTCGAGAATAAAAAGACGCAGAGAATTGAATAAAAAGAAAAAAAAATGAACAATCAGAATTAGTGCAAAATATGTATAGGTTGAAAATTGGAAATAAGGAGCACAATGATTAAATACCAGAAATGAAAGAAAAAGAAATACCAGTACGAGTATAATGCGTAAAGAATATGAATGGAAAGTTAAGGATGACTTGAGAGTGAAGTAAGGAAGGAAGAGCGGTGAAAGAAAGGAGCGTGAGAATAAAAAGGAGTGGAGACCTGAAGAACACGATAAAAATGTGTAAAAAGAAAGAATACAAACGTAAACATGGAATGACCGAAGATTGAAAGAACGGAAGCAAGATTAGGTTGAAACAGAAGGCGAGAATTAAAAGTTGCGAAGTGATTTGAAAGGTAAAATAATGGAATAAGACAGTGAATGCAAAATAAAAAAAAAAGTAATAAGAAAGACTGAAAGAAAAAGGAAAGGTCCCAAGTGTTGCATTTAAGAAAAAAAAAAAAAAAAGCGAATGAAGTCAGGTGAAAGAGTGCACAGGTAGATGAACTGCGGAAGAGTAAAACTGAATGTTTAGAAAAATGTGGGTTTAGAAAATGGAGAAAAAAGAAAATCTACAAATTGAAAGCAAAAGTGGAAAAGTAGTGGGACCGAAAATGAATGAAGGCCGGTGAAGGAATGGACCGGTGGAAAAGCTGAATGGGAATGAATGTGAAAGAACAAGAAGAGGGTCTGGAAAAAGAGAGAGAAAAAAAACGAAAAATTACTAGACTGAAAAAAAAAAAAGGAGTGAAGTCT
Source organism: Coenobita brevimanus (assembly GCF_032717465.1). Lineage (NCBI taxonomy): Eukaryota > Metazoa > Arthropoda > Malacostraca > Decapoda > Coenobitidae > Coenobita > Coenobita brevimanus. The sequence continues at coordinate 24,344,379 of NC_136982.1, forward strand.
GGTAAAGGAATGGATGCGTGGAAAAAAAAAAAAACGGAGCGAAACAAAGTGAAAGATAAAAAAAAAGTCTAACAAACAAATATAAACCAGAAGGTACGACAGGCTGAGAGCAAAAAAAAAAAAAAAAGTGGATTGAAGGAAAAAAATAAAAACAAAAGGCAGGAATGAAGGCAGGTGAAGAAATGGACGCATGTAAGAATGAAGGAGAGTGAAGGAAGATGTAGGGCCACCACTCACTCTGATTCGTCAAGGGATCTGTACACCCTGGAGACACGAGGAAGGGGGGGGGGGAATTGGAGAAGGGAAGGGAGGATTGATGCAGAGAGGGAAAGATTAGATGAGGAAGGGAAGGAATGAAGGAGAAAGGTAGGGATAAAAGAAGGAAAGATTAAATGACGAAGGAAGGTAGGAATGACGAAGAACGGAAAAGACGAAATGAGGAAGGGAAGGAATGACGGAGTAAGGAGGAAAGTATGGATTGAAGAGAATGGAGAAGTGAAGGGTGAAGGGGAGGAATGAGTCAGGAAGGATTTATTGGAAAAGGGAAGGTAGGAGTGGAGGAGAAAGGGAAACATGATATGGGAAGGGAAGGAATGAAAGGGGGGGGGAAGGAGGAAAGGAAAGGATGGATTTGAAAAGGGAAAGGAGGAATGATGGAGGAAGAAAAAGATGCAATGAGGAAGGGTGAACAGAAGAGAAGGGAGGAATGACGGAAGAAGGACACGTGAAATAAGGAAGGGAAGGAATGATGGAGGAAGGGAAAGATGGAATGAGAAAGGGAAATAATGGAGGAGGAAGGAAGGATCGGAGAAGAGAGGAATGTCGCGGAAAGGGAAGTATTGAGGGAGGAAGAAGGGAAATATGAATTGGAGAGAGAAAGGAGAAATGACTGAGAAAAGGAGGGAATGAGACTGGAAGGATGGATCAGGAAAAGAGTGTGGGAGGAACTCAGAGAAGGGAAGGGAGGCATGGCGAAGGAAGGGAAAACAAAATGAGGTCGGAACGGAATGATGGAGAAAGGAGGGAAGGATGGATTGGAGAAGTGAAGTGAGGATTGACAGAGGAAGAGAAAGATAAAATGAGGAAGGAAAGAAGGAAGGATTGGAGAAGGGGAGGAAGGAACGACGAAGGAAGATAAAAATGAAATGAGGAAGGGGAGGAATAAAGGAATGAGAGAGGGAGAAAGGAAGGCAAGGATGAAAGAAGGACGGGAAGGAAGGGCATAAGAAGAATAGGAGAGGAATGACTGAATGAGGTAAGAAAGGAAGGAGGGAAAAATAACGATGAAGTGAGTGATGAGTGCGGGGGAAAGGGGAAGGTAAAATGTGGAAAGGAAGGAATGAGGGAGGAAGGAAGAAAGGGAAGGATGAAATAAAGACGGAAAGAAAATACTGAAGAAGGATGGGAATGAATGATTGAAGATGGGAACAAAGAAAGGAATAAGAAGATAAAATGAGGGAGGAAAGGAGGGTAAAGATACAGGTAAAATGACAAACGCCAGGGAAGAGAGATAAAAAACGGAAGGAAATAAATAAGGAAGTATGGAAGGGAGAGAAGAAGTAGGTAAAAAGAGGAAACAAAGGAAAGTTTGAAGATGGAAAGAGTGAGTGAGAGAGAGGGAGAATAAGAAGGAATGAGGGAGGGAGAAAGGGACGAAAGAACAGAGAGAAACAGGGAAAAATATTGAGAGGAAGGGGAAGCATGAAAGGAGAAAGGGAAAATAGGAATGAGGAAAAGAAGAAAGAGAAGGAAGCAGAGAGGGCGGTATGAGGATGGAGTGACAAGGTTTGAGAAAAGAATGTGTGTGTGTGTGTGTGTGTGTGTGTGTGTGTGTGTGTGTGTGTGTGTGTGTGTGTGTGTGTGTGTGTGTGTGCGAGAGAGAGAGAGAGAGAGAGAGAGAGAGAGAGAGAGAGAGAGAGAGAGAGAGAGAGAGGGGGGGGGGAGGCATTAAGCGAAGGTTTGAAAGATGAACAAAAGACTGAAGAAAATGTAGACGAGAACAACAGGAAGGGAAGGGAAGAGGTAAAAATGACAATAAGTTACAGCTGAAGGAAAGGAATATGGCAAGTTTATATGCGTAAGCGTAATAATGAACGTAGGAAGTAAATTGAACGGTAGGGAGACAGGAGAGAGGGAAGGAGGATTGGAAGGGCAGATGAAGGAAAAAGAGATGGAGGTGGAGGTGGAGGAGAGAGGGTAGAGAGGGGGAGTGAAGGAATTTGAGAAAAAAGAAAAAGTAATTAAGGAAGAGAGAATATGAAGGAAGGATAAAAAGAAGGGGTTGGGAAAGAGGGACTGAAGGAGGATGGAAGAGGAAAACGAGGGAAGGAGAAGGGATTGAAAAAGGAGAGAAGAGGAACGGGAGGGAAGAAGACGAAGTAAGTGAGAAAGTAACAGGAGAAGACGTGAAAGAGAAGGGAAAGGGAAGGAAGGAAGGAATAACGGAAGAGGAAAAAGAGGGAAGGAAAAGGAAACAGAAAAGGAAAGGAAGGAGAAGGAAAAAAGAAGGGAAGAGAAAAGCGTGGGAGAATGTAGGGAGGGGCGGAAGGATGGAAGAGGGAAGGGAGAGAAGAGCGAGAGAGAATAAGAAGAAGGAAGAGGAATTCAGTGATGATCGGAAACCAAGACGATGAGCTGAATTAGAAATGTGGAAGAGGAGAGAGAGAGAGAGAGAGAGAGAGGGAGGAAGGGAGAGAGAGAGAGAATCAAGCAGGGAAGGAAAAATGAAGATTGGTCAATGATTAGATGAGAAAAATTAAATTGAGAGGAAATGAAGAGAGAAAAAGAAGTCAAGATGGGTAGGAAAATTGAAGATTGATGATTGATTGGGTGAGAGAATAATGAACTGAAAAGAAAATGAATGGAAGGATGGAGGGAGAGGAGAAGTGGAGAAATGAAGGAAAATGAAGACTGGTGGGTGATCGAATGAGAGAGAGAGAGAGAGAGAGAGAGAGAGAGTCACTGAAGTAATCCGGAGTTTAGGAATCTTATTACAAGAGAATTGAGAAAATTAAATCTGCCTTTTTTTGGGGGAAGCTCAGAGTAAGTACTAATCATCATCATCATCGTCATCATCATCATCATCATCATCATCACCACCACCACCATCATCATCACCACCACCACCACCATCATCATCATCATCAGCCTGTGTCAGTCCACTACAAACTCTCCACTCACTCCACTCTGACCTATTGATTGTTAGCCCCTTTCACCTCACCCCGTTAAATCTATAATCTTCATCCGTCCACCTTGTGCTCTTCCTCTCCGTCTCTGGGTTGCCTTTGTTTCTTTAATTGGGACTTGGAATCGTATTGTACCGTAACTGATATTGGAGATGCCGTGACACCTCTTTCTTAGCGATTTATTCTGCACATTACATTTCAATATCATCTTGTATGTTTTTGGTGCAACTGTGTCGATATTAAGATGGTCTGAATAACAGACAAGACCCATAAGATTTAATATGCAAAATAAATCGTTAAAGAAGGGCTGCAACGTCGCGTCCTATACCACTTAGAATACGGCCCCTAAAACCGTTTTGTCGTTGGGATAGGACACTTGTTAGCACATCTTCCTTAGCGATTTAATTTTCATACTGTAACTTGATTTTCCTTTACATGCAACTTGTATCTTAACGTCGACACAGTTTGTATCTGTAGCATTAGAGGGTATAACGTCTTCAGGTACCGGTATAATAAACTGCTGAGACAGACGTGTTACGAAAGTTCATCTCAGTGAATAATTAAAACACCGGGACCCGTATTCTAATGGTCTTGGAGGCTCCCTTACCAACTTTTGCCTTTATATATATATATATATATATATATATATATATATATATATATATATATATATATATATATATATATATATATATATATATATATATATATTAACCTCATCTGTACGGTGACGTCTTTTGTAATGTATTCCTTGAAATGACTAAAATTTGAACATACCCGTTTACTCTGTGAAAGTTTGGGTACCAGGAGTTGAGCTGTTTGTTCATCAGCTGATGGTCGGATAATTTATTACGTAGGTTACACTAATCTGAGATCGTCGCATCAACAGTTATACTTAAATGTTACCAATATATTTCTCATTTGTATATACTGCAGATATTGGGTAATCCATGTCGATTTAAGCTGTATGTAATAACTTCTATCTATCTATTGCCAGACTCCATAATCCCGTAAAGGGGTGGCCACTTGACTTTAGTTATTTGTTTTACGGGGAGGGGCACTAACCCTTCACCAACCCACTTGTTGATACGTAGGGAGCACGTATGGTTTGGTTATATGGTTACCACCCAGCGTTATAAATGGTTTCTTGGCTTACAGGAAACCATTTGGCTTGTCACTCAATGTAAAGCCACCTGTAAAGGAGAGAAAAGCAATAAAAAGTGAAAGGAAAG